>NC_136399.1:27065479-27409410 GCF_965140285.1 Lepidochelys kempii
ACGCGCTATCTCAGAGTGGGGCCCCTCCACCCCCCGAAGGGGATGATGCCCCCACCCCTGTTCTCTAGACCGGAGCGACTCTCGGCCAGCGTAACGCAGGAGGGTTTACTGAGCATCTGAACCCAGCACCGGAAACTCTCCGGCCTCAGGCCTGGCCTCCCTCAGCCCAGCACATCCCAGCCTCCCCTGCACCCAGGGGGCTCTGCCTGCCCCCTCCTCCAGCCCCGAGCCCCCTGCTTCCCAGCGGGGCCGGCCCCAAGCCCCCCCCATCCATTGTCCTCTCTCCCAGGGAACAGGGCCGTGAACAGGGTCGTCTGGCTGGAACCCGGGTCCCGGGGGTCCTCGCAGCCCATTGTTTCCCCACCGGTGGCTCCTGAGTTGGGCCTCCGGGTCACCAGGCCATTGGCCGGGGTCCCACCTTCCCTCGCGGGGCCTCTGGAACAACCAGCTCCCTCTGCTGTCCGTCCCCTCGTTCAACCGGTAACCCCCAGGGAAACTGAGTCGCAGCCCCCTGCATGCAACCATAGGAAAACCAAGGGAAAAAAACCCCACAGGAAACAAGGAAACCAGGAATCTCCCCACTTCGTCACAGCTCCCGTCCCACAGCCCCGCCCCACAGCTCCTGCCCCCGGCCTGCCCCACAGCACCAGGGTGCCCATCTATGGCCTGCATGATGGCTGCCAGGTGAGCTGGGCCCCCACGCCACAGCTCCTGCCCCAGAGATCCCACCCCACAGCCCGGCCCCACAGCTCCTGACCCCAGCCTGCCCCACAGCCCCGCGGCACCTGTCCACACCCTGCGCGACAGCTGCCAAGTGAGCTGAGTACGGCCCCCCCGCCGCATAGATCCTGCCCCCGTCCCACAGCTCCCACCCCCTGCCTTCCCCTCAGCTCCCGCCCCAAAGTCCAGCCCCACAACTCCCACCCTGCTGTTCCTGCCCCATAGCTTCTCCAGGTCTGCCAGGAACTGGCTCAAGCCCGGCCGTGCCATTCCCGTGGGGGGCCTCTCCAGCCTGGGCCCGGGGACTCCTGCACCCCCACCCATGGAGCCAGGCCTCACACTGGGACTGCTCTCAAGGGGCCGCAGTAATTTTTGGATGGTCCCAGTGGCCACGGCTATGGGGCAGCCCCCACTGCCCCATAGCCCTGGGGCAAGGCTGCCCTGTCCCCGAGCTGCAGGCTCCTCCTCCTGGCTGCTGGCCCCTCCCCCCAGGGCAAGGCGGCCCCTCCCCCGGACTGCTGGCTCCTCCCCCAGGGCAAGGCCGCCCCTCCCCCGGGCTGTGGCCCCTGCCCAGCCCTGACACTGCCCGTCTCCCCGCAGCTGCGCCGGGGGCCAGGCGCGCACGGTGCTGGAGGTGAGATCGTCCCGCCTGGAGCAGCTGCCCCTGGCCGACGTGGCTGTCCTGGACTTCGGAGGCGCCAACCAGAAATTCGGCTTCGAGCTGGGCCCCGTCTGCTTCATGGGCTGAGGGGGGCCGCGTGGAGCCCCCCAGGGACACTCCCGGGGCCAGGCTGCCTGCCACTGGGCAGAGATCCCTGGGGACCTGCTCCGGACTGCCGGGGGGGGGCGGCTCCCAGGGCTACGCTGCCCCCCACGGGTGCCCCTTCCTCACTGTCCCCAGGGCGCACTCAGGACTCTGCCGCTGGCCCCCCAGCCCGAGCCCAGGGAGCCCCGCGGGATACCCAGCCCTATTAACGCTGCAGGCCCCCCCAGGGCCGGTGCTGTGGGGCAAGCGGGCGGGTGCCCCTCTGTGGCCTGAACAGGGAGCAGGGCACGGACTGACCCCCCCGTGGCACCGTGATACCCCCAGGAGCCTCTGTTAGCAACGCACTGGACATGTCTCTAGCCCAGCAGCCCCCCCACAATGTCCAGCTGGGGCAGGACGGGCCCCTGGGGGCAAAGCAGCCCCCCCCCGGACTCCATGACACCCAGGCAAGGGGCCCGATTGGGGGATCCAGGCCCTGCCCCACTGAACAGACCAGCGCCGGGCCCCCCAGCGCCCCTGCAGGAAGCTGCCGAAGAGCGTCCTTCCGTCCGTCCGTCCGGTGTCTCCCAGGGCTGGGTGGGGCCGAGAGCTGGCGCCCCCTGAGACGCCTGTAACTCAGGGGGGAGCTCGGGACACCCCCCGACCCCCACCTCCTGCCGGGCTCCTTCCCCCGTGGGGGAGTCGATCCTGGCCCCTCGGCCAAAGGGTGAAGCTGCAGCCCCCGGAGCCAGACACCAAGGACCCACCCCAACAACCCCCCGGCTGGCAGCGGGGTGCGTCATGGGGGCAAGTATCCAGCCCCCCCCCCCCCCACAAGACACCTCGGGGTTGAACCCGAGGGCAGCGCTGGGGGGACGAGAGACCCAGACCTCACCCCTGCCCCGCTCGCCGGGCCCCCACGTCTGTTCTTGGCAGCGCGGAAACTGTACGATAAACCAACCTGTATGAAAGCGCAGCGCCCGGCGCCTCTCTGCCCCGAGCCCCCCTGCGCCCCAGGCCTGCCCCACGCCTCTGAACCCCCCCGAACCCCCCACCACTGCCCTGCACCTCTGTACCCCCTCCGCCCCAGGCCTGCCCCACGCCTCTGAGCCCCCCGAACCCCCACCACTGCCCCGCACCTCTGTACCCCTTCTGCCCCAGGCCTGCCCCACGCCTCTGAGCCCCTGAACCTCCTGCCCCCTCATGTCTCCCCAGAACTCACCCAGTGCCCTGTGCCGTTGTCACAGACTCACAGATCGTGCCCACTCTTGGCCCCGTGCGGTCCGTGGGGGAACCCCCTTAAGTGTGACAGCCCTTCTTGGGGGTCCTCCCTCTCTCAGGGTTCAGCCCTCCCACCTCCTGGAGCCGCACCGCTTGGAGACTCAGCCCACCTGTCTCTGCCATTGGGCCTGTGATGAAGTGGGACTGTTCTTAATGTTTCCTCTGAATAGTGTGGGGGTGCCTCAGTTTCCCCTATGCCTCTCTGCTCCCCCACCGCCAGTTCATGCTTCTGCTGCTTCTGGAGCTCTTTCTCAGGCTCTCACTGTCCTCTTGCTCTCTCAGACTCAGCTCCAATCCCGTCTGTCTCCGATCCCCTGATGGGGAACCTGCGTCTGGTCGGGGACAGGAGTCTTGGGGATGCCTGGCTCCCACTCCAGCTGCTCCCAGATCCTGCTATAGCCCCATTGGGGGTCAGGAATCTGTCCCTGAGAGCGGTCATCCTCCTCCAGCTGCACGATGAACTGTGCCTTGGTGAACTTTCCAATGCGCAACCCTCTCTTTCTGCACAGGGTTACAATGTCCTTCTTAAGGAGACGGTGACAGGCCATCACTCCGCTCTTCCCAAGGTGTTGTGGACTCACAGGCCTGTGTGCTCTCAGCTCCCCACGGTTTCCAGGGAGAACCCCTCGTCTGCCAGCCCTTCTCGAGGTCACCCCCTCTTTGCCAGGGTCGAGCTGCAGACTCGTCCGCCCCTGGGACCGCTCGCTCTAATCCCCCGGGGGACCCTGTGACTGCAAAAGTCCTTCTCTCTGGTCACACACTCCCAGGGGTTAACCACCCCCTGAAACCGTCTCTCTCCGAATCTTCAGCACGCCTGGTCCCCGTCAATCCCCCTTCGTTTTACTGCTCCCCAGTCACTTACTGCAGGAAGCGCCATCCATGGGGTTCAGTACATCCCACCCCTGCCACCAGTTGTCACGGCGTCCCTGGGCGATGCTCTGGAACTGCTCCCCATGAAGCCAGGCAGGACTCTGGGGAAGTCTCCTCTCTGGGAGCAGCCTGTCTGCAGGACACACAGCTCACCCGGCTTCCACCTTCCTGGGTCTGACCTCGGAGCATTCAGCCTCCTCTGCCCCTCCGTGCGCTTCCCCCAGCGAGTCCACCCAGGCGGGGTCCTGGGAAGCCAGAGGGTCCTGCCCCCCCACTCCGCAGTCAGACGTGACTCTCAGCCAGCCAGTAAAACAGAGGTTTATTAAACGACAGGAACATGGCCTAACACAGAGCTTGTAGGTGCAGAGAACGGGACCCCTCAGCTGGGTCCATTTTGGGGGGCAGTGAGCCAGACAACCACGTCTGCCCTTCACTCCATGTCCCAGCCAGCCCCAAACTGAAACTCCCTCCAGCCCCTCCTCCTCTGGGCTTTGTCCCTTTCCTGGGCCAGGAGGTCACCGGTTTCCTTTGTTCTCCAACCCTTTAGCTCTCCCCTCCCAGCGGGGAAGGGCCCAGGCCATCAGTGGCCAGGAAACAGGGTGTCGGCCATTCTCTGTGTCCAGACCCCTGCACACACCTGCCCTCCAGAGCTCTGCAATGATCATACACCCTTACCCCACCCCATAGAGACTTAAGAACTGCCTAGGGGAAACTGAGGCACCCCCACACTATTCAGAGGAAACATTAAGAACAGTCCCACTTCGTCACAGGGCTCCTCAGGGAGTCCCCTCGCTTTGGGCCCCTGGGGCCCCCACCCCCCGAAGGGAATGATGCCCCCACCCCCACCCCCGTTCTCTAGACCGGAGTGACTCTCGGCCAGGAGGGTTTAGTGAGCATCTGAACCCAGCACAGGAAACTCTCCAGCCTCAGGCCTGGCCTCCCTCAACACAGCACATCCCAGTCTCCCCTGCACCCAGGGGGGCTCTGTCTGCCCCCTCCCTCTCTCCAGCCCCGAGCCCCCCTGCTTCCCCGCTGGGCCTCTGAGATCCCCAGCCCCAAGCCCCCCCTCTGCCCATTGTCTTCTCTCCAGGTGAACAGGGTCGCCTGGGCCCCCTCTCCCCTCTTCTGTCCTCTGGCCCCTCTGGCTGGGACCGGCTGGTCAGGTCACCGGGGTCCCCTCTCCGCAGCCCATTGTCTCCCCACTGGCCAGACCCGGCTGGGCCTCCCGAGCTGGGCCTCCCGGTCACTGAGTCATCAGTCGCTGGGGTGTCCGTTCTCCAGGCTCCTGGCCGGGGTCCCAAGTTCCCTCGCCAGCCCTGTGTCCCCACAAACTCCCTCTCCCATCCCCTCGTTAAACCAGCAACACCCAGGGAAACTGAGTCCCACCCCCTCAGCATGCAAACCATTGGAAAAACCAAGAAACCCCCCCACTTCGTCATGGCCTGTGAATCGGGGGAGGCTGGAGGGGTTTCTTCATAATGGGTGGGGCAATGGGGGGTGCACACAGGTGGGAGCTGCCTGGCCTGATACTGGCGGGGGGGGGGGCCACCAGCCCCTGGCCCGTCTCTGAGGCTGGTCCCACCCTGGGGCTTCCCCAACAGGTAAATCTGGACCAGTGAACCCCCCCCCCCCGCCTTCCTGACTTCCTCTGCGTAGGGGGGGACCCCTGCTGCCCTGGGATGCAGGGAGCTCCTCTTATCGCCCATGGCAACGGGGACCAGCAGCCCCTGTAGCCATGGCAACCATTGCTGTCCTGAACGGAGAGGCCTGTGTGGCTGTGTGTCCCCCCCCAACCCCCACCCCCGTTTGCCAAGGCTCTGCCGGTGCCCCTCACTCCCAACCCGCAGCCCCCTGATACCCCAGCTCTGCCGGTGCCCCTCACGCCCGACCCGCAGCCCCCTGATACCCCAGCTCTGCCGGTGCCCCTCACTCCCGACCCGCAGCCCCGGTACCCCAGCTCTGCCGGTGCCCCTCACTCCCGACCCGCAGCCCCCTGATACCCCAGCTCTGCCGGTGCCCCTCACGCCCGACCCGCAGCCCCCTGATACCCCAGCTCTGCCGGTGCCCCTCACGCCCGACCCGCAGCCCCCTGATACCCCAGCTCTGCCGGTGCCCCTCACTCCCGACCCGCAGCCCCCTGATACCCCAGCTCTGCCGGTGCCCCTCACGCCCGACCCGCAGCCCCCTGATACCCCAGCTCTGCCGGTGCCCCTCACGCCCGACCCGCAGCCCCCTGATACCCCAGCTCTGCCGGTGCCCCTCACGCCCGACCCGCAGCCCCCTGATACCCCAGCTCTGCCGGTGCCCCTCACTCCCGACCCGCAGCCCCCTGATACCCCAGCTCTGCCGGTGCCCCTCACGCCCGACCCGCAACCCCCTGATACCCCAGCTCTGCCGGTGCCCCTCACTCCCGACCCGCAGCCCCGGTACCCTAATGGAAGTGGCTGGCTGCTGGCAGCTGACGCCCGGGTTCGCCCTGGCGCAGGGATGGACCCAGCTCAGCCAGGGGGCCAGGCCCAGGGCGGCTGGGAGGAGACACTGGTGCCTCTGGGCTGTGAACCTGAGCCCCTCCACCCATCGGGAAGGGCCTGGCGCTGTCTGGTCACCACCCCCCCGTGAGCTGCCCCCCCCACGTCACGCAGCGTTTGACGGGCAATGGGGAGACGCTGGGAGCGAAGCGACATGCTGTAATTAACGCTAATTGCCTGGCATGTCGATCGCGCTTCACCCTCACTTGGCTCAGTGCCAGCCTGCCCCACCCGCACCCCGTGCCGAGGGGCTGGGGGGGCTGAGGGGGGCAGGGCTGCCATCAGTTGCTGTTTCCTGAATGACTGGGTGTGGGGAAGCCCTGCCTGGGGGGGAGGGGCTGGGGGGGGCTCATACTGAGGCCTGAGGACCCCGGGGGGGGTCACTATTTCCCCATTGGTGGATGTGGGGGAGTGTCCCAGGCCGAGATCTGTGTGGACAGAGGCTCCGCAGGGCAGGGAGATCTCCACCCACTGTCCGTGGGGCAGCGCAGGGGGGTAACGGCCCGTGTCTGTGGGGCAGTGGGGGGGCAGCCTCGTGCTCGGGGGGAACTGACCCTGGCCTTTCGCGCTGCTGCCAGCCCCTGGCAGGAGGGTCACGCTCCGAGGGGGACATTTCTCCGGCTCAGCAGCAAGGGCCATGCCCTGGGGCTGTTCTCACCTGCTGCGGGTCTGTCCCGGCCGCTGCCCCTGCGGTGAGCCCTGGCGGGTTTGAATTTGCTGCGAGGAGCCGGGGGATGCGGCGTGGGGCTCCTGGGGCCCAGGGCCTTAGTCCTCCATCCCAGCCCCACGGGCAGCAGATCTGCCCCACGGCAGGCTGGTGACTGTGGGGTGAGGTGAATACAGATGCCATGCGCAGCCCAGCACGACAGGCCGCGGAGCTGGGTCTAGCAGGGCAGCGGGGCAGAGACCCTGCCCGGCGCGGGCGGCTGTTCCCTGCTGACTCCGAGCCCCGAGGAGAACGCCGGTCTGACCCCTGCCAGGCGCAGCCAGGGCCGGGTTCCGTATCTGGGGGTTCCTTTCCATCGATACAACACAGACCCGGCTCGAGCCCCCGCCCCGTAACCTGGGGAAATTACACACCAGCCCGGGCGCCTCTGAGAGGCAATACTTCCCCCTCGCAAGGCCAGAGTCCCAGTGTAGAAAAGAAACTTTTAATAAAAGGAGGGAAGTGACTCGGCATTAATTTGGGGAAACACAGTTCATAAACATAAACCATGAGCAAAAGTCCCACCCCCAAGTAAGTCAGGGTCTTATGTCCAGCGACCCAAAAGTCCCTTTAGCGTGCCCGCCCCTCTCTGCACCCCACTCACAGGCCCTGTCCTTGGTCAGTGCAGACCCAGAGTTCACCTCCCACTGTGGGTGGAGGTCAGGCAGCACCTTACTCGCCCCTCTCCGCGGCTTGGGCACTCGGCCACTGCCCCACTCTGCCAGCCACCCTGGTCCTTTCAGCTGAGAGTGACCCCCTCCTTTGGGACAGGTTCTGCTCCCCTTTAGTCACCATCATCCCAGCATGGCACTCCCCAGCGGTGATTTGTAGCCCAGCACCAGCTCGCTCTGTCCTGGAGATCTAGGCAGACTAGGTGTCTTCATGTGAACACAGGTTGCTCCTGGAGTCTCTCCCCCGCCCAGCTAGCACTCAGGGGCGAATTCATCCAGCCCCTGCTCACACCTGGGAATTCAGAGACCCTGAGGACCCAGCTCAGTTTCCTCGTTGGCTTTGGCTGCTGCCGTTTGTTCCACGTGGCTTTGGTGGCTCCCGTGGCACGGGGCCTGACAGCACCTTGGGCCACCTCAGTCCCCCAGATCCGCTGTTCCAGCGTCAGCCAAGCCGCTCACCTGGGCTCCCGGGTGCTGCGGTCAGGCCAGGCCCGCTGCAGTGGTCTCCTCTGTGGTGTCCGGGGCAGGGGGTCCTTGGGGTCCCTCCCCTCGGCGCCTGGTTGGAGCCGAGCTCTCCCTCCCGAGCTGGGGTTTCCCTCTGGCAGACGTTCCTCTCTGGCACCTGCCGTTCCAGGCCGGCTCTGCCAGGACCCTCCTCGGACGGGCCACTTGCCAGGTCTGGGCACGATCGGGGCTGACCGTTACCGGCACCGGGGTTTTGGGCTATGCCCTCAGCTGACCTGTGCGATGTGAGCCCTGCCACGGCTCTGCCAGCGCCTGGCTGTCGTGCCGTGGCCCAAGAGCGAGCGCCCGGCTCAGGGCAGGCCAGGAGGAACCAGGCCACAAACTCCAAATTGGCTGGAGATCTAGGCTGAGATTTCCCCAACCAAACCTCACTGTAAACACCTTGGGCATCGCAACAGCCACACTGGGGAGTCCCCGTGGGTGCCCGGCTCTGTCTCGCCACCCTGGTGAGCTGCCCAAACAGACGGTCCCTCGCACCAGGGATCACAGCGACCGTCCCAAAGGTCCCGCCACTGACTCGAGGGCAATCACACCTGAGCCCTCACGCAAAGCCACCGCTTGCAGCCAATCCTGCGAGACCCAGCTGTGGCTGGCCGAACCAGGAGCGTTAGTTACCCGGCTAACGTGGGGAGACCGAAAACACCCCCCCACCTACCCCCTCACCCCACCCCCTGTTCCAAAAGGTAACAGGAGTGTCTGTCATCAGCCGGCTCCATGTGCATGTCAGGGCTAACTCGGCAAAGCCCCCCGGCTCTTGTGCTGAGCCCTCGATCCCTTGGCCAAGCAGCCCAGCGAGCCATTCCTTCTTGTTGGGGGTCTGAGTCCCTCCCCCCCCGCTGCAAACTCAGCTGCCGGCAGGGAGCCACTTGCCAGTCTCCTCTTAACTGGGGGGTCGGGGCAGAGGAAACAAGTCTTTGGTCCCTTTTAATGTTCCACCCACGCCCATCTGCTGGCCCTACTGCTGGGGGGGAGGGGGGAGGAGCGGAGGCTGGGAGCCAGGACACCTGGGTTCTGTCCCTGGCTCAGGGAGGGCAGGGGGGTCTAGTCTAGTGGTTAGCAGGGGGCTGGGAGCCAGGACACCTGGGTTCTGTCCCTGGCTCAGGGAGGGCAGGGGGGTCTAGTCTAGTGGTTAGCAGGGGGCTGGGAGCCAGGACACCTGGGTTCTGTCCCTGGCTCAGGGAGGGCAGGGGGGTCTAGTCTAGTGGTTAGCAGGGGGCTGGGAGCCAGGACACCTGGGTTCTGCCCCTGGCTCAGGGAGGGCAGGGTGGTCTAGTCTAGTGGTTAGCAGGGGGCGGGGAGCCAGGACACCTGGGTTCTGTCCCTGGCTCGGGGAGGGGAGTGGGGTCTAGTGGTTAGGGGAGGGGAGGGGGGCTGGGAGCCAGAACTCCTGGGTTCTGTCCCTGTCTCTGGGAGGGGCGTGTTGCACTGGCTAGAGCCGTGCTGGAAGCCAGGACTGCGAGGGAAGGGGAGAGGTGGCGGGAAGCAGGGGGTGCACGTGGGGTGGGCGGAATCCCTCCGAGTGCCAGGGTTCAATCTGTTCCTGCAGCCGGGTGGCTCCATGCCAGGGCTGACGCGCTCGGCTGCTTCTAGCCCAGCCCATGACCCGGCTCTTGTATAATTAACTGTCTGGGAAACGAGGGATGAAGAAATGGAAATGGAGCCGGGGGCTGCCAGGCAGCTCAGCTACTCTCTGCACCCAGGGCCGCCGGCTGGCAGGTGACCCAGCCAGGAGCCCCTTTCCCAGGTAGCCTCCTGCCCGCCCCCCCGGCCACTCAGAACTGAGAACTGAGTGCCCAGCCGGGATCTCTGCCAGGCCACAGCTGGAGAGCCGGGAATGGCAGAGGAGAAACCAGCGAGGACCCCGGACAGAACGGTGGTGTGTGTGGCGGGGGTGTACCCACACATGTGCGTCTGTGTCCATGGTGCTTTCATGTGTGTGCCCGCGTCCATGCGTGTGTCCGTGTGCGTGTCCGTGCGTCCGTGTGTGTGTGCGTCTCTCCGTGTGTGTGTGCGTCTCTGCATGTGTCCATGCGTGTGGCCGTGTGCGTGTGTCCGTGTGTCCATGCGTGTGCGTCCATGTGTGTTTGCGTCTCTCCGTGTGTCCGTGTGTGTGTCCGTGTGCGTGCGTCCGTGCGTCCATGCGTGTGCGTCCATGTGTGTGTGCATCTCTCCGTGTGTCCGTGTGTGTGCGTCCGTGCGTCCATGCGTGTGCGTCCATGTGTGTGCACGTCTCTCTGTGTGTCCGTGTGTGCGTCCGTGTGCGTGTCTGTGTGTCCATGCGTGAGCGTCCATGTGTGTGTGCGTCTCTCCATGTGTCCATGTGTGCGTCCGCGTGCGTCCATGCGTCCATGCGTGTGTGTCCGTGTGTGTGTGCATCTCTCCGTGTATGCGTCTCTCCATGTGTCCGTGTGTGTGTCCATGTGCGTGCATCCGTGCGTCCATGCGTGTGCGTCCGTGTGTGTGTGCGTCTCTCCGTGTGTGTGCATCTCTGCATGTCCATGCGTGTGTCCACGTCCGTGCGTCCGTGCGTGTGTACATGCTCATGTGTGACCCGTGGCTACTATTCCTGCAGGAAGAGTTCAGAGGTCGCCCAGGCCCCCACGCATGGCTCAGTCCAGGCCTCAGCCCTGGGCACTGTTCTCCACTTTCCCAGGCCCTGCCCATTGCAGCTGGGAGCAGCCAGCAGTCGCCCCACGCCTGACTGCAGCTCCCTGGGTCTCTTGCTCACTGGGCCGGCCTGGCCAGCAGTCAGCAGCAGAGATCTGAGGAGGATGCTAGGAGCGTCCTTAGAGCGATCAGCAATCGCTTGCTTTGGGGGTTGTTAGCGGGAGAGATTTTCAAGGGAACGGAGAAGGGAGCAAGAGAGTGAAAATCACCCTCGGCGCTATAGCAGAGCGAGAGCTGCCCCGAGCCCCATGGGCCGGACGCTGCAGATGCCCACAACAGAGCCTCTGCCCCAAAGACTTGTGCTGCTGATATGCTGATGGTGCAGAGAGGTTGGCAGCCCCGCGGCATAGGCCCGGGTTGGGGGAATCAGCCCCCCAGCAGCTCCCCTGGCTCCGGGCAGCCGGGCCTGGCATGAAACCAGCCATTTCCGCTTCCTGGGCCAGAACAAACCCGCGCTTTGAACAGGCTTCGCTCGTTGGGCTCGGGGCGAGAAAGGCTACTGGGGGAAGTTCCTTCGTCCCTCCCTGCATCCCAAAAGCCACCGGGTGACCCTTGACCCCACATCGGGTGTCAGAACTCGTGGGGCTGTGAATCCCACAGGGACTGGGGCTCAGCTGGCAGGACCCCTGGCTACAGGGACTCAGTGGGTGGGGGGGGCTGACCTGGCTCTAATACACCCCCCCAAACGACGTGGTGGTTAAAAAGAAGGGACCTTGTTTCCCGTCACCAGAGCCTTGTGCACCAGCATGGGGGCGGTGTAAGACGCTGCTGTCTCCATGTCTCACACCTGCTTTGCACGAGTGTGAACGAGCGCACCAGGCACTGGCGAAGTGGGGTCTTCCCTTTCCCCTGTTAGCGGGGGTGGGAGTCTCGCCCTTGCACCAAGAGAGGGGAGGACACAGACCCCTCGGCACGACGGGCTGGCTTCCACTGCGCCCCAGGCCAATGGAGGGCAGCGGCCCCCATGCACGGCCCCTTAGACCCTGGTCCCACCGTGCCCAGGAATAGTGAACGAGGAGCAGCCGCCACCCCCGGCCTTGGCAGGGTCCCTTGCTTTAGGGAAGGGAGCAGCCTGGGTTGTGGCTGAAAGGGCCGAGCACCGGCCCGAAGTCAGTTACCTCCCCATGGCTCTTTGCTGCCCCCAGTGACCGGGGAGGGAGCCTGGGGACAGAGCTGCAGAGAAGGAGGATAATTAAGGAATTACAGCCCTGCCAGGAGCTGTCACAGCCCGCGTGGGTGGAGGTGCGGGTGCAGGTGCGGGGGAGCTGTCAAGGGGCTGCCAGGCAACTCTTAAAAACAAGGAGATAATTTATTCAGGGGGAGGAACCCAGGGTGGGGGCAGCTGATTGACAGGGAAGTTGCTGGCACTTCTACAGAGACACCCGTGTGCCACGAGGCTCCCCAGCAGTTCATAGCAGCCTGCGCCATGCAGCTTAATTACAGGCTGGGGTTGTTCAGAGCGGAGAAGAACACCCCGAGCAGCACGGGAAATCCTGGGGCACAAGGCTCCCACTCCTCTGAGGAGCGCAGGAATTGCCCAGCCCAGGGGCCCATCTACCCCAGCATCCCGTCTCCAACAGCCCCCAGCCCCCACTGCTCCGGAGCACGGTGGATGGAGCCCTGCAGGAGGCAGCGATGGGATAACCTGCCCCCAGGACAAGTTCCCACCTGCCCCCCGGCAGCCCCCCCCCCATCCCCAGGCCTTTCCCCTGCCCCCCAACCCAAGCGACCCCAGGCACACAGACGGCGGCTCTGGGCGCCGTGTGGTCACACGGAGGTGCCGGTCCTGTGATACCCCCGGATTCAGAGCCCTGCGGGGCGCGTCCTGTCATTGGCTGGCCCAGGCCCCAGCCCTGGCTCTGCGTGAGATGGTGGGGGCCATGTGGAGCCACTCACAGCACTCCCCCCCCCACGCCCCCGGGCCAGCTGCACCCTCCCTGCCGGCTCCAGCTCCCTCGGCTCCCCCGGGTGTCGTCATCTGCCTGGCTCACCCCTCTGGGGCTGTGTGCTCACCCCTCACGGCCGCCTGGGAGACGAGACGGGCCTGGTTAGGGCACAGTCCTCGGGGGGGGGGGGGGGGGGGGGGCTGGACTCTAGGCCAGGTCCCGCTGTGCAGCCCCAGCAGGGGGCACCCAGAGGCCACAATGATGGGCACGAGGAGCTGGGTAGAGGAACAGGGAGCAGGGCCCCCCCAGCCCAGGCCACAACAACAGTGGAGGGAGGGAGAGGGGTCTCAACGCCCCCGTGAAACTCTCGGCCTCCCCTCTAACCACCAGACCTCCCTCCCCTCCCCAGGAGAGAACCCAGGAGTCCGGCGCCCAGCCCCTCCCCTCCCCAGGAGAGAACCCAGGAGTCCGGCGCCCAGCCCCTCCCCTCCCCAGGAGAGAACCCAGGAGCCCGGCGCCCGGCGCCCGGCGCCCAGCCCCTCCCCTCCCCAGGAGAGAACCCAGGAGTCCGGCGCCCAGCCCCTCCCCTCCCCTCCCCAGGAGAGAACCCAGGAGCCCGGCGCCCAGCCCCTCCCCTCCCCAGGAGAGAACCCAGGAGCCCGGCGCCCAGCCCCTCCCCTCCCCTCCCCAGGAGAGAACCCAGGAGCCCGGCGCCCAGCCCCTCCCCTCCCCAGGAGAGAACCCAGGAGCCCGGCGCCCAGCCCCTCCCCTCCCCAGGAGAGAACCCAGGAGCCCGGCGCCTGGCGCCCAGCCCATCCCCTCCCCAGGAGAGAACCCAGGAGTCCGGCGCCCAGCCCCTCCCCTCCCCTCCCCAGGAGAGAACCCAGGAGCCCGGCGCCCGGCGCCCAGCCCCTCCCCTCCCCAGGAGAGAACCCAGGAGTCCGGCGCCCAGCCCCTCCCCTCCCCTCCCCAGGAGAGAACCCAGGAGCCCGGCGCCCAGCCCCTCCCCTCCCCAGGAGAGAACCCAGGAGCCCGGCGCCCAGCCCCTCCCCTCCCCTCCCCAGGAGAGAACCCAGGAGCCCGGCGCCCAGCCCCTCCCCTCCCCAGGAGAGAACCCAGGAGCCCGGCGCCCAGCCCCTCCCCTCCCCAGGAGAGAACCCAGGAGCCCGGCGCCTGGCGCCCAGCCCATCCCCTCCCCAGGAGAGAACCCAGGAGTCCGGCGCCCAGCCCCTCCCCTCCCCAGGAGAGAACCCAGGAGCCCGGCGCCCAGCCCCTCCCCTCCCCAGGAGAGAACCCAGGAGCCCGGCGCCCGGCGCCCAGCCCCTCCCCTCCCCAGGAGAGAACCCAGGAGTCCGGCGCCCAGCCCCTCCCCTCCCCTCCCCAGGAGAGAACCCAGGAGTCCGGCGCCCAGCCCCTCCCCTCCCCAGGAGAGAACCCAGGAGCCCGGCGCCCGGCGCCCAGCCCCTCCCCTCCCCAGGAGAGAACCCAGGAGTCCGGCGCCCAGCCCCTCCCCTCCCCTCCCCAGGAGAGAACCCAGGAGCCCGGCGCCCAGCCCCTCCCCTCCCCAGGAGAGAACCCAGGAGTCCGGCGCCCAGCCCCGCTAAGCACTAGCCGGGCAGCGCCCCCCCCTGCAGGTGTTTGAGGCGGGGCCTGGCCCCCCCGGCAGCGGCAGGCGCGGGGCCAATGGGCCGGGCCGGCCCCGCCCCCCGCGCGCACGCTCCCTGCTCGGCGCAGCCCCGCGGTGCGCGGCGCAAGGGGCGCGCAGCGAGCCCGGCCGGGGCCCCGCGCGAGGCGGAGCCGCGTGGAGCCGCGCGGGGCGGAGGGTCCCCGCCGGGGCCGCGGGGAGCCGGAGCCGGAGCCGCCCGGGCCGGGCTCCGCGTCTGCACCATGCGCCTCCTCCCCAGCCTCTGCCTGCTGCTGGCGGCCGGGTCCCGGGCAGCCCAGGTAGGCGCGGGGGGGGCGAGCGGCCCGCGGGGGGGGCGAGCGGCCCGCGGGGGGGCGGGGTGTGGCTCCAGGGGGCTGGGCCCCCAGCTCCCTGCGGGGGGCTCCCCTTGGACCGAGGGGTGCCGGGGGCGCAGCCCCGTCACACCCCAGGGTGACAGTTCGGGTCAGTGGCTCTCAGCCCCCCCCGCCCAGGTGTGCGGCTGGAGCCCCGGGCCGGGCCGAGGTGGGGGCTTGGACCCAGGGCGCTGGGTGGCTCCCAGGGGAGCTCGGCTCCCGCCGGCGCTTGGGGCCCCTCTGGTGCCTGTTCTCAGCCGGGCTGGTGAGTGCCCTGGGCTGCTGGCCCCCGAGCGGACTGAGGGGGACGGGGCGTGTTTTCAGGCAGAGCTGCCGAAAGGTGCCAGGACTCCTGGGTTCCTCCAGCTTGCGGAGGGCTCGGCAGGCTGTCACTGTCCTGCTGGCCTGTCCCTGGCACCTGTGCCACGTCCCGGGCCAAATGGCACCTGCTGTCCCCCAGGCCAGGCCCCATCACGGTTCCCTGCCTCCTCCCGCCCCGCCCTGGGGCTGGCAGAAGTTCCCGTTCCCACGGGAGAGTCAGTAACCCGTGCCACCCGATGGCAAAAGGCCGCCAGGGTCGAGGATGCACAGGCTCTGTGCTGAGCCCCGGCTTCCAGCCGTCCCGGGCAGGAGCCCCTCGGCGTGCCAGAGCCCCCAGGGGACCCCCTCTTCCTGCAGGCCTGACCACGTGGCCCCACGGCCTCCGAGGCTGAGCCTCTGGGCCCCAGCCCTCCTGCTGCCCCCTGTGAGCTCTGCCTGGTGGGTCCGGCTGAGCCAGATGCCTGGGCACAGACCTGGCCCCTCTGCCGGGACCAGCGCGGCTCAGCCAGGACTGGCAGCGACCCCCGGCCCCCAAGCAGTGATGGGCTCGTTAGCCCCCGGCCCGGGAAGGCCCCAGGTTGGCGCAGAGCAGCGAAGGATCAGACACATGGTCCGTGCGGCCGAGCCAGGGCTCCGCCCGGCCAAGCCGCCGTGGGGTCCGTCTGGGCTGGATCTCCGGCTCTGTCAGTCCCGGTGAGAGCTGCTGAGCCCCTCTGCGGGCCCATCCTCATCCCCGGCCTCCTGACACCTCCCAGGCCATCGTCCTGGCCCTGTTCCCATGTGCTGCCTTCTGGAAATCCCTTAGTAGGGTTAATTGTTCAGTTCGGGGGCAGGGGCCGGGCTGGGTGTGTGTGATCCCATGGTCCCTCCCGTCTCCTGCTCTGCCCCAAGAGCAGCTTTAACCCTGCTGCACCCGCTGGGTAGCAGTACAGAGGGAAACTGAGGCATGCATTCGCTTCGTAACAGTATTACAGAAAATTCCTACCTTGTTCCGTTGTTGAAGGGGGAAATCCGTGCCCATCCCCCGGGACCCTGGGCACTGCCCCACGGTTCCTCTTTCCAGCTTCCCAAGGCTGCAGGATCCCGGCTGAGAGCAAGGGGCTCTGGTCCCTCCGTGTGGGAATGGCCACGCCAGGGTGAAAGCAGGGCCTCAGTACTGGGCTGATGGTGGGGGTGTCTCTGTCCCCAGGAGCCAGGGGGTGTGCCAGGCCCAGACTCTTGGTGCCCCAGCTGTAAGGGGAGGAGGGACTCTCCGGGGAGAGGGAAACCGGAGTTTTGGGGGTGGATGCTCTGTGAGGCTGCAATGTCTGAAACAGGGGGCTAACCCCTGTGCAGGAGCCCCTTCCCCATCTCCCTTCCCCCCGCTCTAGTCCCATCCCCCCATCCTGTCCCAGCCATCATTGTTCTGCCCACAGGCTTCTGCTCCCGTGTGCCCCCCAGTGGGTGCAGCGGCCCCTCCCCAGCTGGGCTGAGCCCAGGGCCCCCATGCATACAGCTGTGTGGGGGGTCTCTGCAGCCTGGCCCTGTGCTTGCATGCTGCAGGGGGAGGGGTCAGGGCTGGGGGTGCCACGGGTTCCCCTGGGGGCCGACTCCCACCCATATGACCCTGGGTGGGAGGCGCTCCCAGGCTGTGTCGGTGACGGGTGGGCCCGGCTCACGATGGGGGCTGGCGAGGGAGGAAATGGGGCCTGGGTGCAGCAGCTGCTGCGTCTCTGATCCCAGAGGCCAGGCTGGCGAGCACGCGGCCTCCAGGGCTCTGGCCCTGGGGTGAGTCCAGCTGAGCGTCTGCAGTGACCAGGCCGCCCAGCGGGGGCAGCATCTGTCAGTTCCCCGGGGAGGTTGGGCAGGGCAGAGTCCACCCAGGGGGAGCCGTGACCCCAGAGGCCCGGTGTGACGAAGTGGGAACGTTCTTAATGTTTTCTCTGAATGCTGGGTGTGTGCCTCAGTTTCCCCTAGGCAGTACTTAAGTCTCTAGATCAGTCTCTAGTGCTTGAGCCCGCCAGGGCAGTCGTGTGTGCCCGCAGGACACCGTGCCGTTGAAAAGCCACCGCCGAGCACGGCCGCCGGAGAACCGCCATCTGAAATGCCGCCGAGAAGCGTTGCAGTTTCTCGGCGGTGGGGTGTCTGGCGCCCGCCACAGTCTCCTGAAAATAGGAATGTGCTATTCCCACAGAAAGGTTGGGGACACTGGTCCAGGTGGGGGGATCAGGGGGTGTGATTATTACAGAGCCCGAGAGGGCCAGTGTGATGCTGTCTGCACAGAGAATGGTCGACACCCTGTCTCCTGATGGCCTGGGCCCCCCGTGCCAAGGTGCCAGCTGAAGGGGCTGGAGAACAAAGGGATCAGGTGGCCTCCTGGCCCGGGAAAGAGACAAAGGCCAGAGGAGGGGCGGGAGAGTTTCAGTTTGGAGCTGGCTGGGGAAATGGAGGGAGGCTCAGAGCCGGGGTCTGGGCTCCCCACCCCCAAAGAGGGACCTGACTGAGGGGTCCTGGTTTCTGTACCTACAGGCTCTGTGTTAGACCATGTTCCTGTCGTCTAATAAACCTTCTGCGTTACTGGCTGGCTGAGAGTCATGGGAAATTGCAGGAAGTGGGGGGTGCAGGGCCCTGACTGCCCCACGCTCCGTGACACCCATCTCTGCTGACAGCCAACCTCCCCTGCTCTTCCCTCCCTGAGCCTCTGTGCCCCCCACTCCTCCGGTCTCCCTCCCTCCCAGCCCCAGTGCCTGGGGGTCCCTGGGCCGGAGGAGCTGCCAGAGAAGGGGGATCCTGGCTGTAAACACGAGCGACGCCTCGCCCTGGGTCTCCGCCCGCGGTGCTGCACCGGAATCCCCCCCCACCCCCAATCCC
The DNA here is from genome assembly GCF_965140285.1 of Lepidochelys kempii. Taxonomy (NCBI): domain Eukaryota; kingdom Metazoa; phylum Chordata; order Testudines; family Cheloniidae; genus Lepidochelys; species Lepidochelys kempii. Next base: position 27,083,248 of record NC_136399.1, read on the forward strand.
CCCGAGTCGCTGGCACTGAGTGCCCAGGCTGCACCGGTGCAGACGTCCACGCAGGAAGCCAGGCTGTAAGCCCCACGGGGAATCCGGGTGCAGCCCAGGCCCGGAGCCCCTTGAGAGGGGCTGTGGTCGGGGAGGAGGGGACGTCCCCGGCCTGGGGCTGGCAGGGCTCTGTCGGGGAGCAGCCGTTGGAGAGCCGGGATCTGCAGTGGGCGCCTGCAGTGGCCTTTTGGGCTCAGGCTCAGCTGCCTGCAGGGCTGGATTCCCTGGGGGTGGGGTCCCCTGAGCTGCTCGTTGCAGACTCTGGTCCCCCAGCCTCAGCCCTGGCTCCCGCCCCACGCCCCCGAGCGGTGGCTGAGTCAGCCTGGCAGAGCTGACACCTGCAAGCCCTGTCCCGGGGCGTGGAGGCTGCAGCTGCTCCCAGGCTCCTGGTTAGACTGCTGGGCCTGCTGAATATGCACCAGGGCAGGCTTGCTCACCACTGGCCAGCTCTGCCGGCTGAATATGCATCATGCGCCTGGGGCTCTGGTTGGCTAGACAGCCCCTGCTCAGCCCACCCTGCCCCCCTCTCTGCCCTCAGGTGCGGGGAGGGGAGTTAGTGCCCTGCTCTGATTTCACCTAGTTCTGCTGTTGCTCGCACCCCTATGCAAAGTGAGCCTGTCACTCGCTGCTGGATGGGTCTGGTGTGCAAAGCAAGGGTGCCGTGATTGGGATTGGTGCACGAGGGCCGGGTGGGCCTGGTGTGCAAAGCGAGGGTGCGGTGGTTGGCATTGGTGCACGAGGGCCGGGTGTGCAAAGCGAGGGTGCAGCTCGTGCAGGCATGCTCGCCCAGTCAGTCACCCGGACACAGCGTGGTGTCCGTAGGGCAGACCTGTCCATGCTGCAGCCACCCCGTGTTCCAACTCCATCCGTCTGTCTCCATCTGACCTCGCTGGCCAGTTCCCGGGGGGAGCCCCAACTCCCCCACCTCGCCCCCCCCCCCGTCCTTTGTTCTCACCAGGGACGTTGCTCAGTCTCCCCCTGGGTCTCCGAGTGTTCGTGGCCGTTGGCTGCTCCATTTCTCCAGTGATGTGGGTTTGTCTCAGCCCGTCTGTTTCGGTAATCCCTTCGGGCTCTGCAGCCGCGCGACCTGAGCACAAACAGCCCCCCCGCCCCCCACAGGGAGCCATTGAAAATATAGGGGAAACTGAGGCACACATGGTTCATAGACGTAGCATGGAAATTTCCTGCTTGGTCCAGGGGTTTATTCAGTGCCTAGCACCACTGGGGGACCCTGGTCCGGGTCTGTGTGTCACCTGGTGCCACAGGGGGCCCTGGTCCTGGCCTGGGTCTGTGCGATGCCTGGTGCCACGGGGGGCCCCAGTCAGGGTCTGTAGGTGCTATCACAGTGCATAATACCCCAGTGCCCCACTCCCACGGCCTTGCGCCTGCAGATTGCTGCAGAGCTCTTGGGAGACAGGGTCAGACTTCAGGAATTTCAAGGGCGGGGTGTGTGTGTGCGTGTGTGTGTGTGTCATGGGGCAGCCCAGGGCCCCTCTAGTCTGGTATCCGTCTCTGAGAGGAGCAGCACCAGGAGGCAGTGATGGGGTGACCTGCCCCCGGGAGAGGCTGGGGCTCATGCCCTCAAGCAGGAGGATGCATGAGCTAATTCTGGGTATTTTTAGTTACTTGTAGTGACGTCTGGCTCTTTCCTGAACCCTGTGGGGCTCTCAGCCTCGGAGAGATCTTGTGGCAGAGAGTTCCACCAACTCTTTGTGAACCCTGCAGCAGTGTGTCCTTGTTACCCCGCCTTCTAGCGAGAAGAGCTGCTGGGCCGCCAGGGTCTACCTCTGTCTCCTGAGGGCGCCTTTGCCCCACGCTGGCTCTGGTGCCCATGGACACGTTTGGGGATATGCATGTGTCTGACTCCTCCCTCCCCTGGGAGCTGCGCAGCCTCCCTGCTCGTTCTCTCCTTATGACCGTGTTTCATTCCCCAGCACGGTGCTAAATGCCACATAAGGAGCCTGAATTAACGAGCAATTTACATGCAGGTTCCCAGTGACTGCACTGTGGTTGGGCAAATGAGAAGAGAATGAGCGAGGGGTGGGCGGACGGGGGCCGGAACTCAGCGCTGGGCCCGGGGGGCGTCACTTGTCTCTGGCTTGTAGCATAACAAAACACACTTCCCGTCTGGGTGTCTGTGCCCCCCTCTGTGGGGCGGGTACCTCAGTACCTCCAGCGCCCTTGCCCCCCGGGCAGTGCCATCTCCCCGCCGGCAGGCCTGGCCCTCGTGCTCCCGGAGGTGCTGGCGACCTGGAGAGTGCGTATCTCAGCGAGGCCGGGCATTGTGGGTGCTGCTGGGATGCCCGTCGGGAGCTGGGTGCCCCAGGTGGCACAAGGGGCTTCCCTCCTAGGGGGACTCTCTTCCCCAGCTGGCCAGAGTCCTGCAGAGAGTGGGCCAGGGCTGGGCACTTGGGGCAGGGATGGTCCCTTCTTGAGCTCGACACGGGGCACAGAACAGCAGCAGCTTGAAGGGTCCGGGGCAGGGGCTGGGTGGGAGCCAGCAGCGGGGTAGGGCCAGGGCCAGGGCTGGGAGGGAGCCGGCAGAGGGTCAGGGCCAGGGCCAGGGCTGGGAGGGAGCCGGCAGAGGGGCGAGGGCGAGGCTGGGGCAGAGGCTGGGAGGGAGCTGGCAAAGGGTCAGGGCCAGGGCTGGGAGGGAGCCGGCAGAGGAGTGCGGCCGAGGGCGAGGCTGGGGCAGGGGCTGAGAGGGAGCTGGCAGAGGGGTGGGGCTGGGGCGGGGCCAAGGGCGGGGCCAGGGCAGGGGCTGGGAGGGAGCTGGCAGAGGGGCGGGGTCGGGGCTGAGGGCGGGGCAGGGGCAGGGCTGAGCGGCACGGTCTCCCGGTGCTGCCCGCACTCGGTGGCTGCTGAGCCCCTGCCTGGCGCCCGTGGGGAGGCGTTTGAGGCGCGGGCTGCGGCCGCCCCCCGATGCTCACTGGCTCCCTGCCTGCGCCAGGCACCAGGCCGCCCCGTCTCAGTCAGGGCAGGGCAGTGCTGGGGCGCCGGGCGCTGCAGCCCACCACGCACAGGGCAGCGTCCTTGGCGTGCAGCCTGGCGCAGGGCAGGGAAGATGCGACAGACCTGGGGTCTCTGGTGTTCGCCACGTGGGGCAGGGCCTCGACCCTCAGGGTGCCGGTTCCAGGGGGCTTGGGGGGAGCCGCCTGCAGCATCTGGGCACCGCCTGCCTGGAAGCGGCTGCAGAGCCCAGGGACGCCGATCCCCCCTTACCCTGCGTCTCATCCCATTGCAAGCTCTGCCCAGCTGGGGGGGCTGATTGAGGGGGGAGAGCTGCACCCACCTTTCCCCTCCTGCTCCCCTGTGCTCTGTTTTTCTGCCCACTGGAGTCTGCCCCCCCCCCCAGGTTCATCCCGTCTCCATGCTGCACCCCCCCAGCACTCGGAAGAGCCCCCATCCCTGCAGCCAGCCTGGCCTGGGGCCATCTCCACTCCCCCCACCAATGTGGGGAGCCGGAGCCCACGCAGCTGGTGCTGGTGCCTGGTGCAGGGATTCGCGTGATGAATAAATGCTGGGGGGGGTGGGGGGGTGACTGTCTCACTCCTGTCCGCGTGGCCTGGGCGAGGCTCAGTGAGGCTGGAAGGCGGCAGAGGAAGCTGCGTGGCCTCACCGCCGTGCGCTGGGCCGGTGGAAGACTCTGCCCCAAGGGCTCACCCAGGCTGAGGAGTGCTGTTTACGGGAGTTATGGCAGCGCCCAGGAGCCCCGGCCAGGGCCCAGGGCCCCAGGGTGAGGGCACGGCACAGGTACTGAATGAAGACGGGCCCTGCCCCGAAGAACCGACAGTCTCCATGCAGCCGAGAGCTGGGCAGGGTCGAGAAAAGGGCCCGGCCGTTTCTGTGGCTAACGAGAACATCCCTATTTAGAGCAGCGAGGGGCAGAACGGGCCCAAGAGGCCTGGCTGGGCCGGAGACGTCTAATTCCCAGGGGTCAGCGGGGGCTTCCCCGGGGCCGGGAATCCCATCGCTGCCGGCTGCAGGGCTCCGGGCACCTTTCTCCACTGCAGTGGTGCTGTCGGAGCCGGGATGCTGGGCGTGGGCGGGCGTGGGCGTGGGCGGGCGTGCGCACGCAGTGACGGCTAGTCCCCACAAGGTGGCACTGCAGGACCGTCCGGTCCGGTCTGGTCCGGTCTGGGTTCCCGGCGCTAGGCTGGGCGGAGGTGCCTACCTGGCCAGGGCATTCGCACCACGTCCAAAGCGCCCTCAGCCCCAAGGGGCCCCACCTCGGAGCGCAGAGACGCAGCCCCTGGGGACGGGGAACGGCGCCGGAGCCCAGTCCAGCCCCTCTGCCCGAGGAAGGGCCACAGCGGTGCTCCGGGCACTGGGAATGCGGATTCTTGACTCAGGACGGAGGCACCGAGCGTTACATCGTGCTGAGCCAGGGCCCGAAGTCTCACAACCGACACCTCTTCAGGGCAGGGACTGTCGGTCGCCGTGCGTCTGGGCAGGGCCCGGCGCGCCGGGGCCCCCGGTCTCGGTCGCGGTGCGTCTGGGCAGGGCCCGGCGCGCCGGGGGCCCCCGGTCTCGGTCGCCGTGCGTCTGGGCAGGGCCCGGCGCGCCGGGGGCCCCCGGTCTCGGTCGCGGTGCGTCTGGGCAGGGCCCGGCGCGCCGGGGGCCCCCGGTCTCGGTCGCCGTGCGTCTGGGCAGGGCCCGGCGCGCCGGGGCCCCCGGTCTCGGTCGCCGTGCGTCTGGGCAGGGCCCGGCGCGCCGGGGGCCCCCGGTCTCGGTCGCCGTGCGTCTGGGCAGGGCCCGGCGCGCCGGGGGCCCCCGGTCTCGGTCGCCGTGCGTCTGGGCAGGGCCCGGCGCGCCGGGGGCCCCCGGTCTCGGTCGCCGTGCGTCTGGGCAGGGCCCGGCGCGCCGGGGCCTCCAAGTGCTCCCATCACAGAAATTACGTTAATGTGAACAAAGGAAACACTCCTTCCTGTAAAAAGAAAAGGAGGCCTTGTGGCACTTTAGAGACTAACCAATTTATTTGAGCGTAAGCTTTCGTGAGCTACAGCTCACTTCATCAGATGCATTCTTTTTGCGAATACAGACTAACACGGCTGCTACTCTGAAACTCCTTCCTGTGTACTGAGTTCTGTGGATGCAGGGTCCCGGACTCCTGGGTTCTGGCTGTAGCTCTGGGAGGGTTGTGGGGTCCAGTGGTTGGAGCAGGGGGCTGGGAGCCAGGACTCGTGGGTTCTGTCCCAGCAGGAAGAGGGAGCTGCTTTCTGGCCCCGATCGCTGCTGGGCCCCTGGCAGGAGTGTCTCTAATTGTGGCCGATCCTGTAGGACGGCGAGGTAGCGAGACGTCAGTGTGGCCAGCAGGTGGAGACGCCGGGCTTGGGAATAATCCACTGGGGGGCGGGGGGGGGTGCTGGGCTGAGGCAGGTGCCGGGGAACGAGGGGTGGGGGGGACGATCGTGTAGCCTCTGAACCGGCTCTTGCAGTCACAGCAGCCGCAGCCCGGGGGCAAAGGGGCCAGTCCCGCTAATGACAGGGATGGGGCACGTGCGGGCCCCAGGGCCACTGTCTGGGGCAGGGTCAGGCAGAACTGTATGGGGGGAACCCAGGGCTGGCCTAGCAGGGGCTGCGGGTTCAGGAGTGAAGGGCACCAGCAGAGCTGAGGAGGGGGGAGTTTACAAATGAAGCAAACCTCCCCCCTCTTTCTGGAGGGCTCGGCAGGACTCTGGCAGCAGCCCCTGCTTCCCCTGGCCCGGTGGCCTGTGCTGTTCTCCTCTGTCTGGGGCTTATACGGTGCTCGCCACCATGGCGTCTGGGCACTTTCTGAAGCCGCTGCCTCTCCCCTGCATGGGGGGTGGGGAGTCAGCAGCAAGGGCAGGCTCGGGTTCCCTCCAGGGAGGGGGCGGCAGGGCTGTGGGGGCTGCAAAGGCCAGGAGTCCCGGCCTTGCCTGCCATTCGCCCTCCCTCCTGCTCTGGGGGCAACCCAGGCCGGGCCATTCCCATCCTGCCGGCCTCTTGCTACCCCTTTCCCCCGCTCCCCCCCCGGAGACCCCACGCGGGGCCGGGGCCTTGCCCCCCCCGGAGACCCCACGCGGGGCCGGGGCCTTGCCCCCCCCGGAGACCCCACGCGGGGCCGGGGCCTTGCCCCCCCCGGAGACCCCACGCGGGGCTGGGGCCTCTCCCTGCAGCCTGCTGACGATTGGCAAGGTGACTGACGGGCCCCCCGTGCGACGCTCTCCCAGTGACCAGCCCCCCGCATCTCACCGCTCTGATGTGTCCCGTCCCCCCCCGGACAGGGCTGAGCTGTCGTAACCTCCCTCCCCGGATTCCTCCCCGTTTCCTCGACAACCCCCTAAGCTCCCGGCTGGTGCTAGAGGCTCAGAGAGGAGCCCCCCTCCCCCCGGGGGCTCCGCTGAGACCGGGCCAGATGGCCGGGGCTTCCCGATGCCATGTCTGCTCAGGCCCCCCCGCCCAGCCGGCCCGTGGCCAGCCCCAGCTGACGTCACTCGGCTGGAAGAGATGGGGAGCGGAGCGGGGGGTTCGCTCCAGCCGGGCGCTTTATAAGGACGGGAGCGGAGCCGCGCGGCTCTCTCCGGCTCGCTCTCAGTCCCGGAGGAGGCTGGGGGGCCGGCTGGTGAGCGGGGACTCGCGGGGGCTCCCCAGGCCGGGGGCCGAGGGTCGGGAAGCAGGCTGCCGCCCCACCGAGGGGGGATGAGGCAGGGGCCGACATGACCGTGCCGCTGCTGAAGATCGGAGCTGTGCTCAGCACCATGGCCATGGTCACCAACTGGATGTCGCAGACGCTGCCCTCCCTGGTGGGGCTCAACGGCACCACGATCTCCCGGGCTGGCACCTCAGAGAAAATTGTGAGTCCCTATGGCCAGGTGCCCACGTGAGCAGCTGGGGGTGTGGGTGTGTGTGTGGGGGAGGATGGGGTGTCTGTCCGTCCGTCTGTCCCTCCGTCCGGGTGCCCCGCACGCTGCCGGGCGGCTGACTCGGGGGAGTCCGGGTCTGTCTGTGTCCGGCTGCCTGTGCAGGGACCCTATTGGGGCCGTCTGCGTTTTGCCCCAGCTCCAGCCTGGCGGGGGATGCCCCAGCCTCTCTGCTCCCTGCCCCCCTGCCGTTGATCTCCATGTCCCCCCCCCCCCGCTTTGCCTGGAGAGCCCCCCCCGGAGAGCAGTGCGCTGGGGCTGAGCAGGGCGGGACCCCTGGGGGGACAACAGACGAGCGACTGCTCTGTGCTGCGGGTCCCCGTCGTTGTGGGTGGCAGGGGCTGGTTGTTACAGGTTTACTGGCTGCAGCATTCGCTCCCATCTGTCTGAGCGCGGTGCTGAGCCCGGCTGGGGCCCCGGCGGTCACGCTCCTGCGTTTCCAGACCCCTTTGGCTCCGGTTCCCTTTGTGGGGTGGAGCGGGATTTTCAGACCCTCCTGCACCCATGGCATGGTGAAGAGACGTGTCCCTGCTGTGGCTCCCCCCCGCAAGGCAGCCGGCCCTGGCCCCTGCGGGAGACCAGGCGAGGGGCTGGTGGCCCCCCGGCTGCTGCAGGGGGGCCGATGGGGCAGTGTTAGTGACCCTGCCAGCCGGCCCCTCTGGGAGGCAGGTGCTGCAGGCATTGAACGAACTGTAGCCCCCCCCCCCATTCGTTAAATGACTCCCGCTGGGCTGAGCAGCTCCGTCTCCCGAGGCGCCCGGAGCTCCCCCAGGCTCGGCCGGCCGCTCGCGGCTCTTGGCAGCTGGCTTGGAGTGGGGCACTGCTGGGCGGGGTCCGCTTGGGGCTCCTTAATTGCTTGAAAAATCCTCCCCCGAAAAGAGGAGGACAGCCGTCCGTGCCCCCCAGCCCCTCGCACTGGCAACCTCGCGCCTGCCCGAGTCGATTCTGCACCCACTGGATGCGCCAGAGACTTTGCGTTTTCTCTGGCTTGAATTATGGGCTCCGGCCCAGGGGGTCCCGGCTCTGCCAGCCAGAGAGCCAGCAGCCGGGCCCCTCGGGGCAGCCATGGGCTGGGGACGTGATCCAGGCTTTGCGATGGGATGCGCCCCCGCCTCTCTCCTGTGCGCCTTGGGGCCTCATTGGGGTGAATTGTTCACTCGTGGACTGGAGCCGTCTTGGCTCGTGTGTCCTTCCCCGAGCCGGGTGTCAGGTCCTCCCGTGACTGCTCAGATACGGCGTCCGAAACCTGTCTGCTTCAAACCAATTCAACGCACTGGGGGCAGGGGACTGCAGGGGGCTGGGGGATCCCGGTCTGGACGAGCTTGGGGGGGGGGGGCAGGGGACTGCAGGGGGCTGGGGGATCCCGGTCTGGACGAGCTTGGGGGGGGGGCAGGGGACTGCAGGGGGCTGTGGGATCCTCGACTGGATGAGTGGGGGGGGGATCGGGACTGCAGGGGGCTGGGGGGATCCCAGACTGGATGAGCTGCAGGGGGACTGCAGGGGGCTGGGGGAGCCATGGATGAGGGAGCTGGGGATGAGGGGGCTGCAAGGGGCTTGGGGGATCCCGAGCTGGGGGAGACTGCAGGGGGTTGGGAGATCTGGGGTTGGAGGAGCTGGGGGGGACTGGGATCTGAGGGGGGGCTGCAGGGGACTGGGAGATCCGGGGCTGGGGGAGCTGGGGCTGAGGGGGCTGCAGGGAACTGGGAGATCTGGGGTTGGAGGAATCATAGAATATCAGGGTTGGAAGGGACCTCAGGAGGTCATCTAGTCCAACCCCCTGCTCAAAGCAGGACCAATCCCCAATTAAATCATCCCAGCCAGGGCTTTATCAAGCCTGACCTTAAAAACTTCTAAGGAAGGAGATTCTACCACCTCCCTAGGTAATGCATTCCAGTGTTTCACCACCCTCCTAGTGAAAAAGTTTTTCCTAATATCCAACCTAAACCTCCCCCACTGCAACTTGAGACCATTACTCCTTGTGCTGTCCTCTTCTACCACTGAGAATAGTCTAGAACCATCCTCTCTGGAACCCCCTTTCAGGTAGTTGAAAGCAGCTATCAAATCCCCCCTCATTCTTCTCCTCCGCAGACTAAACAATCCCAGTTCCCTCAGCCTCTCCTCATAAGTCATGTGTTCCAGACCCCTAATCATTTTTGTTGCCCTTCGCTGGACTCTCTCCAATTTCTCCACATCCTTCTTGTAGTGCGGGGCCCAAAACTGGACACAGTACTCCAGATGAGGCCTCACCAATGTCGAATAGAGGGGAACGATCACATCCCTCGATCTGCTCGCTATGCCCCTACTTCTACATCCCAAAATGCCATTGGCCTTCTTGGCAACAAGGGCACACTGCTGACTCATATCCAGCTTCTCGTCCACTGTCACTCCTAGGTCCTTTTCCGCAGAACTGCTGCCGAGCCATTCGGTCCCTAGTCTGTAGCTGTGCATTGGGTTCTTCCGTCCTAAGTGCAGGACCCTGCACTTATCCTTATTGAACCTCATCAGATTTCTTTTGGCCCAGTCCTCCAATTTGTCTAGGTCCCTCTGTATCCTATCCCTGCCCTCCAGCGTATCTGTCTCTCCTCCCAGTTTAGTGTCATCCGCAAATTTGCTGAGAGTGCAATCCACACCATCCTCCAGATCATTTATGAACATATTGAACAAAACCGGCCCGAGGACCGACCCTTGGGGCACTCCACTTGATACCGGCTGCCAACTAGACATGGAGCCATTGATCACTGCCCGTTGAGCCCGACAATCTAGCCAACTTTCTACCCACCTTATAGTGCATTCATCCAGCCCATACTTCTTTAACTTGCTGACAAGAATACTGTGGGAGACCGTGTCAAAAGCTTTGCTAAAGTCAAGAAACAATACATCCACTGCTTTCCCTTCATCCACAGAACCAGTAATCTCATCATAGAAGGCGATTAGATTAGTCAGGCATGACCTTCCCTTGGTGAATCCATGCTGACTGTTCCTGATCACTTTCCTCTCATATAAGTGCTTCAAGATTGATTCCTTGAGGACCTGCTCCATGATTTTTCCGGGGACTGAGGTGAGGCTGACTGGCCTGTAGTTCCCAGGATCCTCCTTCTTCCCTTTTTTAAAGATTGGCACTACATTAGCCTTTTTCCAGTCATCCGGGACTTCCCCGGTTCGCCACGAGTTTTCAAAGATAATGGCCAGTGGCTCTGCAATCACAGCCGCCAACTCCTTCAGCACTCTCGGATGCAACTCGTCCGGCCCCATGGACTTGTGCACGTCCAGCTTTTCTAAATAGTCCCTAACCGCCTCTATCTCCACAGAGGGCTGGCCATCTACTCCCCATGTTGTGATGCCCAGCGCAGCAGTCTGGGAGCTGACCTTGTTAGTGAAAACAGAGGCAAAAAAAGCATTGAGTACATTAGCTTTTTCCACATCCTCTGTCACTAGGTTGCCTCCCTCATTCAGTAAGGGGCCCACACATTCCTTGGCTTTCTTCTTGTTGCCAACATACCTGAAGAAACCCTTCTTGTTACTCTTGACATCTCTGGCTAGCTGCAGCTCCAGGTGCGATTTGGCCCTCCTGATAACATTCCTACATGCCCGAGCAATATTTTTATACTCTTCCCTGGTCATATGTCCAACCTTCCACTTCTTGTGAGCTTCTTTTTTATGTTTAAGATCCGCTAGGATTTCACCGTTAAGCCAAGCTGGTCGCCTGCCATATTTACTATTCTTTCGACTCATCAGGATGGTTTGTCCCTGTAACCTCAACAGGGATTCCTTGAAATACAGCCAGCTCTCCTGGACTCCTTTCCCCTTCATGTTAGTCCCCCAGGGGATCCTGGCCATCCGTTCCCTGAGGGAATCAAAGTCTGCTTTCCTGAAGTCCAGGGTCCATATCCTGCTGCTTACCTTTCTTTCCTGCATCAGGATCCTGAACTCAACCAACTCATGGTCACTGCCTCCCAGATTCCCATCCACTTTTGCTTCCCCCACTAATTCTACCCGGTTTGTGAGCAGCAGGTGAAGAAAGGCGCCCCCCCTAGTTGGCTCCTCTAGCACTTGCGCCAGGAAATTGTCCCCTACGCTTTCCAAAAACTTCCTGGATTGTCTATGCACTGCTGTAATGCTCTCTCAGCACATATCAGGAAAATTAAAGTCGCCCATGAGAACCAGGGCGTGCGATTTAGTAGCTTCTGCGAGTTGCCGGAAGATAGCCTCATCCCCCTGGGCCGGTGGTCTATAGCAGACTCCCACCACGACATCACTCTTGTTGCTCACACTTCTAAACTTAATCCAGAGACACTCAGGTTTTTCTGCAGTTTCGTACCGGAGCTCTGAGCAGTCATACTGCTCCCTTACATACAGTGCTACTCCCCCACCTTTTCTGCCCTGAGGAACTGCGTGGGACACAACTGCAGGGGGCTGGGGAGGTGGGGGGAACTGCAGGGGGCTGGGGGAGTCAGGGATGGGCAGCTGGGGATGAGGGGGCTGCAGGGGGCTGGGAGATCCGGGGTTGCAGGAGCTGGGGAGGGTACTGCAGGGGACTGGGAGATCTGGGGTTGGAGGAGCTGGGCGGGGGGGCCTGCAGGGGACTGGGGAAGGTGGGGGGAACTGCAGAGGCCTGCAGGGGACTGGGAGATCCGGGGTTGCAGGAGCTGGGGAGGGGGGGCCTGCAGGGGACTGGGAGATCTGGGGTTGGAGGAGCTGGGGGGGGCCTGCAGGGGCCTGGGGGAGGTTGGGGGGAACTGCAGGGGGCTGGGGGAGTCAGGGATGGGGAGCTGGGGATAAGGGGGCTGCAGGGGGCTGGGAGATCTGGGGTTGCAGGAGCTGGGGAGGGTACTGCAGGGGGTTTGGGGAGCTGGAGGGGGGATTGGAGGAGCTGGGGGTGAGGGGACTGCAGGGAGTTGGAGGGGCTGGGGATGAGGGAGGTGGGGGGTGGACTCTGGGCCCACTGCGGGTCCCGTGTGGCATTTGCAAGGGGACCTGCCGCCGCTGCTTGGAGAGGAGGGAATGGCCCCGATTCTGTGTGGATCGGGAGCAGCTCAGGGAAAGTGGCTGCTGTGAAGCTGGCCCAGCTTGCTCAGATCCTCGTTAACCCCAGCTACGGCCCTAACGAGTGTGGAGGGTGTGGTAGAGGTTGCTCCCCCCCCCCCAAGGAGCTGGGCTGTGTGGGTGCTGGCCCTGTGGAAGGGTGGGGCAGTGACTGTGGGGGGAATTTTCCCTGCCCCAGAGCACAGCCTGGAGAGCAAAGCACCCTGGGGCTGGCAGGGGGGGAAAGTGATTGTAATGGCCGCCCCGTGCTTCCCCCCACCCCCAGCCCTCACCCCAAGCCCTAAATTGCTGATTTGTGTCTCCTGTGCAAGCTGCCTGGTCCGGCGGGGGCTGGGGGCTGCGCCGGTGTGAATGGGCACCACTCCCTTGGCTCTGCTGGGGCGGGGGGGTCACACATTGCAGGCGGCCTTCCTGGGGCATCGGCACTGAGGGGAAGCGCTCGGGGGTGGGGGTCGGCATGTTTAGCCCAGGCTGGTCTGAAGCCCCGGCTCCGTGGGCGCGGTTTGGTTTGCCGGCTTGGTGGTTGGCAGCACCCTGCAGCGCGGGCTGCCTTCGCGCTGGGGCTGCGCAGGGAATAATGATCCACTTGCCTGCCTGCAGGACGCCTGGGTTCCTTCCCCGGTGCTGGCGGCTGCCTGCCGTGAGTGAGTTTGAGTTAATGCACCCGTCGGCCGGGGCTGGAGCGCGGGGCCCTGGGAGGCAGTGTCCTGAGCCCTGCTCCTCGCCCGGACAGCGACTGGGCACCAGCTGTGGCCATGCAGAGCAGGGCAGCAGCCGCCGGGTCTGGGGGGGCACCATGCTGTGTGCTCTGACCCCCTGTGCCCGGCTTTGCTGCCGTTCCCTGCCAGCAGAGCTGGGGGGCAAGCGGGGCTCTGCTTGCTGTCTGTCCACCCCGTCCGTCCATCGTAAAATCTCTCACTGTAACGGGGAGCCTCCGGATCAGGCGTTTTGCTCACAGTCCCTCCCCGTGGGGCACTCAGAGCTCGCTGTTGGGTGTAGGGCAGCCCCTCTGCTGCCCTCTGCCTGTGGCAGGTTTCCATGGCGATGGCTGTGGTGTGAGGGGGAGACGGGGCAGCAGGAGTGGGTCATGGGCACGCACGTGTGTGCACACGCGGTGCACACAGACCGGGACGTGCACACGAGCCCTTGGGTGTGTTCCCGGGTTGTTCCCATGCCTGCTGGCCTGCCGCGAGCTCAGCCAGAAACGCCTCACTGGGCTCTGGGTCTGGACCCCCCCTTGGGGCTGCCTGCAGCGCCCTGTTGGGGGGACCTGCGTCCGCCGACATTCGGGAAACCACCCCCTCCCCCCCAGCCAGGGCACCTATGGTTTGACTTGGCCGGCGGCTCGAAGCTGTTTGATGGGGTGATGCCAGTGGAGTTGGCATGTTTCCCAATGGGGTGCCCTGCGGGGGCAGAGCTAGATTCCCCCACCTCCCCACACCCCCTTGTTGGCTTGGGCTCAGTCGGAGCCTGGTCCCATCTGCCCTGGCATTGGCAGGCGTGGGTGGCTCTGGCTGTTGGTGCTAACTCAGCGTTTCAGGACCACCGTGCTCTGGACAGCTCCTCTTGTCTCCCTGCTCGGGGCCGCGGGAGCCCGGCGCAGGAGCCTGGGGTGCGTCTCTGGGCCAGAAGCCAGCATGCCGCAGGACGGGCCCAGTAAACTCGGCTCTCACGCAAACACCCACCGGTGCTTCCCTTACCTGCGTTCCTGCAGCAGCCATAAGTGGGGATCAGCGCCCCACTGTGACAAAACAGAGAGAGAGAGACTTCATGGTTGTTGTATGTCTGGGCAGGGCCCAGCATGACGGGCCCCCCATCTCGGTCGCTGTGCGCCTGGGCGGGGCCCCCATCTCGGTCGCTGTGCGCCTGGGCAGGGCCCCCCATCTCGGTCGCTGTGCGCCTGGGCGGGGCCCCCATCTTGGTCGCTGTGCGCCTGGGCGGGGCCCGGCGCCTGGGCGGGGCCCCCATCTTGGTCGCTGTGCGCCTGGGCGGGGCCCGGCGCCTGGGCGGGGCCCCCATCTTGGTCGCTGTGCGCCTGGGCGGGGCCCGGCGCCTGGGCGGGGCCCCCATCTCGGTCGCTGTGTGCCTGGGCGGGGCCCGGTGCGACGGGGCCCCCATCTTGGTTGTCTAGATGCTGTTGCAATGTAAATAAGCCTGTGGCAGACCCAGGAATTGACCCAGGTGTCCTGGGTCTCAGTCCTTGTCTAGACCATGTAGCCACAACCCACTGTTATTGTGGGTCCCACTGAGGTAATGCAGGCCGGCCTGGTTCCCTAGCTAGCAGCTCTGTTGAGCTCTGAGTTGCTGGCTGTCCCATTACAGCAGAAATGGCCTGAGACCCCCACGCAGCCGGGGGCTAGGGCTGGAGTTTCCAAGTAGGCCTGAGGAGGAGTTTTGGGTGCCCCTGGTAGCTTTGGCAGCCTTCATCCAGAGCCCTCAAAGCTGGATCAGCCCATTGTCCCCATGGAGAGGTTAAGTGACTTGCCTGTGAGCACAGATGGAGTTGTTGGCAGAGCATGGAAGAACCCAGGAGTCCTGATCTCCGAATCCCCTGCTTGCGCCGCCCCAGGTAGAGAGCTACGCAGGGGAAATAGGTCTCCTCCCATGGCCACGCGTTGGGCTTGTTGGATGGTTCTTCTCCAGATGATCAGACTTGTCTTCAAAGCTGTCTGCGTTGTGTAATTCCAACTTCCAGGAGCCAACGCGGCTCCAGCTGCGGCTCCAGCTGGGTTTGCCTTTGGATTCCTCCTCTCGTGCTCGGCTCTCTGGTCAGACGCCAGGGGGAACACGGCCCGCCGGCTCTCCCTCTGACTGGGCACACGGGGCCAGCACAGTCGTACCCCTGATAGCCTCTCAGTTCTCCTGGCTATGGGAGCTCCGGCTCTGTGCCCGTCCTCCAGCCCGGTGCCTGCCTCCATGCCCCAGGCTGCTCCTGCTGCCAAACATCCTCCCAGCATCTGGCTCCAGCCAGCCAATAACTGCTCCTGGCAGAGATTTTCCTTCCACATTAAGAGCTGACGCAGGCGACCCCATGCCAGCTCCTGCCTTTCCCGGAGAGCTGCTGTGTGCGAATGCTATTAAAAGCCTGCAGGCCGCCCTCCTTCTGCATGGAAATACCTCCAGATCACGGGGAAGGCTGCGTGCTGCCCAAATGGGAAAGTATTGGGAAGCCACCAGCTTGGGGGAGAGTGCGGGGCGGGGCTGCTGCCTGCCCCCCTCAAGCGGGACCCCTTGGCTGGCTGGGCTGGGTGCCGGGTGGGAACCTGGGCTGTGCCTCTTAACCTTGTAATTACTGAGCTCCTTTGCATGAGCCCCTCTTTGGAGTTGGCAGGGTCCTCGACACAGGAGATGAGATTGTAGATATTCCAGTGACCCCTAGAGACCCTGAATGAGATGGGGGGGGCTGTTATGCCAGGTGCTGCAGAGACAGCAAGAGATGGACCGTGCCCCAA
Source organism: Lepidochelys kempii (assembly GCF_965140285.1). Lineage (NCBI taxonomy): Eukaryota > Metazoa > Chordata > Testudines > Cheloniidae > Lepidochelys > Lepidochelys kempii. The sequence goes on from NC_136399.1 coordinate 27,098,666, forward strand.
AGAGCTCAGAGTCCAAAGAGAGAGGATGGAAGGGGAAACTGAGGCACAGAGCAGGGCACTGCCAGAGCCTGGAGTAGAACTCAGGGGGCCTGAGTCCCAGGCCAGCCGACCATCCTGCCTCTCCCATTTTCTAACTCATGGTTGAGGTGTCGTTGGCTTTGTGTTCAATCAGATCTTGCTCGGTGTATTTCGTTGCTGTAATGGGGCCTATAAACTCATGACTGGTGTGGAGAAAGTAAATAGGGAAGCGTTATTTACTCCTTCTCATAACACAATCACTAGGGGTCACCAAATGAAGTTAATAGGCAGCAGGTTTAAAACAGACAAAAGGAAGGTTTCAGAGTAGCAGCCGTGTTAGTCTGTATTCGCAAAAGGAAAAGGAGTACTTGTGGCACCTTAGAGACTAGCCAATTTATTTGAGCATGAGCTTTCGTGAGCTACAGCTCACTTCATCGGAAGTATTTCTTCACACAATGCACAGTCAATCTGTGGAACTCCTTGCCAGAGGATGTTGTGAAGGCCAAGACTATAAGAGAGTTCAAAAAAGAATTAGATAAGTTCATGGAGAATAGGTCCATCAATGGCTTTTAGCCAGGATGGGCAGGGATGGTGTCCCGAGCCTCTGTTTGCCAGAGGCTGGGAGTGGGCGACAGGGGACGGATCACTTGGTGATTCCCTGTTCTGTTCAATCCCTCTGGGGCACCTGGCGTTGGCCACTGCTCGCCCCAGTCGCTTCCACGCTGCTGGCTCATGCGGCAAACATGTCCCGTGTGCGCCCCTGGGAATGCCCAACCCCCAGCTCCCACGTGCCCAGAGTCGCGTTTCGGGCCTGAATGCAGCCGGCTCGTCCGGGGCAGCTTTGCCTGTGGATCTGGCCCAGGGCTGGCTCATGTCAAGCGGAACCGCCCCGGTATTACACGGTCAGTGCTTGTGTGGCCCGGTCATTAGTGTCACTCCCGGGGAAGCAGTTGTTGCTTTACGGTAGTTGGCTAATCGCTGGGCACTCAGTGGTGTTCCTCGCAAAATCATTGCTCAGGATGAAGTAACGCTGCTGATGTGGCTGGAACGGGCCATCTTGCCCGCGTGCTCCTCAGCAGTGTTCGGCCCTTAGCTCTGGGGGCAGAGTCTCAGTTGCCTTGTGCAGTTATTCACACGAGTGGAAGGATTATGCCCCCTCTGCACTAGTGCAAACAAAGGGGGAGGGCAGTGGGGGGTCTGGCCCCACCTTTTTATATAGCATCCTTCACCCCAAACGAGATTGGTGAAGTGTGTCGCCCATGACTGACATGCAACCCGTGCTGGACTAGGACAGAGCAGCTGTTTCACGTGAGATGATGTGGTCGAGTGCAGGGCACTGGGCTGGGAATCAGGAGACCGGTCTGCTCCTGGGTGCCCCTAGGCGACCTCTCTCAACCCTTTGGGGCAGGCTCTGGCTCTCCCTGTGCCATAAGAAGGGCCAGACTGGGTCAGAGCAAAGGTCTATCTAGCCCAATATCCTGTCTTCTGACATTGGCCAATGGCAGGTGCCCCAGAGGGAATGAACAGAACAGGGCAATTATCGAGTGATCCATCCCCTGTTGCCCATTCCCAGCTTCTGGCAAACAGAGGCTAGGGACACCTTCCCTGCCCATCCTGGCTACTAGCCATTCTTGGACCTGTCCTCCAAGAACTTTATCTAGTTCTTTTTTGAACCCTGTTATAGTCTTGGTCTTCACAACATCCTCTGGCAAGGAGTTCCACAGGTTGACTGTGCGTTGTGTGAAAAAATACTTCCTTTTATTTGTTTTAAACCTGCTGCCTATGAATTTCATTTGGTGATCCTTAGCTCATGTGTTAGGAGGAGTAGTAAATAACACTTCCTGATTCACTTTCTCCACACCAGTCATGGTTTTATAGACCTCAATCGTATCCCCTCCCTTAGTCGTCTCTTTTGCAAACTGAAAAGTCCCAGTTTTATTAATCTCTCCTCATACGGAAGCCGTTCCATCCCCCTCATCATTTTTGTTGCCCTTTTCTGAACCTTTTCCAATTCCAATCTCTCTTTTTGGAGATGGGGCAACCACATCTGCATGCAGTATTCAAGATGTGAGTGTACCATGGATTTATATAGAGGCAATGTGACATTTTCTGTCTTATGATTTATCCCTTTCTTAATGATTCCCCACATTCTGTTCGCTTTTTAGACGGCCGCTGCACATTGAGTGGATGTTTTCAGAGAACTCTCCACAAGGCCTCCAAGATCTCTTTCTCGAGTATTAACAGCGAATTTAGACCCCATCATTTTATATGTATAGTTGGGATTATGTTTTCCAACGTGCATTACTTGGCATTTATCAACATTGAATGTCATCTGCCATTTTGTTGCCCAGTCACCCAGTTTTGTGAGATCCTTTTGTAGCTCTTTGCTGTCTGCCTGGGACTTAACTCTCTTGAGCAATTTTGTATCCTCTGCAAATTTTTACTCACTGTTTACCTCTTTTTCCAGATCATTTATGAATATGCTGAATAGTACTGGTCCCAGAACTGACCCCTGGGGGACACCACTATTTACCTCTCTCCATTCTGAAAACTGACCATTGATTCCTACCCTTTGTTTCCTGTCTTTTAGCCAGTTACCAATCCATGAGAGAACCTTCCCTCTTATCCAATGACAACTTACTTTGCTTAAAAGCCTTTGTTGTGGGACCTTGTCAAAGGCTTTCTGAAAATCTAAGTACACTATATCCACTGGATCCCCCTTGTCCACATGTTTGTTGATCCCCTCAAAGAATTCTAGTAGATTGGTGAGGCGTGATTTCCCTTCACAAAAACCATGTTGACTCTTCCCCAACAAATTATGTTCATCTCTGTGTCTGACAATATTGTTCTTTATTATCATTTTAATCAGTTTGCCCGGTACTGAAGTCAGGCTTACCGGCCTGTAATTGCCAGGGTCTCCTCTGGAGCCCTTTTTAAAAATTGTCATCACATTAGCTCCCCTCCAGCCATTTGGTACAAAAGCCGATTTAAATGATCGGTTACAGATCACAGTTAGCAGTTCTGCAATTTCACATTTGAGTTCCCTCAGAACTCTTGAGTGAATCCCATCTGGTCCTGGTGACTTGTTACTGTTTAATTTATCAGTTTGTTTCAAAACCACCTCCTAATGACGCCTCAATCTGGGACAGTTCCTCAGATTTGTCACCTAAAAAGAATGGCTCAGGTTTAGGAATCTCCCTCACATCCTCGGCCGTGAAGACCGATGCAAAGAATTCATTTAGTTTCTTTGCAAGGACCTTATTGTCCTTGAGTGCTCCTTTAGCATCTCGATCATCCAGCGGACCCACTGGTTGTTAGCAGGCTTCCTGCTTCTGATCTACTTAAATTTTTTTTTGCTATTACTTTGAGTCTTTGGCTAGCTGTTCTTCAAATTCTTTTTTGGCCTTCCTAATTGTGTTTTTACACTTCGCTTGCCAGAGTTTATGCTCCTTTCTATTTTCCTCACTAGGATTTAACTTCCACTTTTTAAAGGATGCCTTTTTGCCTCTCGCTGATTCTTTTACTTTGTTGTTTAGCCGCTGTGGCACTTTTTTGGTTCTCTTACTATGTTTGTTAATTTGGCGTATACGTTTAAGTTGAGCCTCTATTATGGTGTCTTTGAAAAGTTTCAAGTCCATGCAGCTTGCAGGGATTTCACTTCTGGTGCTGCCCCTTTTAATTTCTGTTTCGCTAACTTCCTCATTTCTGTGGAGTTCCCCTGTCTGAAATTAAATGCTACTGTGTTGGGCTGCTGGGGTGTTTTCCCCGCCACAGGGATGTTACATTTAATTAGATTATGGTCACTATTACCAAGCGGTCCAGCTATATTCACCTCTTGGACCAGATCCTGTGGTCCACTTAGGACTAAATCAGGAATTCCCTCTCCTCTGGTGGGTTCCAGGACTCGTTGCTCCAAGAAGCAGCCATTTAAGGTGTCAAGAAACTTTATCTCTGCATCCCGGCCTGAGGTGACATGGACCCAACCAATCTGGGGATAGTTGAAATCCCCCATTATTTATTAAGTTTTTTATTTTAATAGCCTCTCTAGTCTCCCTGAGCGTTTCACAGTCACTGTCACCATCCTGGTCAGGTGGTCGGTAATAGATCCCTACTGCTATAGTCTTATTACTCGACCACGGAATTGCTATCCAGAGAGACTCTATGGTTCAGTCAACACTGGTTCTCCTCTTGGGGTAACTCCCTTCTCTTCACGTATCCGTATAATAATGCCTGCATCTGTAATTTTCACTCCATGCATCCGATGAAGTGGGTTCTAGCCCACGAAAGCTTATGCCCAAATAAATCTGTTAGTCTTTAAGGTGCTACCGTACTCCTCGTTGTTTTTGTGGATACAGACTGACATGGCTACCCCATGACACATGGTACAGGTTGGTTCATTTAAGATTTTTACTTCATTTGATTCGACGCTTTCTTTCACATATAGTGCCCCTCCCCCACCAGCACGACCTGTTCTGTCCTTCCCATATGATTTGTACCCCGGTATCACTGTGTCCCATTGATTATCCTCATTCCACCAAGTTTCTGTGATGCCTATTAGATCAATATCCTCATTTAATACGAGGCACTTGAGTTCACCTGTCTTGTTATTTAGACTTCTAGCATTGGGATATAAGCACATTAAGAACTTGTCACTTTTTAGCTGTCTGCCATTGCATGATGTGATTGAATGAGACTCTTTCTTTTTCATTTGACTGTTTCTCATCATTAAAATCCTACCTGTATTTTATCATCTTCCATCCTCTCCCCCTTACTAGGACATAGAGAATCTCCATTAATAGATCCTCCCCCTAAGGGATGGCTCTGTCTGAACCATGTGCTCCTCTGCACCTCTCTGCTTTCACCCAGCCCTTAGTTTAAAAACTGCTCTACAACCTTTTTAATGTTAAGTGCCAGCAATCTGGTTCCAATCTGGTTTAGGTGGAGCCCATCCCTCCTGTATAGGCACCTCCTTTCCCAAAAGTTTCCCCAGTTCCTAATAAATTGGAACCCCTCCTGCCTACACCGTCGTCTCATCCACGCATTGAGACCCTGCAGTGTCTGTGCAGTGCCCGGCATGACAGGGCCCCGATCTTAGTTTGTGCCTCTCTAGGACCAGCACTGTGAATGGTGGGTCCTGGCCCCTGGAAGAGGCTGATTCTCTGACCCACTGGAGTAAGGGGCATTCGGTGTCAGCCTTTGGAAGGCTCCAGGGAGCAGCGATTTAGAAAACATGACCTGTGAGGAAAGCCTGAGAACTGGGCCTGTCTAGTCTCGAGGAGGCAGGAGGAGGGGGCTGGTCAGAGTTGACCGTTATGGAAAGGGTAGCTCTGAAGAGGACAGGGCTGAATTCTAAATTAGCTGGTAGCACCCACATGAAAGGTCTTGGACTCAACGGGGATTGTTCTGGGGGAGTGGCCGGGCAGTGCCTAGCAGTGGTCAGAAACACTCAGTAGGAACTCTTAGACAAGAGAGAAAATATCATTATGCCTCTGTATAAATCCCTGGTTTGCCCGCAGCCTGCATACTATGCCCAGTTCTGATCCCCTACCCCTCCACCTCATCTCAGAAAGGGCATCATGGCACTGGAAACAAAAATACAAGAACTGGGGTCACTCAAGGAAATGGACAGGCAGGCAGTTTTAATACAAACAAAAGGAAGTATTTCTTCACACAACACAAGACCTGTGGAACTCCTTGCCAGGGGATGCTCTGAAGGCCAAAAGTATAACTGGATTTGAAAGAGGAGGAGATAAGTTCATGATGGATAGGTCCATTAGTGTCTGCTAGCCAGGTCAGGGATGCAGCCGCATGCTGGGGATGACCATAAACCTCTGATTGCCGAGTGCAATGGGGCCAGGGGGTGCCGGTAATTTTCTGGGCAGCGCCCAGCACGATGGGGCCTTGGCCATGGCTGGTACTCCTGGGCACTACCATAATACACCTAATAACTAACGTACAGCACCCTGCACAATGGGGGGCCTGGTCTATAACGGGCTACTGGGTGCTACTGTAATATACCTAATACATAATGTACAGCACCTGGTGGCCCGGAGTGTGGGGGAGTCCAGGCCCTGCACCCCTCTTCCTGGGATTCACTGAGATGCTCAGCCAGCCAGTAAAACAGAAGGTTTATTGGACAACAGGAACACAGTCCAAAACGGAGCTTGTGGGTACAACCAGGACCCCTCAGTCAAGTCCTTCTGGGAGAGCAGGGAGCTTAGACCCCAGCCCTGGGGTTCCCTGCGTTCCTCCACCCAGCCCCAAACTGAAACTAAAACCCCACCCAGCAGGCTCCCTCCTGCAGCCTCTGTTCACATTCCTGGGCAGAGGTGTTACCTCCCCCTCCCCCTCCTGGCTCAGGTGACAGGCTCTCAGGTCTCCCATCCCCAGGGCACATTCCCAGATCAACACTCGCCCCTCCCTGCTGCATCACATTGTCACACCTGGCACAAGGGAGGAGGCCTGGGCCATGGCTGGGGCTCCTGGGCACTACCTTAATACACCTAATAACTAACGTACAGCACCCTGCACAATGGGGGGCCTGGTCTAAATCGGGCTACTGGGTGCTACTGTAATACACCTAATACATAATGTACAGCGCCTGGCACAATGGGGGGCCTGGGCCATGGCTGGGGTTCCCGGGTGCTTCCACTGTACAGCTAATTAATACGAATGATGCTATTTCCCTGGTACTGGGCTCGGTGCAGGGGTGCCGGCTGAGATTCTGTGGCCTGTGCTACCCAGGGGGTTGGGCTGGAGGGTGCCCGTGGCAATCCGTGACTCCAGGAGGATGGGGCTTGCTGAGGTTCTGACCAGGCGGCTGCAACGGGGCTGCCTGCGGGTGCAGGGCTCAGTGACCCGAGAGGGCCCCTCCCAGTCCCGTGTTCCTAGGGAACCCTCTCCGGACACAGGCTGCCCCGTCTGCAATGTGCTTCCACCAGCGCTTGGCATTTCTTACCCCTCGGTAAACGGTCTGGACATGGGTCCCTTACAACGAGCCCCCCCCCCCCCCCGCAACAGCAGAACGGTTCCCGCCTGCCGAGGAATGGCCTCTCTTCTCCGGCATGCACCTGAAGGAGCCCCAAAGCAAATATCTCCTTGTTGCCAGAGCTGCTGCTCGTCTGAGCCCGGGTTAGAGCGTGAAATGGCTTTCTGGAAGAAAGGAGCATTTCTGTGGCAAGGTTTGCATCTTTCTGGATATTTTGGTTCATGGCTGAAAGGAAAGAAAATGATCAGAGAAGTTCCATTCTGTTTGAACTGAATCTTTTTGTTTCCAAAAATTAGAAAGAAATGGGGGAGGAGGAAGGAGGGGAAAACAAAACAGCTCCCCTCTAACCCCCCAATGAATTTTTCTGGTTTCCTCATCTAAGTTTTCAGTTTGGGGGTTTTCATCCAAAAAAGGGGAAAATGCTGGAAATTTTAGGGGGGAAAACCATTTTCCCCCCTGAAGTTTCCCACAGGAAAATTTTTCCCCCTGTCCCAGCTGATGCCCCGGATTGTGGAGCACCGAGAGTCCTTAATTCTCTGCAGCTGCCCCACCCCCCAGCCCCCCGTCATGGTGAGTTGTCACAAAGATGCTTGGCAGGCAACAGACTCCCCAAGACATCTCTTGCCTAGCAGCTGGATTTCTTAGCAAGCCCTTGTCTCTGCACATCTCTTTGCCACGTTGTCGCATCACGTTACAGGCTCCTGTCACACCCCAGCCTGGCACTTGGTGTGCAGGGATGTGACAGGAAATGGCCTGCCGGGATGTGGTGCCCTGGGACTTGTCAGCTGGGATGTGGATTATTTTATTGCTGTATGCACAGCACGGCTAAGCAGGGCTGTGTTGGGAGCACGTAATACAGACACGGGGTAGGACCCGCTGGACTGGATCGGACCAGGGCTAGAATAATTGCTACGTTGAGGTCACACTGGGGGCAGCTCCTCCTCTGAGAGCGATGGGCTCAGGCTCTCTCAGACCGAGGCCATGTCGCTATGTCAGTTACATCTGGGGTAGCCCCCTGTCTCGGGGTCCCCGGGCGATGCTCTGGAACTGCTCCCCATGAAGCCAGTCAGGACTCTGGGGTAGTCGCCTTTCTGTGAGCAGCCTGTCTTCAGGACACACAGCTCACACAGCTTCCACCTTCCTGGGTCTGACCTCGGAGCATTCAGCATCCTCTGCCCCTCCGTGTGCTTCCCCCCAGCGAGTCCGCTCAGGCAGGGCTCCTGGGGAAGCCAGAGGGTCCTGCACCCCAACTTCACAGTCAGACGTGACTCTCAGCCAGACAGTAAAACAGAAGGTTTATTAGACGACAGGAACATGGTCTAACACAGAGCTTGCAGGTGCAGAGAACGGGACCCCTCAGCTGGGTCCATTTTGGGGGGCCGTGAGCCAGACAACCACGTCTGCCCTTCACTCCATGTCCCAGCCAGCCCCAAACTGACACTCCCTCCAGCCCCTCCTCCTCTGGGCTTTGTTCCTTTCCCGGGCCAGGTGGTCACCTGATTCCTTTGTTCTCCAACCCTTTAGCTCTCACCTCGCAGGGGGGAAGGGCCCAGGCCATCAGTTGCCAGGAAACAGGGTGTCGGCCATTCTCTGTGTCCAGAGTCCTGCACACACCGGCCCTCTAGGGCTCTGCAATGATCATACACCCTTACCCCACCCCCTAGATACTTAAGAACTGCCTAGGGGAAACTGAGGCACCCCCACAATATTCGGAGGAAACATTAAGAACAGGCCCACTTCGTCACATCTCTCCCCCCTTCGAGATCAAACTGAGCGGGGTCACTTTACCCGGTGACCTGGGGAAGTTCGAAGCCACCAACGTTCCCATGGATGCCCCAGCCTTCCTTGGTAGGAGTTACACCAGGCCCTTCCAGTTTCACGCCCTCCCTTAGGTCGGGGGTGGTCGACAGCACTAGCAGGCTGCATGTGGTAAGGTTTCTGCAGCCCATGCCCTTTGGCCACCCCAAAACCCCAGGGGGTCAAACTGGGATTGGGTTTTCTCCGAGTGCTCCAGTCTGGAGGGCTGCAATTCGGGCTCTCTTGGTTAAGGGCCCCCATCTTGACCTGGGCCACATACTGTTCACTTACAGAACTAGCATGGAGACATCCCTTTCTCCACAACCTTGTCTCCCCAACAAGCTGGCCAAACACAGCCACTTGGTTAGAGGACGGTGTACCTTTCTTAACAGCTTTCACTCCATCTGAGACCTTCTCAAAGCTATCCACACTGGATCTTTCAACAGGAAAGTCAGTGGATCCATTCACAACAGAAAATTTCTGGCTGTTAGGAACTGAAACTTTCTTGATTAAATCATTTTCACACCCTTCAGTTGCAGTAAACTGCTTGCAAAGACTCCATGAGGATTCCTTTCCCTAGGGCTTCTCTATGCAACAATTCACCCCTCCCAGAAATTCTGCTCTTACCCTCTTTACCTAGGGCTTGCTCTAGGGGAACACTTTCCTGAGCAACAACAGACTCTTTCTGGGTCTCCCTTACATCCAGAATCACCTCTGGCCCATCAGGCGGATTCCTACACAATCCCCTTTGAGGCAAACTTACAGACTTCCTAGATAAAAGGTTAGAAGCATTCTCCTTCCCTTTGCCACACACAAGTTCAGGAATCTTTTCCTTCTTGCTACAGGTTTCCACACCCTCAGTAGGTAACACAATCACACACCTTCATGCTCTCCTTGTGCCCTGGCTAGGATCTCACCCTGATTAGACAGAGTTGCTGCACCCTTTCCAACAACACACTAGCAACAGGCAAAATACAAGCACCAGAATTGTCTGGTCTCTGGGATTTTACATAGACCCTAACTGGATGCGACCTAGTTACAGGGCCATTCTCCCGAGCAGACAGAAACTTAGGACCCTTCCCTTCCTGGGCTTTAGCTGAATCCAGAACCAGCTCTGAGACAACTGCACGACCCTCAACCATCACAGGCTGAAAGGCCCCTTCTCTCTGCTCCACAGACAAAGAAGAGCCGGACACACTTTCTCCTTTACCAGACACACAGGTTGGGATCTCTTTCCCTTTGTCCCAGCACACAAGGCTGGTCACAGACAACTGCTTGGAGATCAGGGTAGCTCCCTCCATAGGCAAGTCAATACCCCTGACAGACAGAGACCCATTTCCTTCACTGTCCCAATTCTCCACCCAGCTAACAGGTAAGGACCAGGGACTCTCATCTTCCACCCTCCTCGCCTTCCCACCCTGCTGACTGGACACAGCCATCAGATCACAAGGCTGCCTAGGCTCATCCAAACTTTCCTTACCAAGCACCTTACCACTCCCCACAGATCCCCTGCCCTCCCTGTGTCTCCCCCCACTCTGCTGGGGTCTCAGCTCCCACTGTGCACAGCGCTGCCCTTGCTGTCCCAGTGGGGGCAGGCCACTGCTTTCCTCAATGCATCAGAGCCAGCCTGAGCCCCCTCTCTGGTGTGCAAGGGGGCAGGGAGCATCTCTCTGTCCCACCCAGCCCCAGGGGTCTGGTTACAGGCAGGCAGGTATCCTGAGCCTAGCAGCTCCTCCCTGCTGCCAGCCAGGTCATCTGCATTTTCACTGACCATTCCCTCTCCACCGATTGGTTCCCTGGATTCAAATTCAAACCCTCGGCAGTTACAGGAACAGGGCCTGGATCCTGTCCCAAAGAGACACAGTCACCCCACAACAGGGTCTCGCAGCTGGTGTCCTGGGGAACCCCAACGACCAGCCAGCCCCACCCCTCCTGGGTCTGCACAGGGATCTGGACCATAGGGAAGGCGAGGGGCTTCGTCCCTGGGACCCTCACACAGCTCACGCAGCCCCTCAGCATCTGAGGCTGCACCACCCAGGGTCTGACACCAGTTCTCTCTGTCCCAGGATCTCGCCACCCCAGGAATGTCTCCCCATTGACCATCACCTTCTGCTCCCACTGGGGGTCCGAGGGGCCTGGCCCCAGGAAACTCCACACAGACATATAGGTTGGGGTCAGGAGTGGGAGCGTGTCCACCTCCCCACCCATCTGGCTGATGGAGTCTGTGGCCTTGGGACCCAGCAAGGGAGCTAGACACCGGGGCTTTTCCGCAGGGTCCCCTTGGTTCAAATCGCCAGCCTGCTCAAAGGCAGTGAGGTGGGCATCCACCCCGCCCCCCTTAACTAGGGGCAGCAATTTAGTCTCGAGGTTCCCTGCGGAACTGGCCCCCCGGGGTCTATCCCCACTCACCCCGGGGAGGTCCCCTAGGCCTCTCCACCCCACCACCGCCAGTTCATGCTGCTGCTGCTTCTGCAGCTCTTTCTCGGGCTCTCGCTGTCTCCCACAGTCCTCTTGCTCTCTCGGACTCAGCTCCAATCCCGTCCGTCTCGATCCCCCGATGGGGAACCCGATCGTGAAGACCCCCGTCTGGTCGGGGACAGGAGTCTTGGCGATGCCTGGCTACCGCTCCAGCTGCTCCCAGATCCTGCTATAGCCCCATTGGGGGTCAGGAATCTGTTCCTTAGAGCGGTCATCCTCCTCCAGCTGCACGATTAACTCTGCTTTGGTGAACTTTCCAACGCTCAACCCTCTCTTTTTGCACAGGGTTACAATGTCCTTCTTAAGGAGACGGGGACAGACCATCACTCCGCTCCTCCCAAGGTGTTGTGGACTCACAGGCCCGTGTGTTCTCAGCTCCCCACGGTTTCCAGGGAGAACCCCTAGTGTGCCAGCCCTTCTCGAGGTCACCACCTCTTTGCCAGGGTCGAGCTGCAGACTCCTCCGCCCCTTGGACTGCTCGCTGCAATCCCCAGGGGAACCCTGTTACTGCACAGTCCTTCTCGCTGGTCACACACTCCCAGGGGTTAACCGCCCCCCGAAACCGCTCCTCTCCGAGCCTTCAGCAGGCCTGGTCCTCGGCAATTCCCCTTCGTGTTACTGCTCCCCAGTCACTTACTGCAGGAAGTGCCATCCACGGGGTGCAGTACATCCCACCGCTGCCACCAGTTGTCACGGAGTCCCCGGGCGATGCTCTGGAACTGCTCCCCATGAAGCCAGTCAGGACTCTGGGGTAGTCGCCTTTCTGTGAGCAGCCTGTCTTCAGGACACACAGCTCACACAGCTTCCACCTTCCTGGGTCTGACCTCGGAGCATTCAGCATCCTCTGCCCCTCCGTGTGCTTCCCCCCAGCGAGTCCGCTCAGGCAGGGCTCCTGGGGAAGCCAGAGGGTCCTGCACCCCAACTTCACAGTCAGACGTGACTCTCAGCCAGACAGTAAAACAGAAGGTTTATTAGACGACAGGAACATGGTCTAACACAGAGCTTGCAGGTGCAGAGAACGGGACCCCTCAGCTGGGTCCATTTTGGGGGGCCGTGAGCCAGACAACCACGTCTGCCCTTCACTCCATGTCCCAGCCAGCCCCAAACTGACACTCCCTCCAGCCCCTCCTCCTCTGGGCTTTGTTCCTTTCCCGGGCCAGGTGGTCACCTGATTCCTTTGTTCTCCAACCCTTTAGCTCTCACCTCGCAGGGGGGAAGGGCCCAGGCCATCAGTTGCCAGGAAACAGGGTGTCGGCCATTCTCTGTGTCCAGAGTCCTGCACACACCGGCCCTCTAGGGCTCTGCAATGATCATACACCCTTACCCCACCCCCTAGATACTTAAGAACTGCCTAGGGGAAACTGAGGCACCCCCACAATATTCGGAGGAAACATTAAGAACAGGCCCACTTCGTCACACCCCCCCACCCCCCCTCAGAGCGATGGGCTCAGGCTCGCTGCAGACCCAGGCCGTGTCGCTATGTCAGTTACATCTGGGGCAGCCCCCCCCCCCCCCCAGAGCGATGGGCTCAGGCTCGCTGCAGACCCAGGCCGTGTCGCTATGTCAGTTACATCTGGGGCAGCCCCAGACTGATGGGCTCAGGCTCGCTGCAGACCCAGGCCGTGTCGCTATGTCAGTTACATCTGGGGCAGCCCCCCCTCCCCCCCAGAGCGATGGGCTCAGGCTCGCTGCAGACCCAGGCCGTGTCGCTATGTCAGTTACATCTGGGGCAGCCCCCCCCCCCCCAGAGCGATGGGCTCAGGCTCGCTGCAGACCCAGGCCGTGTCGCTATGTCAGTTACATCTGGGGCAGCCCCAGAGTGATGGGCTCAGGCTCGCTGCAGACCCAGGCCGTGTCGCTATGTCAGTTACATCTGGGGCAGCCCCAGAGTGATGGGCTCAGGCTCGCTGCAGACCCAGGCCGTGTCGCTATGTCAGTTACATCTGGGGCAGCCCCAGAGTGATGGGCTCAAGCTCTCTGCAGACCCAGGCAGGGTCACTGTCAGTTACATCTGGGGCAGCCCCCCCCCCCCCCCCCCCGAGCAATGGGCTCAGGCTGGCTGCAGACCCAGGCAGGGTAACTATGTCAGTTACATCTGGGGCAGCCCTCCCCCCCCAGAGCGATGGGCTCAGGCTCTCTGCAGACCCAGGCAGGGTCAGTGCATTAGTGACGCTCAGTTCATGTTTTTCAGTCTCACGATCTCAAGCGCATGGGACTGACGTTTTCAGAGGAAAGCAGCAACCGTGCCGTGATGGTGGGACTCCAGGCATGGGGTCTCTCGTGCCTGTGCTCTGATGCCGCTCTGGAGGCAATTAGCCAATAGAGGGGCCCTGGCTGCAGCTCACCTGCAGGGAAAATCCGTATGAGCAATCGCACAGCAGCCGCCTGGCTCCTTCCAGCCCTGCCACTATGCGCAGGGGTGAACGTTCCTGGCTCTCCCACGCTGACGAATGCAGCGGTGGGTTCATCTCTCTGGCCTGGCTGCCAACAGCCTGGCTGAGAAAGGGCCTGCGTGCCGCTCCCTCCCGGATTGATTTCCCGTCCATTGGCGGCTGCTAATCGATACCCCCTGTCCCGGTAATGTGACGAGCCGCTGTTGCAGGGCCCTTGTGCTGCGGCAGAGCAGAGCGCGGGCAGAAGGGGTGGGGGTTTAGGGGGGATAAATACTACGTCCCGCACGCTCCGTTCCCTTGCGAAAGCGGGCGGAACCAGCGGGCTGGGCCCGAAGAGCCCTCTGCGGCTGGCTCTGGCCGGGAGTTTGTATTGCAAAGCTCGCTCTATGTCTGTGCTGCGCTGGCTCTGGTCGCCCCAGTGCCCCCGGATGAGCTTCCTCCCGCAGCATCCCCAGAGCCCCCAGGCCGGGTTACCAGGGGCTCGGCGCCCGCCCCGCAAGCTCAGCTCCCAGTCAGTAAAAGGGCCAGGCTTCCCGAAGCTCCCGAGAGGGAACCCCGACCTCTGCTTGGGAGCTGAATTCTCGAGACCCCGGCCCTCGGGAACTCACCCAAGGTCACGTGGGGAGCCTGGCATAGAACCCAGGCATCCTGGGTCCCGGCCCAGAGCCTCCCCTGCCCAGCTGTCCTGCCTCCTGGGGGCCAAGTGGGCTGTGCAGGACCATTCCCCAGAGGGCTGGGAGTCGGTTGCCGGTGGCGGGCGAACCCCTGATGCGGGAGCGGAATCTGGTGGAGGAAGCTCACCGATTGTGCGAGATTCACACTGGCCTGGCGTCCTGCCTGGTGCAGCCTGTGGAGTTCACAGGGCTCCTGCAGCCAGCCAACGCCTTGGGCTTGGGCAGCACCGTGGCCCGGCAGCCGGTGGCAGCTGCCCACCCCAGCCCGTGGCAGGGACTCGCCCGGCCTATTGGCAGGTGTCCCAGCCAGAAACGAGTTCCCGCACAGTGGTTGGTTGTCGCTTCCCAGCTGCCTCTGCAGCCGTGGGGCGCGGGGCCAGGAGGGGCACGGGGCCGTTCGGTGTCCGTACGTCTGGCGAGGGCAGAGGGACTGCTTCCTCCTCTGCTCGAGGTCACCCAGCGCCCCTGCCTGCGGCTACCGCAGCCAAGGCACCAGAATAATTCCCAGCCCGTTGGTAGGCGGGAAGAACGTTGCCGTGGAAAACTGCCCTGTTTGCCGAGAACAAGGTTAAACTGCTCTCTGCCAGGTGAGATGCGGGAGAGGAATGACAGGCGGGTGGGGGAGCCCGTGGCTGGGGAGGACTCCGCATCTGGCGGAGGCGAGGCTGGGCCTCCCCCCCGCTCCAGCTGTCGGGGCACCGCACACAGTACAAGTCGCTGGTGATGGTGGGAGCTGCCGCAGGCTGTCTACCCCCGAGAGCAGCTGTGCGGCCGAGTGGGGCTGGCGTTCTGCTTTGGCTCGGGGTCTGCCGCACCCAGCCTCCACGCCTCTCGTCCTCTTGCTGCCCGGGTCTGCCTGCCCAATGCAGGCCATGAGCTGCTGGGGCCTCTGGCTGCTGAGGGTAACGACTGCAGCTTTCACCCCAACGGGGCGGCTGGCGATAACGAGGAGAGAGGTGCTGAGTGTCCAGCAGCGCCCAGAGCGGGGGCCCCAGCAGGCTGAGCGCTGCAGGCAGAGCAGGAGACAGTCCCTACCCTAAAGAGCTCCCAGTCTACAAAGGCAGGATTGTTACATGCATTGTGCATGGGGGGAGCTGAGCTACAGAGAGACGCAGGGACTTGCCTAAGGCCGCTCAGGGCATCACTGGCAGAGCCAGGAATTGGACGTGAGCCAGCTGAGCAGCAGGATGGGGCAGGGGTTAGGAGCGTGGGCCTGAGATTGGTTCTTTGCTCTGCCCTGGGTGACCTTGGGCAAGTTATGTAGCCTGCTCCAGGGCAGGGGGCATGGGGGACTGAGCTAGGACACCTGGGTTCTATTCCTGGCCTTGCCACTGACTTGCTGGGCAACTTGGAGTATGTCCCTTCCCCTCCCTGTGCCTCAGTTTCACCTTGTGCCCTTTGTCTAATTGGTTTGTAATTTCTTCTGGGTGGGGGGTTGTGTCTGGGCAGGGCCTGGCACCATGGCCCCTCTGGCTGCAGTAGTGGTGAGCATCACTCAGGTGTGATGTTATTGACATAATCTGGGACCGTACCCATCATTGTTGCAACTAAGGTCCTCTAGTGGCACCAAATCATGTATAAAGGGGGCCAAATAAGGTGTCTAAGACAAGGTTAGGGGTTGCTGGTTATGATTATGCTGTCTATATGTGTGTATCCTTTTCAAATTTATGCTCTGCTTCTGGGTGACACCCCAGACAAGTTGGTGTCAGCTCTGCCTAGCCTGCTGGGTGGCCCATTAAGGACCATCAGCTACACAACTGACCCATTGAGAGAAGGCAGACACGCCTGGGGACTCAGCAAGGTGTGCAGGGACCTGCCTCTGGACAGAACTCTGAGGTGTTTCCAGGCCATGGGATGGGCAGCTTGTCTTTGGGACAAAGAAAGCAGAGACCACATGGGAAGAGACTATAAAAACCTGCTGCAGCTCCTCCATCTTGTCTTCAATACTGCTTCTTACCTCTGGAGGGACTTTGCTACACTGAAGCTTTGAACCAAGGACTGAAAGACCCCTCCCAGCTGGGGATGTTCTCCAGAGACTTGATTTGAACCTGCCGTTTATTCCATCACTGCTGCAAGCCTGAACCAAGAACTTCTCCATGACTGGATGTCATTGATTCCATTTAAGCGATTCTAGCTCTCATCTGTATCTTTTTCCTATTATGATAGTTGGGTCCCACCAGAACCAGCATCGTTACAGTGGTGTAGTCGGCAGGACACTGTAACGATGCTGGTTCTGGCAGGACCCAACTGAGAGTGCCAATTCAGGACAAATTGCTTAAAGCAGGGCGGTTACAGCCCAAGGCTGGGGTTTTTCCACCTCTAAGGCAAACCAAACCAGCCAGACAGAGAGGACTTTTGGTTAGCCAGTGGGGTAAAGCCAAAGTCACATAAGCAATTCCCTTAGACACTCCAGTTTCCCAGTATCTCCACCAGTGCCATTCGTTATGGGGACGAATGGTTATGAAAACCAATACCCCAGTAAAAGAAAAAAGGTTCCCTCGATCCCAAAGGACCAAGCCCCAGACCCAGGTCAATATACACATCAGATCTTACCCACAAATCACGCTGTTGCCAATCCATTAGAATCTAAAGGTTTACTCATAATCGGAAAAAGATAGAGACGAGAGCTAGAATTGGTTAAATGGAATCAGTGACATACAGTAACAGCCAAGTTCTTGGTTCAGGCTTGTAGCAGTGATAGAATACATTGCAGGTTCAAATCAAGTCTCTGGAAAACACCCACAGCTGGGATGGGTCTTTCAGTCCTTGGTTTAAAGCTTCAGTGTAGCAAAGTCCCTCCAGAGGCAGGAAGCAGGATTGAAGACCAGATGGAGGAGCTGCAGCAGGTTTTTATAGTCTCTTGCCATGTGGTCTCTGCTTTCTTTGTCCCAAAGCCAAGCTGCCCATCCCATGGCCTGGAAACACCCCAGAGCTCTGTGCATAAGCAGGTCCCTGCACGCCTTGCTGAGTCCCCAGGTGTGTCTGCCTTCCCTCAGTGGGTCAGTTGTGTAGCTGATGGTCCTTAGTGGGCCACCCAGCAGGCTAGGCAGAGCTGACACCGACTTGTCTGGGGTGTCCCCCAGAAGCAGAGCATAAGTTTGAAATACAGACACTATAGAGCCACTATTCATAACTTTAACTACAAAAATGATACACACACACACACACACACGGACAGCATAATCATAACCAGCAAACCTTAACCTTGTCTTAGGCACCTGATTTGACCCCCTTTATACAGGATTTGGTGCCACTCCAGGACCTTGGTTGCAACAATGATCAATAGGGGCCCAGATTATGTCAATAACGTCACATCAGGGCGCGTCTATGCTGCAAAGGGAAGCTGGGGCAGGGAGTCTCAGAGCCTGGGTCGATTGACTCGGGCTTGCAGGGCTGAAAGCCGTGTGGACAGCGCTGCTTGGGCTGGAGCCTGGCGTCTGAGATTCAGAGCCCTGCCCGAGCGGGAATGGCCCCGTGGCTACCGTTAGCCCTGCGGCCCAGCCAGTCACTCTGGGCTCTGAGACTCGGCACCTCAGGGGTTGGTTTGCTGCTCAGACGCGCCCTGAGCACGTGAGGAGTGGAGGAGACTTCCGACAGGACCGGGCCCTTGGAGGGCGCGAGGCTGCTGGCGGGAGGCTGGCGGGGGGGGGGGTGGCATTGTGCTGGGGGGTGGTGCGGCGTTGTGCCGGGGGCTCTTGCCCCCGGGGCACTGAGCTCTTGCTGCAGCCGCGGTCGCCTTCCCCGCCTCGTCCGGAGAGCAGCGAGCGAGATGAGCTGTAGGCAACCTCGCGCACCGTCTGCTAGATCCTAACCGCACCGGCAGCTCCTGGGGGCACGGTGCAGCTGGGCTCGGGCGCAGGCGGTCAGAGGGGAGCTGACCCCGGGACCAGAGAGGCCCGACGGGCTGGAGGACCTGTGTGCTGGGGCCCAGTCCGCGCTGTGGAGGAATTTCTAGCGCTGTGCAGAGGCTGGGCCTGGGCGTAGGGCGACGAGCCGCTCCCCGTGGCCCTGGTCTAGCGTCTCCAGCTGGTTTCAGAGCTTCGTGTGCTGGGAACCCCCTGACGGGGGTTAAAAGGGAATCACCAGGACCAACTGTCAGTGACGCTAAAGGCCCTACTCTGGGGAGTGGACACGACCCCCTGAGAACCCTCCCCCCTGGAGCTGTCTGAAAGGCCCCACCCCACAGCACAGGGGGGCAGCTGATTCAGCAAAGCATGGCAGTCTGGGGCACTTCAGCTCCTTCTTAAAATGCTGGGCCCAGATTCAGAGTCTGCAGGTCTTCTCAGCTCCCCCGCGCCTCCAGTGGGAACAGAGCTGGAGTTACAGCAGCCCTGAGGCTGCTCTGCTTTATATTGCTGGTCCCAGACATGAAGCACCAAGGGCAGGCTTAAAGCCTTTTACACCTGCCCCAAGTGCAAGGCGGTTGTGTTCTGTTCTGGAGGGGTGGCTGGGTGAGCTGGCCCTGGCTGGAGCTCAGGGCACAGGAAGCTCACAGGCTTTGGCCTGAGGACCGGAAAGCACTGCAGCCCTCTGGCTACTCGGGCTCTGGGGTGGCTGATACCAGGATGAGACAGGTATGGGGGAACCCCTGTCCAAGCGAGTCTGGATCAAGGGACTTTTGGGGCCCTGTCAAGGTTCCTTCCCCACTCTGAACTCTAGGGTACAGATGTGGGGACCTGCATGAAAAACTCCTAAGTTTACTTTCACCAGCTTAGGTTAAAACTTCCCCTAGGTACAAATTAATGTTATCCTTTGCCCCTGGATCCACTGCCACCACCAAACTTTAACTGGATTTACTGGCAAACGTAGCTTGGACACATCTTTCTCCCCAAAATCCTCCCAACCATTGCACCCCACTTCCTGGGGAAAGTTTGGTAAAAATCCTCACCAATTTGCATAGGTGACCACAGACCCAAACCCTTGGATCTTAGAACAATAAAAAAACATTCAGTTTTCTTACAAGAAGACTTTTAATAGAAGTAAAGGAATCACCTCTGTAAAATCAGGATGGTAGATACCTTACAGGGTAATTAGATTCAAAACATAGAGAATCCCTCTAGGCAAAACCTTAAGTTAAAAAAAAGACACACAGACAGGAATAGTCATTCTATTCAGCACAGTTCTTTTCTCAGCCATTTAAAGAAATCAGAATCTAACACCTACCTAGCTAGATTACTTACTAAAGTTCTAAGACTCCATTCCTGTTCTGTCCCCGGCAAAAGCAGCATACAGACAGACACAGACCCTTTGTTTCTCTCCCTCCTCCCAGCTTTTGAAAGTATCTTGTCTCTTGGTCATTTTGGTCAGGTGCCAGCGAGGTTACCTTTAGCTTCTTAACCCTTTACAGGTGAGAGGATTTTTCCTCTGGCCAGGAGGGATTTTAAAGGGGTTTACCCTTCCCTTTATATTTCTGACAGGCCCCAACTGCTGATTCCTAATTTGTCTGTTGTACCACACTGGGGGCCCATGTGCTGTAACGCCTGGAGCAGGACTCCTGGGTTCTGCTCCCAGCTCTGGGAGGCGGATCTTGGTGTCGATCCGCATGGTGCCCAGTTTGCTGTGTGGCGAACTTTTTGCAGCCAGTTCAGGACCCATCTTGTGTCCCTAGGGCGCATGCAAACATGCGCACGTGGGGCTCGGGAAAACTTGGTGGCACTTTCCTCTCCAAGTGCATCACCAGCCTGCCAGCGCCCCCCTGCGCATCGGCCCGCACACGGGGCAGCGAGGCTGGGTGGGCGTGGGCGACATTTCCCCGTTTGCCGTGTTGGTTAGTACCTTCCGTAAGACACGGCGGCTTCTCAGTGAGAGGAATTGTGTCGTGCGTCCACACCCACGAGAAAGGGCACAGCGCTGTTCTCCAGCCCCCCGGCGATGACAGGCAGAGCGCTGTCGGCATTAAGTCTTTCCTGACAAGTACATCTGATAATCATGCATCATATTAATTCACCTGTCATAGCAGTAAGTGAACATCGCTGTTCAGGAGATCTGCCTCCTTCCTAAACAGCCATTACCCGGAGACATGGCTCCCCGGCTTGACAGCGCTGCGCAGAGATTGCGGGGAGGACTTGGGCAGGGTTATTTCTGCATGGATTGCTGTACGCACACACCATGAGTGTGCACAAACACACCCCAGCACCAGCAACCCAGTCCCTCCCTGCCTTTCCCTGCCCGACACAACTCATCACAACTGGGTGGAGAGAGGACAGGGAGGAGGAGTAACTTGGTGGGAGGCTGCTGCAGGAAGCCGCTTGCCCTTGGTTGCTGTGTAACGGTCCTTCAATTGCAGGCGTAGCTTTTAATTATTTCTCTACCGTGGCAGCAGCCAGAGGCTTCAGCCCAGCAGTGCCGGGTGCTCGACGATCACAGGACAAGTAGCCTGCTTTGAGTTGAAGTAGGTGCGTCCGCACAGGGGGTTGGTGCTGTGTTTGTGTGGGCTGGGCCTTGCCCGCACAGCTGTGACCCCCTCCTCTGGGAGCAAACGCTGATTCCAGGCAGAATTGCACAATGCGGTGCCTGACTCTGGCCCCATCTGTTTGCAGGTGCTGATGGTGCAGCCAGATGTGAGGTGACGCCCCAGGGGAAGGGGCTATAGATAGGAGAAGGGCTGGTGGGGTGGAGAACAGAAGCGCTCTGGGTTTGAAATCTCACTTTTCCCCCAAAGGTTCATTGTGAAATCCACCCCGTCCTTGTTCGTGTGCTGAAACCGCAGCCCCACCCTTGTGACCATTCAGACGGCAGCTTGAAGCGAAGAGACCCCCGGAGAGACTTAATCTCCTTCGCTTGTTTCTGCAGCAGCCCCTGGCTGGAGAAGGGGACAGGCAGGGTTAGAGTTCAAAGCCCGTTCCCTGATGGTCGCACCTCGAAACCCCAGCTGAGATTGGGGCCCCGTCGGGCCGGGCGCTGCACGGACAGGGGGACAGACAGCCCCTGCCCCCACAAGCTCACAGACGAAGCAGAGAGGGCTCTGCCCCACTTGAACCCGGATCTCCTGTGCCCCAGCCTAGTGCTTTAACCGTCCAGCCTCCTGGCAGCTCTCATGGGAGGTTTGCCCTGACATCAGCCCAGCAGTGCCGCTGCCAGGGGCCAGGAAAGCGGTGATTTACATCGGTCAGACTTAGCCCGGGGCTGAACTCCACTGATGCCCGACGTCGAGTGGGGAAAGCGGGGCTCGTTCCCAGCCTGGACGAGGTCTCAGAGGCGTCGTTTCCCATGTGCTGCCGACAGAGGCAGGCCTGGGCTGGAGGAATGTGGGTAGTCGCTCTGCTCCTGTCTTCGGGCGTTTGCTCCCCCTGCGATGACTCCGGGGTGCAATATCATCAGGGAGCGTGTTACCCCACTGCCTGCTAATTTCTACCCACTGGGCTGGAGATTTGAGAGCAGTTTTATCCTGCGCCGTGTCCAATCAGTCCCTTCCCATGTGAAACACGATGTTAAAACCACTGTGCGCCGAGCAAAGTATCGTCCCCGGCTCATTACAGGCACCAGGTCATTTGTCTCTGCCCGGCCCAGTGCAGTGGCAGCCAAGAGAGATGAGTTTGCTGTTGATTTTCATAAGTAATCATGATGAATTGCCCAGGAAATGTTAAACGACCCAGCGCAGAAATGCCGGCTTATGGCCTGAATGAATCAGGCAGGCGGGGAAGGAAGGGGCATCTCCTGGCATGCACGCTGCCACAGGGAGTAGCCCCTGCCAGCCCAGCGGGGCCTGGTCAGCGGCTCAGTTGCAGCCATCAGCAAAGAAAAGACGCTGGGATTGGCCGGGAACCCTGAACAGGGAGATCGGGGCGGGGGAGAGGCAGCCTCATGGGAGCCTCGAGACGGGAGCAGAGATTTGCCAGATCGGCTCAGAGCAGGGGCCATCCAGCCTAGTCTGTGCTCTCCGGCTGCCGAGGAAAGTGCCTGGGGTAACCTGGGCCTGGTGGAAGTTCCCCCCTAGTCTAGTGGTTAGGGGTCAGCCTGCACCCCAGAGCAGCAGCCCAGCCAGGACTCCTGTGTGTCCTGTCGTTTTAACGCTCACTGGGGTAACTCTGGATATTCTCCTTCCTACGAAACTCCTCGTCTCTGCTGGTGCCCGCTGAGCAGGGACCAGTGTCGGAGGCCCTTCCTGCGGGCTGCCCAGTCCTCCACTCAGCATGGGGAGGTTCTGGTCTCTCCCTGGGGAACGGGGAATATTTTTGCATGTGCCTAAGGGATTAAGGAGCCTGATTGAATGGGATTTAGGTGCCAAAGGTGCTTTGGAAAATTCTGCCTAGTGAGAGCCTCCGATGTCGTTCTGAGCAGGGGACATGGGGCTGGTCTGAGGCTGTAGCTCGCACTCCCACAGAGCCACCCTCTGGCCCCTGTGCCAGGTGCTTTCGCCTTGATTTCACTGCACAGGAAGGATTCTTACCCCTTTTTCCGACGAGGGGACTGAGGCACAGAGCTATTAAATGATTTGCTCGAGGTCACACAGGGAATCAGCAGCAGAGCCAGGAACTGAACCATCTCCCTGGTCCCAGACGCCTGCCTGACCCCCAGGGCGGACTGCTGGGACACGCTGTGACTAGGCAGGGCAGCTGAGCCAGGCCATATGTGTGACCTGGGGAGGACTCCACCTTGACGGGCGAGAGCGTGACGGACGGGCGAGAGCATGAAGGACAGGCGCGCCGGGCATGCAGACAGCCCCCGAGGGCCCGGGCGCAAGGCCTGCAGCAGTGCTGGGTGGGGCAGAAGCGTTGTCCTGACCAACGTGATGGGGGACCCGATCGCTCACTGCTGCAGGAGAGTCTGGTGTGTCTGTGCCTAGCAATCGGGGGAGGTTGGGGGACAGGGAGTGTGGAGGTGGGGGGTGAATGAGGGAAATCGGAGTGTGGGGGGGGGGGGGGGGAGAGCTGCGTTTTCATGATCCTGTTCACACCACCTGGCTCCCTGTTGTGGGCGTCTCGCAGTGAGTGCGTGGCAGCAGGGGTCTGGTCACCCCGCTCGGCCTGTGGGCAGCACCCCCAGCCGATATAATGCAATAGGATGGGCCCCATAGGGCAGAAATTCACACCCGGGGCAGGGTCCAGCACAAAGCCTCAGCCCACCCAGCCCTTCACCCATGGGCAGGGGCTAGGCCCCACTTCAGCCCTGCTGCAGCTCGTGCTGGGCCCTTCCCAGGGGTGAGGGGCCTTGGGGCGCCAGGCCCTGGACTCACCCTCCCGGAGCAGAGGCTGAAACAGCTGATTGGTCCCCTGCCTCCTCCTAGAAGGCTCCGTCCTAATTGCCATTCCCTCGTCAGTCCTTTCTCACTGCTTGTGGCCTCCACGCAGGCAGGGAAGAGTTTGCCCAGGCTCCGGGGTGGCGTCTGTTCACCTCTCCGCCGGTCTGTGACGAGCAGGGCTCTTTGTCACTTCAGTCCTGGCGGACTCGTCAAGTAGGTCCAAAGGGACCTGAAATTAGAGGAAATAAATTAGCAATTGTTCGTGTAGCTTTTCTCCCCTGCGGGGAGAGTCACCTCAGCACAGGGAATTACCGAAACGTCAGTCCCATGACGGTTAGATAAAAGGGTCTGAGTTTTGCAGTTTGATAGAGGGCTCGCTCAGTGCCTCTCCCCCGAAGGCACCGCATGTCATTCATGTGTCAGCACGAGACACGGACGGTTCGGGGCGGTGGGGAAATTGTCTCGTTCCTCTACCAGGTGCAGACGGTCGCCACCAGGGAAACACAGGGCCAGATTCCCTTCGAGTCAGTGCAGTTACACCAGTCTGGAAACTGGCCGAGAAACACATCCCTGAGGTGGTGTTAGCAGCAGCCCTGTGGTCCCACTGGGGTCCCCTGGTGCCAGGCTCTGCACGAACTCCAAAAGAGCCCTGGCCCCCAGGGAGTTTGCGACCTACGTGGACAAGGCAGAATGATCATCCGTGCGGTACAGGTGGAGAACTGAGAGCTGCAGCGACTCGCCCAGGTTGTGCGGGGGGGAGTCCCCACAATTGAGCAAAGGGAAGAAAACCGCACACAGCCTCTGCTCTGGAAGGTGCGACCCAAACAGTCAGCAAGCCATGCAGCACAGAGTTCCCAGGCTTCTCCTGTAGCTCCCGTCCGGCGTCGTGGGCAGGAGCGTGCATCGAAGGAGGGTGATCTTCACCCCTTGTGCTGCGCTGCTGAACCGGGGCCACCTGCTCCCGGAACCTGCCGCAGTGTGTGGGGGGTGCATGGCCCCTTGAGGGCCTTTGCAGCCCTGCGTGTCTGTGACTGTAGGTGCTGCCGGAGCTACCCACCCAAAAGCCCCAGGCACCGCGGGAGCGCGACTCTTCTTAGCACTGCACGGACGCCGTACCTGCGTCTGTCACGTACTGGCAAAGGGCAGCGTTCCTTTACTTCACAACGACAGCTGTCTGCCCAGCCCCGGCAAGGAGAAAGGGAGCTCACAGCCAGCCTTGAGAGATTCCAGGCATAAGGCTGTTTTCTGTCTGCCCCAGTGACTTTATGCAAAGGCAGGTGGGATAGAGCAACTTCACCTAACTGCTCTTCCATGAGGAATTCCAAGCCGTGAATTCTCCAGGACTTCCTGGAGTACAGGACAACTTTCGGCTGCCTTCTCGGAGCCGGCTGGCAGCAGAGCAGCAGCAGAAGCATCGTAGGGAAAGTCGTTGTTCAGCTTGTGGGGGGCTTTGGCCAGCCGTTAATGCGGAGTCATCGGGATGAAGGACAGATCCATGTTTCATATTAAAAACCATCCGTTATATTCCCCTCCCAGCCCCTGCTCCTTGATTTGGCAAAAAAAATTGGGCGAATCTGGGGAGGAACGCCCAGAAACGTGGCGTGGGCGAATCTGGGGAGGAATGCCGGGAAACGTGGCCCAGGCACGGGCGAATCTGGGGAGGAACGCCCGGAAACGTGGCGTGGGCGAATCTGGGGAGGAACGCCCGGAAACGTGGCGTGGGCGAATCTGGGGAGGAATGCCCGGAAACGTGGCCCGGGCGCGGGCGAATCTGGGGAGGAACGTCCAGAAATGTGGCCCGGGCGCGGGTGAATCTGGGGAGGAACACCCGGAAACATGGCGCGGGCGAATCTGGGGAGGAACGCCCAGAAACGTGGCCCGGGCGTGGGCAAATCTGGGGAGGAACGCCCAGAAACGTGGCCCGGGCGCGGGCGAATCTGGGGAGGAACACCCGGAAATGTGGCGTGGGCAAATCTGGGGAGGAACACCCGGAAACGTGGCCCGGGCGCGGGCGAATCTGGGGAGGAACGCCTGGAAACGTGGCCGTAGAGGCTTGAAACGAAGTGGCGAGTGTGCCGAACCCCAGTGGTGTTTATAAAATCTCTTGGCTTTTGAGCCAATCTCATGATCGGGGGGGAGCTGGCTCACAGCTTTTGAGCGCTTGGCGTCGGCAGCCCTGCTCCGAGCTGGGCATGCTGGGCTTGAAACACGGGTATCCGCCCTTCCTGCTGCCTCGGTAAGGAGCCTGCCTCTGGCATAGTGCTAAAGGCCCTGCTGCTTGGGGAGCTACTGTGTCGGCCCCAGCCCGCGTTGGGGAGCCGCAGCACGCTGGGACGTGCAGCTGAGGGGCGTCCGCCTGGGGGGGTGGCCGGACCGAGAGAGCCGCAGGGGCCAGCCCTGTGCACGCGGCAGCAGTCGGGGGCTTTGCTGATCCATAACTGGAATCCCGCTGTTCACAGAGCCGCCCCTGTTTTTAGCTGCTGCTGCTGCTCCGGGACGCGCTGCCCTCGCGCAACGAGTTGAGGCGTGACCTATTCTGTCCTCTCCCGTTCAGTGCAGCTCTGTTGCCCATTCAGCACCTCTCCGTCCCCGGCGCCCTGGCTTGGGGGTTCCCCCCAGACGTTTGCTGTGGAATACAGGCCGTGCTTCTTCACAAGGGCGCGTCCTCCGGTAGGTGGGCTGGCCGGTCCCCCACCCCCAGCTCGTCCTCCAGGGGCCTGCGAAAGGCCTGGGCTGGGGGCGAAGGAGCAGAGGGACGGAAGTTGCGGCACTTAGCGGGGCGGGGGGCTGGGACGTACAAAGTAGGTCAGGCCCCAGTTAGCAGCTCTCTCAGAGCTGGCCTGGAAGGAGAGCTCCAGCCCCGCTTGTGTCCCACTTGTCGGCATTTGTTAGAAAATGATAATCCGTCCTGGCCAAATGGGAGCCGGTCCCGGGGACGGGAAAGCGATAATCCGCCCCGGAGTCCCGGCTGAATGGGAGCCAGTCCTGGGGATGGGAAAGCGATAATCTGCCCCGGCGTCCTGACTGAATGGGAGCCTGGTCCTAGGGACGGGAAAGCGATAATCCGTCCCGGCCGAATGGGAGCCAGTCCCAGGGACGGGAAAGCGATAATCCGCCCCGGCGTCCCGGCCGAAAGGGAGCCGGTCCTGGGGACGGGAAAGCGATAATCTGCCCCGGAGTCCCGGCCGAATGGGAACCAGTCCTGGGGACGGGAAAGCGATAATCCGCCCTGGCGTCCCGGCCGAGTGGGAACCGGTCCCGGGGATGGGAAAGTGATAATCCGCCCCAGCTGAGTGGGAACAGGTCTTGGGAACAGGAAAGCGATAATCCATCCAAGCTGAATGGGAACCGGGTCCCAAGCACAGGAATAGAGGTGGGAATGTTTAAAACACAGAGGGGGCATTGCGTGGGTCTGGTCCTGCCAATGAGCTAAACCATGGTGTTTGCAGCCTCGGTGTTGTGGGTACTTATCAGGCCCCGTGACTGCCGGATCTGAGCACCTCACACCCGTGTAATGTGTTTCTCTGCACTGTCAGCGAAGATGTGTGATATCTCTCACAGGCAGGAGCAGAGAAAGGCAAGTGGCTTTCCCAAAGCCACGCGGGGTTGGTGGTGGAGTAGGGTATAGCCCAGGTCTCCCCAGTTCTAGGCTGCTGGAAGCTCTGGAAGGGGGGTGCTGGTCCTGTGATGCTGCATAGCATTTGCCCCAATCTCTTGGGGTGGTTTGGGGGCAGAAAAAGGCTTTTAGGACAAAGTATAAATTCTGACCAAAATATGATGCTCTTTGCTTTTTTTCAATACTAGGTAAAAGCAAAGTGAAAACTTTCCTTTTCTCTTGTTTCAAATCAAATAGTTAGTTTTTGAAAACCGGAAAAGTTTCATTTTTCATTTTGTTTTTTTGTTTTTCTCCCCTTTCTTTCTTTCCCTTTTGTCCCCCCCCGGAGATGCAAAAAACCAAACCAAAACAACTGTTCAGCCCTCGATGCTAAACCAGCATTTATTTGAAAAATTGAAATGTTCCATGAAAAACTTTAAAGCAAATGAATTTATTCTTTGTTTAGAACTTTGGGTGGCAAATAACGCCCGTCCTTCACCCAGCCCAAGACTGGGCCCCCCCCCAAAGATTGAGTAACAGAGCATAGTGCAGCACCGGTGTTTGGAGAGCCAAAGGGCCTGGTGGGAACTACGATAAAGGCCGCAGAGTCAGTGCCATGGGGCCGTCGCTCCCTGTTCCTGTCCTTCGGCCCTGGGCCAAACCTCGCAGGAGTCCGGGCAAAGGCTCCCACTGGCTTCCTGGCCGCTGTGAGGAGAAGGAGCTGGATCAGGATGCAGGCAACCTGGGTTTGATTCGTGGCTGGGACTTTTTGCATCTCTTTGAGCCCCTTCTGTAAAATGGGGAACTGATCCTTCCCTTGGCTAGTCCGGCTTCTCCTCTTGCTCTGTGTGAGCCCATCATCGCGTGGTCCCCGGCCTCGCGTGGTCCCTGTACGATATTTGTAGCCTGCTCCATGGATGTTATCCCACCGTTGGCTCCTGCATGACGTTCCTGTTTATTGTACAGCACCGAGAGTGGGCGGGTACACACATCACAGATCTCTTTGCACTTGCACTGTGTCTGGGCCGGGCTCTCCGTGCGCTTGGCCCTGCAGGAGCAACCAGTGTTAATTTGCACCTTGCTCCTTGCCCGGAAAGGGAGGATGGAGGCGTGTGGGTCTGACACACAGAGTAAAACAATACATTGGCAGAGGTGGGAGGGATTTAAAAGGTTCCCAGTGAAGAATCCAGCTCACCTGAGAATTCTGTCAGAAGCTGAGCCCCTAACTCTATCTCTGCCCCCCCCCCTTCTCTGCTGTCTGAGCCTCACCACCTCTACCGTATTGACCCTGACATCCCTGGGGCAGGGCAGGGCTGGTATCCGCAGAGGCACAGAGAGATGGATTGACTAGGAAGTCTGTGTTGCGGCCAGGGGATTTATGATGCATTAGGTTGCCAACCACACCTCTGTTGCCCACACCTTCTCTTAGCATAACTCTACCCTCCCCTTCTTCCTCCTCCCTGCTGCCAGTCCCTGCGTCAACCCTCAGCTCCACTTTGGATCAGTGATGTGTCTTAGCGTGACGTCAAAGACCACAAGGTGTCCATGGAGTGCCGGGATCCAAGGTGCTGGATGCCAGCTCTAGCCAAAAGCCTACAGTTGTGGGACAGACTCCATGAGAGCTTTGCCCATACGTCACCCCTAGGATTAGGGACTTGCGGATAGCAAGTATCTGGTGATGTTTCCAGTTCCATGCGCAGGGCCGGGCAGACAGGCGGAGCTGCAGGGTCTTAATATGCGGGTGAGGCGATGGTGTAGGGAGAAGGGGTTTAGGTTTATTCGGAACTGGGGACTCTTTTGGCAAAGGAGGAGCCTCCAAAGGCACAATGGGCTCCACCTAAACCAAACCAGAACCAGCTGGATGGCCTGGAAAATTAAAAAGGCCCAAGAGGAGTTTTTGACCGAAGGGCTAGGGGAAAGCCGACAGGCACAGGGGCGCAGAGACAGAGCCATCCCAGAGGGGAGGATTTACTGAAGGGGCTTCTCTATTTCCTAGTAACGAGGAGAGGATAGAAGTCGATAGAGGACTGGTAGGAACTGAAGAGAAACAGTCGAACGAAAACCAGTCCCAGTCCGATACATCCCGTGAAGGCAGATGCCGGAATATTGACACATTTTATAGACGCTTGTGTACAAATGCTAGGAGTCCCCAAGCTGGGTGACCCCAAGTGCCTGCTACTAATTGAGGATCCTGATATAACAGGCGTCACCGACACTTGGTGGGACAGTGATAATCAGTGGGGCACGGGAGTGCCAGGGTACCAAACGTGCAGGAACGACGGAGGAGGTTGTGCTGGTGGGGATGGGGCACTGGGTGCAAGCGAAAGCATAGAGTGAAATGTAGCAAAAATCTTAAATGAATCTAACGGTACCATAGAAAATTGCCTGCTTGAAAAGTAAGAGTCTAGCAGTAGGAATGTACTACCGACCCCCTGACCAGCATGGCCACGGTGATTGTGAAATACCCAGGGAGAGTAGAGAGGCTACAGAAATAGAAAACTCAGTAATAATGAGGGATTTCAGCTATCCCCATATGGACTGGGAACGTCCCCTCAGGATGGGATACAGAGGTAAAATTTCTAGACCCCATTAATGGCTGTTTCTTGGAGCAGCTCGTCCTGGAACCCACCAGAGGAGGGGCAATTCTTGATTTAGTCCTAAGTGGCGCACAGGATCTGATCCAAGAGGTAAACGTAGCTGAACGGCTCAGTCGTAGCAACCATGGTGTAATTAAATGTAACATCCCTTGTACTCGGGGAAATACCAAGGAAGCCCACCACAGTAGCGTTTAACTTCAAAAAGGGGAACTACACAAAAATGAAGAAGCTAGTTAAAGGGAAATTAAAAGGAACAGTCCCAAGAGTGAAATTCTTGAAAGCTGAATGGAAACATCTTAAAAACACCATAATAGAGGCTCAAACTAAATGCATATTCCAAATTAAAAAGAAAAGACCAAAAAATGCCACCATGGCTGAACAACACAGTAGGAGAGGCAGTTAGAGGCAAAAAGGCATCCTGTAAAAACTGTAAGTCAAATTGAAAATAGAAAGGACCATGAACTCAGGCAAGTCAAGTGTAAAAGTATAATCAAGACAGGCCAAAAAAGAATTTGAAGGGCAACTTGTTAAGTGCATCAGCAGCAGGAAGCTGCCAAACAATCGGTGAGGCCCCTGGACAATCGAGGTGCTAAAGGAGCCCTCAAGGAAGACCAGGGCTGTTGCAGAGAAGCTACATGAATTCTTTGCATCAGGATTCACTGCAGAAGATTGATGGGAGGGAGACTCTCACATCTGAGCCATTCTGTTTAGGTCACAGATCTGAGGAACTGTCCCAGACTGAGGTGTCAGTAAAGGAGATTTTAGAACAACCTGAAGTAGGAAGTCATGAGGAACAGATGGTATTTAAGCCAGAGTTCTGACTAGATACCTCCTGAGGTCCCTTCCAACCCTGATGTTTTCTGATTCTGTGAACTCAGATCTGAGACTGCAGAAGTACTGACAGTAACGTGTAACCTCTCGCTTAAACAGCCTCTGCTCCCGATGACGGGAGACGAGCTAAGGTAACACTGGTTTTTACACAGGCTCCAGAGGGGATCCTGGCAATCCCAGGCCAGGGAGCATGACTTCAGTACCAGGCCAATCAATTGACACTGTAGTGAAGGTCAGAGTGATCAGCGGCGTAGGTAGCCACAGGGTGGTGGGGAAGAGTCGCCCCGGCTTTTGTAAAAGGGAAATCGCGCCTCACCGATCTATTCGAATTCTCTGAGGGGGTCACCAAAGGGGTGGCCCAGGGGGATCCAATGCACAGAGTATCCTTGGACTTCAAGGGAGCCTTTGACAAGGTCCCTCCCCAAAGGCTCTGAAGCCAAGTAGCAGCCATGGGATAAGTCAGGCCGATGAGTCTCCTCCCTCTCTGTTGCAGACTCTCTTCCAAAGCCCCGATGATGGTTGGCAAGTTTACACCTCCGCTCAAGCCCCCGATGGCAAATGCCTCTGCACAGCGGTCATCCCAGTGCAGGGCACCTGCTCCCGAGACCTGCGCAGCCGGCAGCTCCGGCAGCTGATGGAAAAGGTAAGAGACTCGGCTTTGCTCCTGCACGCAGACCTGGGGTTACACTGCCTCTGGACGGACTGGCTGTCCGAGTTCCCCGGCCTTCAGGGTGGTGTTGAGCCTGTCCCAGCTGCTCCTTGCAGCCGTGTGCCGCGGCGCGCCTCCTCCCCTCTGCACCAATAGGAATGGGTGTGGAGCAGCGGCTTGGTCTTTCTCTGTCCTGGGAAATGCTCATGTCCCTGGAAGTCCTTAGCACCCACTTCCCCAACACCTGATTGCAATGGTTTTTCTCCAGCCCCGTGCAGATGTTGGCAGCAGGCTGCTTTGAGCTGAAAGCCCAGTGCAGCCACGGACGGAGAGGGTGGTGGGGGAAGCCAGGCAGGAGTTCCCTTCCCTCCGCTAATGACATTCAAATGGGGTCTGTGTTGCTCCTAATGGAGGGTGAGCAGCAAATCCATCCTAGCTGATTTGAATGCAATTAATCCCGTCGCTTCCTGCCAAGGAAGCCAACTTGTTATTGACTCTGAACCTGCAAATAAGGTATTTATTAGTCCGATCAGGGAGGGGCGAGTCCCCGGATTTATGGCTGTGCCTGGAGCTACTGATGTCAGCACCAGTGCAGGGGAGCAGCTGGCGGGGAGCAGAGGGGTGGGTGGCGCTTGGGGTGGGCGTAAGCCCCTCTGTCAGCGTGATGTGGTGAAACAGTGGGGAGCGGCCTCCTCCCCACTAGAGCCAGGTCTGGTGGGGGTGAGAAGCAGCCCCCCGCAGAGTGCAGGTAAAGGCCCATGCCCCACTTAGCCCCAGGGGCCAGATATTCACCCTTGTGACTGCTGTTGCAGTCGCGGCTGGTGGGGCCAGTCAGCAATCAGGGCCCTGTGGTGCTGGGCGTTGGGCAGACCCAGAGCGAGAGACAGCCCCTGCTCACAGGGTGAGCGAGCTCCCGCCGAATCCTGGAAATGTGGGGCTGGGAGGGACCTCGAGAAGTCACATCCAATCCCCGGCATTGAGGCAGGACCAAGAAAACCCAGAGCTGCCCTGACACGGGTTTGTCCACCTGTAATTAAAACCCTCCAGTGACGGGGATTCCCCAGCCCTCTTGGGAACCTCTCGCAGAGCTTCACACCCTGGGGAGTTAGGCAGGTTTTCCGAATATCGAGCCTACATCTTCCTGGCTGCAGACTCTTGTCCTACCTCCAGTGGCCATGGAGAAATATTGATCATTGTCCTCTCTATAAAAGCCCGTCACAGGTTTGAAGACTTGTCAGATCCCTGCTGAACCTTCTTGTCTCAAGACTAAATGTGCCCAGGGTTTTGTACCTTGTCTCATGGGTCAGGTTTTCTAAATCTTGGATCATCTTTGCTGCTAGATGCTCTGCAGTTTGTTCACAGCTTTCCTGCAGCCTGCGGCCCAGACAGGGGTGCAGGGCTCCAGCTGAGGGCAGGACAGTGACTTCCCATGCGTTGTAGACGACACGTCTGTTCATACGGCCCAGAACGACATTTGCCTTTTTTGCAACTGCATCACGTTGTTGACTCCTTCGGTGTGGGATCCACGAGAAGCCCCAGCTCTTTGCAGCAGTACTGGGCAGGCGTCCCCATGCTGTAATCGTGCATCTGATTCTTCCTTCCCAGGTGCGGTACTTTGCACTTCTCTTTATTGAATTTCACCTTGTTGAATTCAGACCAGTTCTCCAGTTCCCTCTCTACCTGCCTATACGCACCCCTCTCTCTGATCTGTCCACCTGGCCTCAGGCCCTCTGGCTAGCTGGCGATTGTCTTTGGGTGGCCCCTTCCTCACTGTAGCTGAGCACTCCTCAATGCTAAAAATGACGGCAGTGCTCTCTCTATCTCTGCCCCCCTGCCCTCCCATCTGTGGGGAAAGTGGCTATTTGCCGGCATGAGCATCTTTAGTGCCTTTACATTCTGTCTGAGATGCGGAGATGGGAATGTCCTGGTTCCCCAGAGCCATTCGAATGATGGAGAGCTGCTATCAGAGATGTAACGTGACTGCAGTGAGTTGTTACGACCACCAGCGCGGGCCATTGTGTGTCTGGGAGCATGGGAGTGACAAGGTTGGCGGGCGAAGCAGTAACACACTGTTCATCAGCCCTGCGCGCAGTGAGCCCGCCATGGTGTTATAATGGATCAACCTGACAGTCAGCTAACCCGAAGCGGTTCTCAGGCCGCAGTCCCGTCAGGCAACGCGCTCCCTCCTGGCGGCCGGGTCGGGCCTCGCAGGGAAGGGGTTGAACAAGGCAGCCACTGATTTCTATCATCTGCCTTCAAGACCGGGAATCTCAGGCAGCGACACGGACGCATCTCCAGCGAAGGGGAAGATTAGAGTCAAATCACGACTGACCATGTGCAATAAAAGAGCAGGCGATTTCCAGAGGCCTCATTGTGCGAGATGCTGGCAGACCCCGGGGCGAGATGCTCACGGGGCAGACAAAAGGTGGGAAGGGAGGCGGGCACACGTAGGGGAGGTGTCTTACCCAAGCTCGCCCAGTGGGTGGGCGTCAGAGCTGGGTGTAGAATCCAGGTTCACACCCCTACCCGCTGCACCCCACCGCCTCCCAGCGCGTGGTGACGGAATGAAGACACCCTGCCTCTGTGGCTACTCGGGGAAAAGAGAGCCTGGATCAAGCTTTCCCAGCCTGGGGCCCGGTCTCCAAAACCGATTTCAGGAGCCCCGCTGGAGCCTCAGGCTCTAAGTCCACATTCTGCCCCCTCGGTAACAGCAGCTGATTTCTGAGCACACGCAGCTCCCGTCCCTTAAGATTTGTGGGTGCTCAGCAGCTCTGATGTCACAGAGTGTGGGGGAGTCCAGGCCCTGCACCCCTCTTCCTGGGATTCACTGAGACTCTCAGCCAGCCAGTAAAACAGAAGGTTTATTGGACAACAGGAACACAGTCCACAACAGAGCTTGTGGGTACACCCAGGACCCCTCAGTCCAGTCCTTCTGGGGGAGCAGGGAGCTGAGACCCCAGCCCTGGGGTTCGCTGTGTTCCTCCACCCAGCCCCAAACTGAAACTAACCCCCCCAGCAGGCTCCCTCCTGCAGCCTCTGTTCACGTTCCCGGGCAGAGGTGTCCCCTCCCTCCCGGCAGACAAGCACAGAGCGCGGCGTCAAAGGCCAGTGCCGAGGTTCGGGAGCCCCAG
Organism: Lepidochelys kempii; assembly: GCF_965140285.1. NCBI lineage: Eukaryota > Metazoa > Chordata > Testudines > Cheloniidae > Lepidochelys > Lepidochelys kempii. The sequence continues at coordinate 27,132,998 of NC_136399.1, forward strand.
GTCACGGCTGCTCTGGCTGAGTCCCTCAGAGGCATCTCAACTGCTGTTAGAGGTGGGCTGCAGTGCGGCTTGGCCCATCCCTGCCGGCTTTACTCCAAGGAGCCCAGCTGCAGCTGGCGGCGAAGACGCGGCACCGCGAGAACGTGCCCAGTGTTCTGGGCTGCAGAGTCGGGGCTCGGCCCCTGGGGCCCGAAGCAGGAATGTATTCGCCTCCCCCGCCCCAAAACACCCACTAACAATTAGCAGGGGGCTCCTTGAGCTCCTCGGGGCCCTAAGCAATTGTTTACGCTGCTTTCGCTGGGCGCTGGCTCTCTTGGGCTGGCTTGTGCCACCCGTGATGAAGCCGATGTCCCTGCATCTTTATAATTATGTAGTAAGTGTATCTCACGGCCCCCGTACTGCACCCCCGCGTGGGGGGGCAGGGGGCCATTGGGGAAGGTTACCCTAGTGCCTAGGAGCTCTAGTCATGGCCCAGGGCCCCCTGGACTTGGCCCCGAACATTATTTATTAGGTGTGCTACAGTAGCGTCTGGGAGCCCCGGGCTCAGACCACAACCCCACTGTGCTGGGCGCGGCTCAGGCACAGAACAAAGACACAGGCCTGCCCCAAAGAGCTGCCAGCCCTAGAGAAAAAGGGTGGGTGCGGACAGACTGGGGCCACAAGGACCCCGCGAGGCCGTGTTGGTTGGCGTGATGGGTGCGGACAGACGGGGGTCACAAGGACCCCGCGAGGCCAGGTTGGTCAGCATGATGGGTGCGGACAGACGGGGGTCACAAGGACCCCGCGAGGCCGGGTTGGTCGGCGTGATGGGTGCGGACAGACTGGGGAGGGGGCACAAGGACCCCGCGAGGCCGGGTTGGTCGGCATGATGGGTGCGGACAGACGGGGGTCACAAGGACCCCGCGAGGCCGGGTTGGTCGGCATGATGGGTGCGGACAGACGGGGGTCACAAGGACCCCGCGAGGCCGGGTTGGTCGGTGTGATGGGTGCGGACAGACGGGGGTCACAAGGACCCCGCGAGGCCGGGTTGGTCGGCATGATGGGCGCGGACAGACTGGGGAGGGGGCACAGGACCCCGCGAGGCCGGGTTGGTCGGTGTTATGTGGAATATCTTCCCTGCTCTTTTTACATAAGAACATGAGAACGGCCAGACCGTGTCAGACCAAAAGTCCACCTAGCCCAGTGTCCTGTCTACCGACAGTGGCCAATGCCAGGTGCCCCAGAGGGAGTGACGAGAACAGGGAATCACCAAGTGATCCATCCCCTGTTGCCTATTCCCGGGGTGGCCTGGTGAAAGGTAGCATGGTATGCAGTCACACCTCTGAGTGTAGTGTAGACAAACCCAACATCTCCCTGTGCCTCAGTTTCCCTATCTGCACAGTGTGGTCAACAGCTCTGCCCTGCCTCCCGGGGGGTTGTGAGGATGAATCCACTGGAGATGGCGAGGCGTGCAGAAACACTGGTAAAAGAGGGTAAAACAGGCTGGGGGGAGTTTTGCTCCTGGCTTTATAAACATCCTTTGGGCCCCCTAGCTGGACAGCCGTTACCTCTGCAGCCGTAGGGGCCTGGCGCTTAGACGCGCTTGACATTTCATTTCCCGCTGCCTCTCGGAGGCAGCAGCTGCAGGAGCCCGGGAATGTTGGAGACGTTCATTGAGGGATGCGTCGGGGTGGGGGAGCGAAGCCCCCTATGGCTGAAGGGTTAAGAGCCTCCTGCCGTGGGGGATCGCCCGCCCACCCACCCGGTCTACGGCGATGAGCATCTGCTTCTGTCCCTGCACGTTACCAGAGACGCGGCTGGCTGCTGGGACCCAGGGCAGCGGGCAGCCGAGGGGGCGAGCTGAATCTCTCTGGGAAGCAGCAGCTCCGGCAGCCCCAGTGTCTACAGGGAAGGTGGAACGCCGCTTGCCTTCCCCCAGACCCGTAGCTAAGGAGCAATGCTCAGCCCCCGGCCTGCGCCACCAGGGGAGTCGGCAAAGGTCACCTGTCACTCAGAGAGCGGCCGCGTGCCGCACTCCGGTCCCCCCCGCGCAGGACGTGTTCCTGCTTAGCCTCCATGGACGGAAGCAGGAGCCCAGAGCCTGCGGAAGAGGCGCAGAGCCCTCCCTGTCGGTGCCGTGGGGCAGGGGGCAAAGGGGGGAGGGGGGACGGAGAAGGGCCGAGGCTGGCGGGACACGTGGTTTAATAAGGGGCCACCCTCTGCCTCCAAGCGGCTGCCCCTGCAGCCCAGCCCGGTGCTGAGCCCTGAGCATCCGCGCCCTGGCAGCGTCCTGGGCCCCTGGCACCCAGCGCTGAGCAGCTACATGGCAAGAGAGCCCCTGCCCCAAGGAGCTTCAGCCTGAAGCCCCGGGCTTCGTAGGCGGTGGAAGGCACTGCCACAGAGGGAGTCTTATCTAGGGCCGCAGCGGGGCCAGGCCGCTGGGCGCGTTGTAAGGCAGATGTGCGAAGATCTCCGAGAACCCGGTGATGCGGGACAAGGCTTTCACACGTGTGCCAGCTACCCTGGGTCCTGCTCTTGCCCATGACGCCTGGTGCTTGCCCAGAGGGAGGTGTGACGCCCCACCATGCACCCTGTCATTCTCTTGGGTGCGACGCTTGCAGGCAGGGCAGTCCGATGGGCACAGCAGAGCTGGGCTCTCCATTGACCTGCTGGGTGACCCGAGGGAAGTCACTTCTCCGCTTTGCACTTCTCTGTCCCTCGCACCCTTAGACCATCACCTCTTCAGGGCAGGGCTGGCTCTCCCTCTGGCGAGGGCTCGGAGCTCCCCTGGGGACTCTCAGACGCCCACGTAAGGCGTATAGCAATGCGGATGGGGGGGCTGCACCTGCTGCAGAGATGCCTTGCAAGTGCGCCGCATCTTGCCGTGTGCGGCTGCAGATGAGACGTTGGGTAGCGCTGGGTAGAACGTCCCGTTAACCTGATCCCTCGGCGTGAGCACCGGGGAGCCCTCTAGCCTGGAGAGTCATGTGCTGAATGTCTCGGGAGCGGGTGGCTCTGATCCCTGCTGCCAGGGTTGGGTGGGTTGCGGGGAGGGATCCTTCATGGTTTCTGGAATGGCTGCTCCCCACCATGGAGACACTGCTATCATTTTGTGCGCCATGGGCGAGGTGGAGGGAGTGCCGCACTCAGAGATGCAGGGCCCCCTTGGTCTCGCAGCCTCGGAGCTCCTCCGGACCAGTGGAGTGACGTTTCTCCAGATGACCTTGCCCAAGGTCAGAAGTGGTGCCTGCAGCCCCACCGGGGGGTGCGTCCCAGGCGCTGAGCAGGGGAACAAGCCCTGTCTGGATGGAGTCAGTGGGTTTGGTTTGGAGTGAGGAGAACAGGGCAGTTTTCTTTCCCCTGCGGGATGGGTGGGACCTGGGATGACTCCATAGTTGGGCCCTGTGCAGGGTCATGCGTGCTTCTCCCACGATGGGTGACTGGCAGGGGCCTGGGTGTGGGTATTTTTAAGCGGGTTTAAATCCTTTGTGGCTCTGGTGGAGGGCTGAGCGTTGGGCATTTGTTGCTGATTGCAGTGCAGGCTGTGATCTCGACTGGCTTTCGTGTGTCAAGCTATATTTGCTCCATGGAAAGCAGATTCTACCTGAGGGACAGGGTCAACCTTTTCCAAATGCAGGTGCCTGGCTGGACACGTGTCCCAGTTCTCTGAGCTGCCACTGCCCTCGCTGGAGGTGTGAGCACGCCGCTCCCCTGGAAACTGGGGCACGCTTACTTTAATGTGTTCATCGTCACGCAGCCACGTGTGAAAGCCTTGTCCCACATCGCCATGTGCTCGGAGATCTTAGCACATCTGCATTACAACAAACCCAGTGGCCACAGCTGCCCAGACTCCGAGAAGAGACAGGCTCCGCTCCAAAGAGGAGGAGCGCTGGCCTACGGTCACAGAGCTGGGAAAGAATCCAGGGGTCTGGAGTCCCAGGCCGCTAGATCTCACCACTGTGTGGAGCAAACTGTTCCTTACCCCTGTGACGAAGTGGGACTGTTCTTAATGTTTCCTCTGAATAGTGTGGGGGTGCCTCAGTTTCCCCTATGCCATTCTTAAGTATCTAGGTGGTGGGGTAAGGGTGTATGATCATTGCAGAGCCCTAGAGGGCAGGTGTGTGCAGGGGTCTGGACACAGAGAATGGCCGACACCCTGTTTCCTGGCAACGGATGGCCTGGCCCTTCCTCCCTGCAAGGTGAGAGCTAAAGTGTTGGAGAACAAAGGAATCAGGTGACCTCCTGGCCCGGGGAAAGGAACAAAGCCCAGGGGAGGAGGGGCTGGAGGGAGTTTCCATTTTGGGGCTGGCTGGGACATGGAGTGAAGGGCAGACGTGGTTGTCTGGCTCACTGCCCCCCAAAATGGACCCAGCTGAGGGGTCCTGTTCTCTTCACCTACAAGCTCTGTGTTAGACCATGTTCCTGTCGTTTAATAAACCTCTGTTTTACTGACTGGCTGAGAGTCCCGTCTGACTGCGGAGTTGGGGGGCAGGACCCTCTGGCTTCCCCAGGAGGCCTGCCTGAGTGGACTCGCTGTGGGAAGCACATGGAGGGGCAGAGGAGGCTGAATGCTCCGAGGTCAGACCCAGGAAGGTGGAAGCCGGGTGAGCTGTGTGTCCTGAAGACAGTCTGCTTCCAGAGAGGAGACTTCCCCAGAGTCCTGACTGGCTTCACGGGGAGCAGTTCCAGAGCATTGCCCAGGGACTCCGTGACAACCCCCCAACGCCCTCATTTCACTCAGCTCAGGACAGCCCTGGGCAGCGCGGATCCCCTGCGGAGCCATCCAGCCCAACTCCACGCGGCATGGAGAGAAGATTGAGTGACCGAGGTGCCTGGATCTGTTCTGCCCTCGCCCACTGGGAGCCTGGGCCTTGCGTTCCAGGCTTTGGACGGCAAGTCAGAGTGGAACGTAGGAAGGTGGTTTTCCTTAGTCAGCTCTGCTCCTTGGGTGCCTGTTGCTCACGTAAGGGGCTGCAGACACTGACGGCAGGAGATCTGGCAGGGAGATGAGCTCCCACGTCTGCACAGACCCAGATAAATGCTCCCAGCCAAAAATAAATAATAAAGACCCATAAATCTTCCCTGAGTGGCAGGAGGGCTCAGGTGGTGGTGAAGAGAAGTCAGCTCCTGACCTTGGCGGGAATTAAAATAGCTTGGAAGCAGTGAGCGAGCGAGAGAGCTGGCCTCTGCTCAGCTCCGTCAGTAACATCTCGGCTAAGCACAGCTATCGATCAGAGGCTGTCGCCCGAACCGCCCATTTGCGTGCGTGCAAAGCCCTGGCTGCGTGATGCAACATGCCCAGCGAGCAGAGGGGGCTGGGGAACAGCATCTTGGAAGGGGAAGTCTCTTTGCAGCCACGCTGCCCGTTTTGCCAGCCGTCTGTTCCTCTCAGCGGCAGCTGGGATGGCAGGAGATGGGAGAGCTGCGAAAGGAAGGACCCGTGTTCCACGTGCGGGGAGGGGAGACGGACGAGAGATCCTGCTGCTGGTGCAGCCTCCGATGTAAGATACTCGTGGACGTTTACAGCGCCGCTCGCCCTGTGGGCTCTTTCCAGGCAGGGCCCTCGGCTGAGGGCCGGCTGGCCTGGCGGATTGAAGCAGTGGGCGGGGATGCATGAGATCTGGTCTCAGCTCCCAGCTTTGCGCTGACTGTGTATGTGACGGTGGGTCTCAGCTCCCCTCGGTGTAAGCATGGGGCCACCCAGTATCTTGCCTTTGTCTGCTTAGATTGTAAACTCTGGGCAACGTGCGCAGCACCCAGCCCAGTCAGGTGGAGCCTCCCAGACACACACGAGGGGCACTTCCCCCACCGCTAACATGCAGCTACTTCTAGGGTGAGGAGCAGTGTCAGTTTAACAGCCGGGCATCGGGGCAGGGCGCAGAGGGGACTCCGGCATTCGGAATGCGCTACGGGGGAAGTAGGATCCCACCAGCCGGGACGCGCCCAGGGCCCTGTAACCTGTTCCTGGCAAGGTGTAACTCTTGCCCCTGGCTGGCTAAGGATTAAGAAGAGAAGACAGGTCCTGCACTTAGGACGGAAGAACCCAATGCACAGCTACAGACTAGGGACCGAATGGCTAGGCAGCAGTTCTGCGGAAAAGGACCTAGGGGTGACAGTGGACGAGAAGCTGGATATGAGTCAGCAGTGTGCCCTTGTTGCCAAGAAGGCCAATGGCATTTTGGGATGTATAAGTAGGGGCATAGCGAGCAGATCGAGGGACGTGATCGTTCCCCTCTATTCGACATTGGTGAGGCCTCATCTGGAGTACTGTGTCCAGTTTTGGGCCCCACACTTCAAGAAGGATGTGGATAAATTGGAGAGAGTCCAGCGAAGGGCAACAAAAATGATTAGGGGACTGGAACACATGAGTTATGAGGAGAGGCTGAGGGAGCTGGGATTGTTTAGCCTGCAGAAGAGAAGAATGAGGGGGGATTTGATAGCTGCTTTCAACTACCTGAAAGGGGGTTCCAAAGAGGATGGCTCTAGACTGTTCTCAATGGTAGCAGATGACAGAACGAGGAGTAATGGTCTCAAGTTGCAGTGGGGGAGGTTTAGATTGGATATTAGGAAAAACTTTTTCACTAAGAGGGTGGTGAAACACTGGAATGCGTTACCTAGGGAGGTGGTGGAATCTCCTTCCTTAGAAGTTTTTAAGGTCAGGCTTGACAAAGCCCTGGCTGGGATGATTTAACTGGGAATTGGTCCTGCTTTGAGCAGGGGGTTGGACTAGATGACCTTCTGGGGTCCCTTCCAACCCTGATATTCTATGATTCTATGAAGACATTAGGGTTAACCCCGTGAGCGCTTGTGGAAAGTGGGCGGCAGGGGCTCAGTTTGACAGCAGGCCTGAAAGGCCCCCTAGCAGCGTGCTGAAGCAGCAGGTCAGACCCAACTTGGGGGTGGGGGGCCCCCGATGAATTATGAACACTGTTCTCTGCCCTGCCTGGGGCTGCATCGGCGTGAGTGGGTTTTGGTTGCAAGAGGAAGGCTGCGGCAGAAGCAAAGGTGTGAGTGTGAGCTGCTAGGGAGCGGGTGTTACGGGTCCCCCGAGTGCCTGTTCTTCAGAGTGTGAGAGGCGGTTACAGCTGAAGCAGCTCAAGTGCTTAGCCCCCAGTCCGGTCCCTGGCGAGGCAGTGGTCACACCAGTGCGAGGGTGTTGGTGGTGGTTGTTTAATGTCCACATTGCAGTCGTGCCAGAGGCTAGCCACGATGGTGCCCTGCTGTGCTAGGAGCTGTACAAACACGTACTGAACTACAGTCCCAAAGACGAGACCTGCCCAGGGTGGGAGGGACAAGGTCCCAAAGCTAGCAGGATGTGCAGGAGTCCCAGTCTGGAGCTGTGACCACAGCCCAGCGCTCGCTGATGGCAGCTCTCTGCAGCATTCCAGCAGAGGTGAGCCGGGAAGGGGGCACCAGGGTGCACGCAGAGCTGACGTTTCCAGGGGAAGGGGGGTGGAGGGGTTGGGGTGCCCCCCAGGACCTGGCTCCAATGACCTGCTCCCCCTGGACTTCCAGCAGAGACACAGGGCTTGTCTCCGCTGCCATGTGAGCTGCGACCTGGCCCTAGCTAGCATGGAAAACAACAGCCGCACGAGCATGCCGCACGAGCACACAGCCCCGCCTGGGACCCTGCCCCGCCCTGGAGCAGTCACCCCGCCCCGCTGCTGTTCCCGGAGCTGGCTGGCTCCGAGCTAACTGTGCTGTGGCTCCCTGGGCTGCGTTCAGGCTTCTGATCGCAGTGCAGACCTGCCCACGGTGCTAATGTGCCACCGAGACTTTCGCTGCCTTTGGAGGTCTCCCCTCCGGCTTAGCTTGGGAGGTCGGGGGGCTTTGCCCAAAGGTTGGCATCCCGGGGTGCCTGGCAGTGCTCCACAGGGGGATGCAGCCTCTGGAGATGACGTTGCATCTCTGCGAGGTGCTGCAGAGAGAGACCTGCCCTCTCTCCCCACGTAGGAATCGCCCCCTGGGTCGCTTTACCGCGGTAAATGTTAATAAAAGCTGTTAAGTTTTCTAACTGGTCTCAATTCCCCCATCTGCGGTGGGCAGAGTCCACGAGGAGGCGGCTTTCCTTTCATTTCCTCTCGGCTTTTTATACATTCACACACAAAAAAATGATTAAACTTTTATTATAACTTGCTGCAAAACGGCTCTGAAGCCTTCCGAGGCTGCAGCCGCAGCTGTAAACACCAAAAGGGCCCCTGTCAATAAATAAATAACCACTGAGGGAACGTGGCTGCGTTCTCGTCTCGTTAAGGCGCTGAAATAAACTAATTTTAGTGGCGGCGGCCGATGAAATGAAAGAACCGAAGCCCACAAGAAATGTGCACTCGGGTGGTTTAAGAGCCAAAGAACAGCGGCAGCCCTGAACAAAAGATGGGAGTTTATACATGAAAGCTGCAGGAAGAGGAGTCTTCTCGGCCGCGTTTATGTAAGTGGCCTAACTATGCACCCTAGGCGCGAGACCAGGAATTGGGACAGCTGGGCTGCAGAGATTCCGAGGCCGGGATTGTGATCATCCTGTTTTGCCTGAGCTGGAGAGCTTCTCTGCCTGGCGCGGCGTGGTGCCTTAGACAGACCTGCAGGAGAATTCAGTCCCTCCGGTTGGGGTGGACTTTCTGTCCATCTCCGTGTCTGCGCAGCGCCCGGCACAACCGGCCCCTGGTCTCCCGGGAGCCTGTCGGTGCGACCGTAGTGTGCAATCAGTCAGTGCTGTATTTATTTAGCCTCCTATAGCTGCTCTGTCCTGGCCTCTGGGAGGTAAGCTGGGTGTTTGTTAAATACCCGCGGCTGGATGGGCTTTACTAGTGACCTCGGTGCTGCTCTCTGCGGTGAGCAGTCCCCTCAGAGCTACCTCTCGTTCAGCAGGCAGTTTGTCTATCCAGAACCGGTGCACGGGGGTGACGCACCAGCCAGGCCGAGACACCGCGCGCAGCCAAGTGAGCAAGCAAATTGCATTTGCAAAGATCTTCACACACGTCTCGCGTGCACCCCGGGCTACGGACACTGCGCTGCAGCGTGTGACGGGGGAGCGGATGCTGGCGGAGGAAAGCAGGAAAAGAGAGAGCCCCGGGCAGGCAGAGGTTAGGGAAATCAGGCTGTAGCGTGACCCTTCCCCACAGGACACAGAGCTGGAGATCCGTGGCCAGCACCTGTGTTCTGCTGCTGTGTGATTACGGCAAACTTCCCTCTGCCGGAACGGTGGGCCCGGCAGTTTCAGTGTCACCGTTGCTGGGCGTATGTCAGTGTCTACCCAGGTGCTGAGGAAGCCTGGCCGTGCCGTGCCTGGGGTTTGGAGCCACTTATCGCAGGGTTTACATGTCCGTAACGCTGGGCAGTGGGGATTGCTCGTTCTCCAGCCCAGGCGGTAGTGGAGAACATTGCCGCGGTCCCTTTCTCCTCCCACGGGGTGCAGGGTGGGAGCGGGGCACTGGGGCAGAGGCATCCCGGAGATGTCACTGCCACACTGGGAATTAAAGAGCTGGCATCGAGACTGGGCGGTGCGGGCTGATGAACTGGGAACCGGTGACGTACCCTGTGCTGCCTCGTTTCCCCTCCCCAGCCCGCCCGCTGCCCCTGCCGCCTGGAGACACCTGTGCTGTGTGACGTGTGCGGTAGGAGCCAGCAGGGCAGTGTGGTGCCGGCTGTCCCAGGGCGGGAGCGCTCCCCTGCAGTCCGCTGGCCAGTAGCTACACCGGCCCCGTGCGCTGGGGCCTGCTCACGCGCCGGAGTAGCCCTGGGTGAAATTTGTCAGAAAATATTTTATTCAGCGAAAAATGCAGTTGTGGTCGACTTGAACTGACTCGTGACTCTGACATGAATAGTTTCGGCCACTCGTGAAAGGGCTGCAGGAGGAGGAGATGGGGGGGGCTCGCACCCTAACCCACTAGGCTCACGGTTTCCAGGGGTTAGGGCGCTCACCTGGGAGGTGGGCGACGCAGGTTGAAATTCTCGTTCTGGAACAGACCCAAAGTCACCAAAAATTCTGATTCCGTTTGACCCAAAGTGAAAGGTTTTTCGTGGGTCCGTTCCATGGCTGTTCCAGGCAGCAACGTGCCCAGCCCTGGTAGGGAGAGACGGTTCTGTGCCGTAGCAAACACGCAGGGTGGCTAGATAAGACGGACAAAAGAGAAACGGGCCCAGAGAGGCTGGGAATAGAAGGCAGATCTGCTGAGTCTCAATCCAGCGCCCTCCCCGCTAATTCGCGCTCCCTCCCCAGGCACAAGGCTCGCCAGCAGGTTCCAGTGCGGTGCCCAGAATCTAAACATTTATTTGGAAAAAAAACAATCCCAAAGCTTCTGGCTGTAACCCAGTTGCCATCCACTCGTGGATATGAATGGATTGAAACAAACCCCCATGCACACCGCTCCTGGTGCCCTGTGGCTCGGCATATAATGGGCCTCATTGTCACTCACCTGGTAACCCCTTTACATGGTGTTGGCAGCACAAACAGGCCTGGTTGTAAGTGAGAATCTGCTCCCACACTGAGTGTGATCAAAAGGAGGAGGGGAGCTGAATGCAGTGACTATGCTCGAATGAGTGACTAATGGCTGCTGATGCTGCCAGGCCAGCTGCCTGCTCGCTTCCCCATCTCTCTGGTGCAGAGCGAAAATGCTTTCTGCTTGCATGCCTGTAATTCATTTAGCACAATCATCTTTTCATTATGGGCAGGAGGTGCAGAGCTGGGAGAGGGCCTCATTAATTAAACAGAGATCAGGGAAGGGAGCAGGGCGTATCAAATCAATTCTGGCCAACTCTTTGCAGAATCCAAATGGGAAAGTCACCTGCAGCCTTCCCAGGGAAGGCAGAAGAGTGCGCTGCTAATGAGGCATCTCCCTGGAGCGCTGGTATTAAATCAGAGCTTCGTTCTGTTCCCAGGTCCTTATTAATAACACTCAGAACAACTCCGGTGGCCAACTCTTCCTCCGCTCTCATCCGTGCTGAGCTCTGATTTCGGGATCTATATTGCATGGATCTGGGTTGTTTTGCGTGATGGGGAAGGAGCTGGACAATCCTGCGGGTCCTGAGCTCCGGGCTTTGGGAAGTAGAAATATTGCTGAACTTCAGCAGAACTTGAGTTCCTGTAGGAGGGAAATCCCCCGGGAACAGCAATAGAGGTGACGAATGTACCTAGAGAGAGAGCACGTGTCCCACGACCACACCGCGTGCTCTCGCCTGTACCAGTCCCCAGGGCTGCTCTGGGAAGGAGGGGCCGTACCCCCAAGAGCGCACCTGCTCTCACCGCTCTGTTTTGCTTTTCCAGGTGCAGAACGTCTCCCAGTCCATGGAGGTGCTGGACCTGAGAACCTACCGCGACCTGCAGTACGTGCGCCACACGGAGTCCCTCATGAAGGGGCTGGATTCCAGGCTGAAGGTGGCCACCGAAAGCCAGAAAAGCCTGAACACTAAAAGCTTCCAGGTAACCCTTTGCAGACTCCCGTTTGCCAGTGGTCTAGCTGTCTGGTACTGCTGCCCTTGGGTGCAGTCAGCGCTGTGGTTCTGAGTGATGCCAGGAGTGCCTGGAGCATAGGGATGGTGCTGCTGTTACGTGGGTCCAGCTGAGGCTATGGGGCAAGATGCAGAGAGGCATAAGTGATGCCCAGGCCTTGGCGGGATTTGGGCGTCGAGGTGTGTGACGATGTGACTCAGCAGGGAGGGGGGAGTGTTGACCTGGGAATGTGCCCTGGGGATGGGAGACCTGAGAGCCTATAACCTGAGCCAGGAGGGGGAGGGGGAGGTGACACCTCTGCCCAGGAATGTGAACAGGGGCTGCAGCAGGGAACCTGCTGGGTGGGTTTAGTTTCAGTTTGGGGCTGGGTGGAGGAACACAGGGAACCCCAGGGCTGGGGTCTAAGCTCCCTGCTCCCCCAGAAGGACGTGATTGAGGGGTCCTGGTTGTACCCACAAGCTCTGTTTTTGGACTGTGTTCCTGTTGTCCAATAAACCTTCTGTTTTACTGGCTGGCTGAGAGTCTCAGTGGATCCCAGGAAGAGGGGTGCAGGGCCTGGACTCCCCCACACTCCGTGACAAGGTGGCTTTGCAAATCCCATTCTGCGTCTGCTAGGAGTGCCCAGAGGCACCAGCTGTGACCAGCGCCGCATGGCGCCGGGGGCTGCACAGACCGTCCTGCCCAATGAGCTCACAGCCTAAATGGACGAGGCCAAGGCCCATGTCCTGCTGCTGTAACATGCCAGCCACAAACCTGCCCTTGGCCTGGTCGGCTCTAGGAATGTGGGCCGGATAACTGCGTCGCTCAGGGGCGTGAAAAATCCGCCACCGCCCTCATCTCCCACGAGCAACGTGGTTAAACCGACCTGGCCCCTGGTGTAGACCGAATTCTCCTGTCAGCCTCCGTGCCTGCGTCAGTGGGAGACCCCGGCCTTTGGCCGAAGGGAGCATCTTCAAACACCCCGGCACATCTGTGACGATGTGAGGCAGCAGGGAGGGGGGAGTGTTGACCTGGGGAGGGGAGACCTGAGAGCCTGTCACCTGAGCCGGGAGGGGGAGGGGGAGTGACACCTCTGCCCGGGAATGTGGACAGAGGCTGCAGGAGGGAGCCTGCTGTGGGGGTTTAGTTTCTGTTGGGTGCTGGGTGGAGGAACGCAGGGAACCCCAGGGCTGGGGTCTGAGCTCCCTGCCCCCCAGAAGGACGTGACTGAGGGGTCCCGGTTGTACCCACAAGCTCTGTTTGAGACTGTGTTCCTGTGGTCCAATAAACCTTCTGTGTTACTGGCTGGCTGAGAGTCTCAGTGAATGCCAGGAAGAGGGGTGCAGGCCCCGGACTCCCCCCCACTCCGTGACAATGTAGACAGTTCTGTCGGGGCTAAAAGCACTTATGCTAGTGTCCCTTATTCTGGTCTGTGCTGGGTTATGTGCGTTCGTGGTGGCAGAATTGTTTCTGCACTGGAGCTTCTCCCAGCAGAGAGATGTCGGTGGGAAAATCACACCTAACCGAGAAGGTGCAGGGAGTGGAATGACCGGGCCCGGGTCTCTATTCCCAGTCCAGAGCCTTAGCCACATTGAGGTGTCCCTAAATAAGTGCATGAGTCAATGAAATAGGGCTCTGTCCCGGCAAATGTGCAATTGCTACCCAGCAAGTGACAACCAGCTCCCATGTGCCATAATGGGTGGACTCTGTGACCGAACACCGAGTAAGCACCAGGCTGATCCCTACACACAGGGACCTTCCCTCGAGGAAATGGGGTTCTTTCTGAAGCTGTCAGCCTGAGCCCTGACAGCCAAAGTGTGTTTGTGTCTTGGGAGCGGCCAGTGCCAAATGCTGAAACCTGGCCCAAGGAAGCGGAGGCGGAGCAGGGACCCGGAGCTGACAGTCGCAGAGACGAGGCGTTGATCAAACATCTGAGCTGTAGCAAATGTCTTCGTGGGTTTAATCACAGCGGCTGGTGCCAGGCCCCTGGGACTGGGATACGATCCTGTCAAGAGGCAGGAGTTGTGGCCCAAGGACACCGGCTGGGAATCATGGCCCTGGCGAGAACCGGAGAGAAAAACCCCAGTTGATGGGAGCTGAAGGCTGAGGACTGGTCTTGGTCAGCGGCTTCCAGGAGACCCTGGCTTGCGGGGAAGCTCCTGAGGGGTGGCTGCAGGCACCAAAACATGCCTTGAAGGAGGACAAGAGGTAGGGTGGGGCCTTGCACCTGGTGAGTGAAATTCACCCCAGGGGATGGGCCAGCACCAGGCCCAGGGCCACCCCCCAGCTCCTCACCCCCAGGCAGGGCCCAGCACCAGGCCTGGCCTCCCACCCTTCACCCCAGGGGATGGGCCAGCCCCGGGCCTGAGCCTGTTGTATTAAACTGAGCGGAATAAAGGCCCAAAGAGTGGAAGGTGTTAACACGACCCTGTCGCTGCCCAGGGTTCGGGGCTGGCACAGAGACCTCAGCCTGCTCAGCGCCATGGCAAATGTGCTGGGGCAAGGAATGAAACCCAAACAAAAGGCCGGTTGAAATTGAACTGAGTGAGGACTGAAAGCAAACGTACGCCCTGCCTATCGTGGTCTCAGAGACTGGACATCGGTGAGCATCTCGTGCTGTCCAGCCCTCCGTGGTGGTGGTCGGTCCTGGGCTGGGAGCAATGGGCACCTGCCTGCTTTTGACAAACCGGACCCAGGAGGGGGAGCAGCACTAGGCCAGTACAGATGGGGAAATATGGGGTTTGTTGTTCTCCAAATGCAGGGCGGCTGCTCCATCACGGAGGGATGTGTTGGGCTGGCGGGTTGGAAAGGGCCACCCGAGGGAGGGGAAGACGAAGCAGGATCTCAGACGTGTCCATCTGGAGTCCTTGCTGGTACAGCGGTGATGGTCCAGTGCCCCCATAGGCAGGCCAATTACCCAGGTTTAAACCGGCCAGGCCTGTTTCTGGAGGAGTTTGTCCCTGACGGGTTCTGGGGGATGCTGTTTTGCAGGACTGCACATGCACCGGGGCTGGCCCATGCCGTTCCAGAAGTACCAGCATGCACCCCCCACAAACCCCGGGCAGGCCCTGGCATGAGGCCTTGTTCCCCCCACAGCTCCTCACCCCGGGGCAGGGCCCAGCTCCAGACCCAGGCATCACTTAAGTCCTGCTGGGTTTAGGCCTTTGGCTGCCCCACTGCCTGGGGGTCAATTTCACCTCACACGAGCAGAAGCAACAGGCAGTGAATGCTGCAGAGTGAAGCGTCTTCACGTGCCCTTGAGTTGGGAGGCCCAGGGATCTCAGTCGACCTGTAATGTGGCTTCCCTGGCTGTGGGCCCGTTCCAATCACCCACGCCCCAAAGACAAGCTCCCTGCACCCTCTGCGGCTGGCCTGCCCTAGGCCCACCCCTGCCTGCTGCCCCCCATCTCTGCCGACTGCAAGAGGGGTCACGCCTAGCTGCGAAGCAGCTCGTGCTGGTCACTGTAGATGATGGGATACCAGGGTAGATGGCACCCGGAGCTGCTCCGGTCTGGCCGTCCCTGTGTCCTTTGTGCCCGTGCCAGGAAAGCGTAGTGCTGTCGGACTTGCTCAGTGGAGGAGGTGTCTCCCACAGAACGGGCAGGAGCTGCCGAGAGGGAGATGCTGGCTGGAAAGTTGTTTTCTCATCTCTTCCTCCCTAATGAGAGAGCTTGTGGCATCCTTGCCCAGAGCTGCCACCTGCCTGTTCGCGAGCCGCACACATGAATATTTCATCCTGTTTTCTCCCCCGATGGTGCTTTGAACAGTCCTGCTCGGTGGAATCAAAGCGTCGCAGGTACAGACAGACTCTTCAGGAGCCCGCGATTCCTCTCTGCCGCAGAGGCGGGCGTCTATTCCGCAAGCAGGGGACGCCTGGGGTTCAGCAGCATTTTACAGCTCAGCGAGAGATGCTCCGACAGCTGAGACGTACATTCAGAACTTCTCACCCCCCCAGCCTGGCAAACTTCAGCCGGCATCATTAGCAGAGTTTGAACCCGCGGCCTTCAGCGTGCGATGTTTTCAAAAGCAATGCCTGATTGTGAAAGCCGCGGTTCGGGACCCCGAGCGGTGAGCTGCCTTAAAGGGACTATGTGGTAAGTACGTGTTCCTGGAGATCAGGACCCTTTAAGGTGCCCCAGATGGGGCCACCCAAAACTACTAGTTGCATCTGAAAATGTCAGTCGTTGAGCTGCCACACAAGCCAAGGGAGCAGATCCTCTGGCTAGTATCTATAGTAAGCTGTTAACCTCCCGTGTCCGCTGAAGAGGGACAAAACCCCTGCTGGGTTCGTGTGGATCGCTGTTCGTTCTGGAGGCGGTGCCATGGAGCCTGGCATGGTGGGGTCTGGTGAAAGGTGCCGTCTTGCCAGCCCCTTGCATGGAACAGATTTCACATGGGAGGTGGCGAGGTGAGGTCCCCACACAAACAGCCCCTCCCTTGGGAAGTCTGCAGTGATGCCTGTGGAGGATCATGGACATTACAGGTGGAGAGACCCTGCCGGGCTACCTCGTCCCATTTCTGCTGGCAGTACGGGCTTGTTCCCGGCTGCTTCTTCTCCATGGTCTGTGGCCTCTGCATCTCTAACGTCTTCTGCATTGCCGCGAGCCTTCCACAGCACTGCAAATCCCAGCTGCAAAAAAGCAGCATCCACTGCTGGCCTCATAGCTTGGGCAAAGGGAGTTGCGAAGTTGGAGAGCATTCAGAGGAGAGCCAGGTTTCAGAGGAGCAGCCGCGTGAGTCTGTATCCGCAGAAAGAACAGGGGGACTTGTGGCACCTTAGAGACGAACCCATTTAATTGAGCATCAGCCAGGAGACGGACTCGAGGTCTGAGAAACCTGCCCGACAGCGAAAGGATAATCTGCTGGGCTTACGGAAGAGAAGGTTACAGCGCGGCTTGATCACGGCGCTGCCTACGTGGGGAGGAGATTTCCGATCCCAGACTAGGCAGAGCGAGAGGCAGCGGCTGGCAGGCGGCGCGAGACGAATTCAGTGTAGAACAAAGGCACGCGCTGATACCAGTGAGGGGACTGACCAGGAGCAGCTGACCCTCAGGTGCAGGGGACTCTGGATGACGTGGTCTCCTCAGACGGCAGGCCCCTGGGCAGGATGCCGGGCTCGTGGGGGTGTTTTCTGGCCCGCAGGAGGTGACACTAGACTGGTACCTCTGGGGCCAGAGTTGATGCTGCACCTTTACAGGCAAGCCCCTGCCGCTCAGCTCTTGCCAGGAGCCCTTTGGTCCTGCCTCCATCAGCTCCGCTCAGGAGTCAGCGGGGGAGGCAGGGCCATGGGCCAGCGCCAGGCTGACACCAGGAGAAGGGCCTGGCATTTGCAATTAAAAATAAGTAAACAAACAAATGGCTTTCCTGCAGCCCCTGGGGAGGAATCTGTGCTGATAAATGACTGCAGCCCGGCCGCCTCCCCAGCCTCTTCTCCATTCAATCACCTTCCCTTCCCCCCCCGCCCCCCCAAGTCATTTTTCAGGTGCTCCGAAGCCGCTGTGATTAGAAACCATTTGCTGGGAGTGATGGCTGTTGATTTCTGCAGCAGATGGGAGAGGAACTGTAACCCAGCCAGACCCACCGGGCAGCAGAGCTGCCAAGAGCTGCAATCTCCCCACTGCAGCTGGGACGGGAGCATGGGGTGTGACGATGTGACTCAGCAGGGAGGGGGGAGTGTTGACCTGGGAATGTGCCCTGGGGATGGGAGACCTGAGAGCCTGTCACCTGAGCCAGGAGGGGGAGGGGGAGGTAACACCTCTGCCCGGGAATGTGAACAGAGGCTGCAGCAGGGAACCTGCTGGGTGGGTTTAGTTTTCAGTTTGGGGCTGGGTGGAGGAACACAGGGAACCCCAGGGCTGGGGTCTAAGCTCCCTGCTCCCCCAGAAGGACTTGACTGAGGGGTCCTGGTTGTACCCACAAGCTCTGTTTGGGACTGTTCCTGTTGTCCAATAAACCTTCTGTTTTACTGGCTGGCTAAGAGTCTCAGTGGATCCCAGGAAGAGGGGTGCAGGGCCTGGACTCCCCCACACTCCGTGACAACTGGTGGCAGCGGTGGGATGTACTGCACCCCGTGAACGGCGCTTCCTGCAGTAAGTGACTGGGGAGCAGTAAAACGAAGGGGAATTGACGGGGACCAGGCGTGCTGAAGATTCAGAGAGAGACGGTTTCGGGGGGCGGTTAACCCCTGGGAATGTGTGACCAGAGAGAAAGACTTTTGCAGTAACAGGGTCCCCCAGGGGATTGCAGCGAGCGGTCCCAGGGGCGGAGGAGTCTGCAGCTCGACCCTGGCAAAGAGTCGGTGACCTCAAGAAGGACGGGCACACGAGGGGCTTTTCCTGGAAACCGTGGGAAGCTGCCCGGCCTGCGAGTGGCCAGCAGGGAGATGTACGCTAAACGCCTGAAGAGCGACCTGGTGGAGCTGTGCAGGCAGAGGGGGCTGCGCATCGGGAGGTCCACCAAGGAACAGCTGATTGCCCAGCTGGAGGAGAGGGATCGCTTGGATGACCCGATCCCTGTCCCTGAGGGAAGCTGCCCGGGGGACGCAGCGTGGGCCCTGGGGCCTGACCGGGCTGGGAGGGGTCAGACTGCTGCTGAGGACATCCCGAGACCCTTCCTACCTATGTCCGGGGGAGGGGTTGGGGGAAGCCCAGCGAATACCGAGGGCACCCTGACCCCGGCACCCAGCAGGGGATCCTCCCGGCGGAGCTCCCCATCCCTGGAGCGGAGGCGGCTGGAATGGGAGAGGGAGATGAAAATGAGGGAGCTGGAGGATCATGAAAAACAACGTCAACATGAGCAGGAGGAGAAGGAGAAACAACGTCAACATGAGCGTCAGGAGAAGGAGAAACAACGTCAACATGAGCAGGAGGAGAAGGAGAGGGAGCGTCAGGAGAAGGAGAGGGAGCGTCAGGAGAAGGAGAGGGAGCGTCAGGAGAAGGAGAAACAAAGACAGCATGAACTGGAGCTGGCCAGGCTGAGGAGCAGTGGGGCCCCGGCTGCGGCTGCGGTGAGTGGGGGGGGACCCAAGACGGCAAGGAACTTTGATAAGTGCTTCCTGGCCCAGCGGAAGGAGGGGGAGGACATAGATAGCTTCCTGACGGCCTTTGAGAATGCCTGTGAGCTGCACAGGGTTGACCCTGCAGACAGGCTCCAGTTTCTCACCCCCTTACTGGACCCCAAAGCCGTGGAGGTGTACAGCCGAATGACAGGGCCGGAGGCAGGGGACTATGAACTGTTCAAGCAGGCCCTGCTCCGTGAGTTTGGGCTGAGCCCCGAGATGTACCGGAGAAGGTTCCGGAGTCAGCGTAAAACGCCTGAGGTCACCTACCTACAACTGGCCAACCGGATGCAGGGGTATGCCCGCAAGTGGACAGCTGGGGCCCGAGCTAAAGAGGACCTGCTGGACCTAATCGTACTGGAGCAGCTGTATGAACAGTGCCCTTCCGACCTGAGGCTGTGGTTGGTGGACAAAAAGCTCGAGAACCCCCAGCACGCAGGGCAGCTGGCCGACGAGTTTGTGAACAGTCGGTCAGGGGGTAGCCGGGAGGAGCCCCAAAAGAACAGGCCCCCCCCGATGCAGAGAGAGAGTCACCAGGGGGCCTCCCAGCGGGGAAATAGGGAGAACCCCCTCCCAAGGGGAACGCCTGGCGTCGGGCCCCTCCGACCTCCTCGAGGGGACCAACGTGACCTGAGCTGCTATCACTGTGGCCAGAGAGGCCACGTACGGTCCCAGTGCCCCGGGCTCAGGGACAGACTGAGCAGACCCAACCTACCCAGGGTTAACTGGGTAGGGACCCAGCTGGACGAGGGGCAGACGACCCAGGAAAGGGGGGCTGCCAGTTTACCACCTGCTCAGGAGGGAAGAGTACCCCAGGCCAGCTCCACCAGAGGGCTGGAGGCTCTGGACTCAGGGTGCTCAGTTTACAGGGTGGGCGCGGGGCTGTCCCTCCGGAGAGAGTGCCTTGTTCCCCTGGAGGTGGATGGGAGGAAGGTCAATGGATACTGGGATACGGGCGCGGAGGTGACGCTGGCCCGGCCCGAGGTGGTGGCCCCAGATCGGGTGGTGCCCAACACCTATCTGACCCTGACAGGGGTGGGCGGGACCCCATTTAAGGTGCCCGTGGCAAGGGTACACCTGAAATGGGGGGCCAAGGAGGGCCCCAAGGATGTGGGGGTACACCACCATTTGCCCACTGAAGTTTTGATGGGGGGAGACCTAGAGGACTGGCCAAGCAAGCCCCAGGCCGCCCTGGTTGTGACGCGTAGCCAGAGCCGGCGAGGGGCACTGCGCCCTGACCTCGGGGAGGGTATCACACCGGAGGCGCAGGACCCTACCCTGGTGGGGAGGGAGGGCCGAGGGGCACGGCTTAGAGAGGCGGAGGCCTCAGACCTGGCCAGCGAGAGGGAACCGGGCCCCGTCCCTGCCCCAGCTGCTGAGTTCCAGGCCGAGTTGAGGAAAGACCCCTCCTTGCGGAAGCTCAGGGACCTGGCCGACCTCAGGGTGGTACGGACCATGAGGAGAGGCTGCCAGGAGAGGTTCCTGTGGGAGAAGGGGTTCCTGTACCGAGAATGGGCTCCCCCAGGGGAAGTGGAGTCCTGTGGGATCAGGAGGCAGCTGGTGGTCCCCCAGAAGTATCGCCGCAGGCTCCTGTACCTGGCCCATGACCTCCCCCTCGCAGGGCACCAGGGAATCCGGCGCACCCGGCAGAGGTTGCTACAGAACTTTTACTGGCCCGGGGTCTTTACCACGGTCCGGCAGTATTGCCGATCCTGTGACCCCTGTCAGAGGGTGGGGAAGGCCCGGGACAAGGGGAAAGCGGCTTTGAGACCTTTGCCCATCATAGAGGAGCCTTTCCAGAAGGTGGCCATGGACATCGTGGGGCCTCTCAGCAAGACGACCCGGTCGGGGAAGAAATACATTCTGGTGGTGGTAGATTTTGCCACCCGCTACCCCGAGGCAGTGCCCTTAGCTTCCATTGAAGCAGACACCGTGGCCGATGCGCTCCTGACCATTTTCAGCCGAGTGGGGTTCCCCAAGGAAGTCTTGACAGACCAAGGCTCCAACTTCATGTCGGCCCTGCTCCGGTGCTTGTGGGAGAAATGTGGGGTCCGGCACGACTGGGCCTCAGCGTATCACCCCCAGTCCAATGGGCTGGTGGAGAGGTTTAACGGGACGCTAAAGATGATGCTGAGAACCTTTATGAATCAGCACCCGCAGGACTGGGACAAGTACTTACCTCACCTGCTGTTCGCGTACAGGGAGGTGCCCCAGGAGTCAACCGGATTTTCGCCTTTCGAACTGTTATATGGCAGGAGGGTGAGGGGCCCCCTGGACCTGATGAGAGACGAATGGGAGGGGAAGGCCACTCCCGATGGAGAGTCAGTGGTGGAGTATGTCCTGATCTTCCGAGAGAGACTGGCTGAACTCATGGGCCTGGCCAGGGAGAATCTGGCCAGAGCCCAGAGGAAGCAGAAGGTCTGGTATGACCGCACGGCACGGGCCCGTGCCTACGCCACCGGGGATCAGGTGATGGTTCTCATCCCAGTGAGAAAGAACAAACTACAGGCCGCCTGGGAGGGCCCTTTCAAGGTCGTCAAGCAGCTCAATGAGGTAAACTATGTGGTGGAGCTGTCGAACCGGGCGCACCACCGCCGGGTGTACCATGTGAATATGATGAAGCCATATTATGCCAGGGGGAATGTGGTGTTGGCCGTGTGTGGACAGTGGGAAGAGCAGGGAGATGACCCTTTAGTAGATCTATTCCCTGGGACCAGAGCTGGTTTCCCCCTGGAAACAATTCCCCTCTCGGATCAGCTAACCCCTGCCCAGCAAGCTGAGGTCAGGGAGGTGCTGCATCCGTACCGACAGCTGTTTTCCAACCAGCCTGGACGCACTAATCTGACTGTCCACCGGGTGCAGACAGGGTCACACCCGCCGATAAGATGCTCCCCCTTCCGAGTCACAGGGAAAACTGCTCAGGACCTGGAAAGAGAGGTCCGGGACATGCTGGCTTTGGGGGTGATCCAGCCATCTGCCAGCCCTTGGGCCTCGCCGGTGGTGCTGGTCCCCAAAAAGGACGGGTCGGTCCGGTTCTGTGTGGACTATCGGAAGCTCAATGCCATCACTGTATCTGATGCCTACCCCATGCCCAGGCCTGATGAGCTCCTAGACAAGCTGGGAGGAGCTCGGTACCTCACCACCATGGACCTTACAAAGGGCTACTGGCAAGTGCCGCTGGATGCAGATGCCCGACTGAAATCGGCCTTTATCACCCCTCTGGGGCTCTATGAGTTCCTGACCCTGCCTTTCGGCCTCAAGGGAGCGCCGGCCACCTTCCAGCGCCTAGTGGACCAGCTCCTGAGGGGGATGGAGAGTTTTGCCGTGGCGTATATTGATGACATCTGTGTCTTTAGCCAGACCTGGGAGGACCACGTGTCCCAGGTTAGACAAGTGCTGGACCGACTCCAGGGGGCTGGGCTGACTGTAAAAGCGGAGAAGTGCAAGGTGGGGATGGCGGAAGTATCTTACCTGGGCCATCGGGTGGGGAGCGGCCGCCTAAAGCCGGAACCAGCCAAGGTGGAGGTGATCAGAGACTGGCCCGCTCCCCACACCAAAAAGCAGGTCCAAGCCTTTATTGGGATGGCAGGATACTACCGAAGATTTGTGCCCCACTTTAGCGCCATCGCCACCCCCATCACGGAGCTATGCAAGAAGGGGAAGCCAGACAAGGTGGTCTGGACCGAGCAGTGCCAGGAGGCTTTCCGGGCGCTGAAGGAGGCTCTGGTCAGTGGCCCAGTTCTGGCAAACCCAGACTTTGACAAGCCCTTTGTGGTGTTCACCGACGCCTCAGACACGGGACTGGGGGCGGTGTTAATGCAGGAGGATGAAAAGGGGGAGAGACACCCCATCGTGTACCTGAGCAAGAAGTTGCTACCCCGGGAGCAACACTACGCGGCCATCGAGAAGGAGTGCCTGGCCATGGTGTGGGCCCTCAAGAAACTAGAGCCCTATCTCTTCGGGCGACACTTCACTGTCTACACCGACCACTCTCCCCTGACCTGGCTGCACCAGATGAAAGGAGCCAACGCCAAGCTCCTGAGATGGAGCCTGCTCCTGCAGGATTACGACATGGACGTGGTCCACGTGAAGGGAAGTGCCAACCTGATAGCGGATGCGCTGTCCCGGAGAGGGGGCCCCGAACTTCCCCAGGTCACTGGTCAGCGTGACCCCGCTCAGTTCAGTCTCGAAGGGGGGAGAGATGTGACGATGTGACTCAGCAGGGAGGGGGGAGTGTTGACCTGGGAATGTGCCCTGGGGATGGGAGACCTGAGAGCCTGTCACCTGAGCCAGGAGGGGGAGGGGGAGGTAACACCTCTGCCCGGGAATGTGAACAGAGGCTGCAGCAGGGAACCTGCTGGGTGGGTTTAGTTTTCAGTTTGGGGCTGGGTGGAGGAACACAGGGAACCCCAGGGCTGGGGTCTAAGCTCCCTGCTCCCCCAGAAGGACTTGACTGAGGGGTCCTGGTTGTACCCACAAGCTCTGTTTGGGACTGTTCCTGTTGTCCAATAAACCTTCTGTTTTACTGGCTGGCTAAGAGTCTCAGTGGATCCCAGGAAGAGGGGTGCAGGGCCTGGACTCCCCCACACTCCGTGACATGGGGGTCTCTGGAGGTAACTCACAGTGACCCAGGCACCCAAGCCCAACTGACCCCATGTGAGGTGCACCCTGTGCTGATACGGGCGCTGCGGGGGGTGCCCCAAGACCCAGGTATTAGCCTGGGGCTGAGTAGGGTCAGAGCCTGCTGGGCCCCTCTGCAGCTGGGGTTTTGTCCTAAAGTCCAAAACCCTAAATAGCCTTCCCCGCAGGGTGCTCTGGCCAGTCCCGTTCCCCAGGCCAGTGTCCGTCTGTCCAGCCCTAACATGCCCATCTATCCATCTGTCTGTCGTCTGGGCCTCCCAGATCTGCATCAAGCCGCACCAGCCGCAGTAACCCCCCAGCCGCCCGCCCGGCCTGTGAAGGGTGGGAGGTATGAGGTCCGTGAGGGGGATGGGTCCCGTGCGTCTAGTGGCTAGAGCAGGGACCAGCAATGGGGGGCTGCTGGGCTCTAATTCTGCTCCGGTGGGGGCCGTGTTGTAGTGGTTAAGAGCAAGGCGCTTGCAGTCAGGACTCCTGGGTTCTTTTCCACTCTCTTCCCCTGTGACTATGGGTAAGTAACATCACTGCTCGGTGCCTCAGTTTCCCCCTGTAGGGTGGGGATAGGGACTCTGGCCCACCTCCCGGGGCACGTGAAGAGCTGCTAATTACCCGCAGGGCCCACTGCTCCCAGTCCTGGTGGGTCAGGCCCTGAGGAAGGCTGCATGTTGCCAGGCGCAGTGGAATGGATGAAACCCTTCCCAGCTGACGCCGGGGCCCAGGTACCTGCTGCTTGCCACCAAGCAGCCACGGGCCTGCAAGCGTGACCGCCCCCTGCTACTGCCTCGTGGTTATTGGCACTGGCGTTGCCAGGAGCTGGGGCGGGGGGGACCAGCCATTCTGCAGATGGTGCTGAGCAAGGTGGGGCTGGGATTCACATGGGCTGCCTGCGTTCGTGGGAGAGAGAGGAGCTGGAGCCATTCTCCCAGCAAAGCCTGCAAGCTTTGGTTAGGAAAGGTCTCCCTGCTCTCTGGGATCCCTTCCTGCTTCACTGAAGCAGGTCTGCCAGGCTGCAGGGAGGGCAGAGGTCAGCACAAACCCACGGCCACCGGGCAGGACACAGCCCCCCAGCACCAGCTGCTTGCAGGAGGGAGCCCAGCGTAGGAGAATGGGGTTGTACAGATCCGTCAATTCACTGGCAAAGGAACCTCAGCTGGGTACAGCTATCGTCTGGCTGTCCATCCCCATTCACACCTCTTTAGCTGTCTGTCTGTCACCACGCACCCCTGCTATCTGTCTGTCCCATTGGATACGGATGCGCCCATCCCTGTGCTAACAAGGTGCCATATGCAGACACCTATTCTTACATGTCTCTCATTTTGGCCTCGCCTTGGGCAGAGGGTGAGATGTGGAGGGATGGGGGGGGTGAGGGGCAGCGTGCAGGGTGAGGCAGGCAGGTTGGTACCCTGCAAGAGGCTGAGTTGGGTCAGTGCATGCGTCCCTGTAGGCAGATGCCCAGAGCCTGAAGCCAGCCGTGTCTGTTCTGGCTGCAGGGACAGAGGAACCAAAAGGAGAGTCCTGTGGCTATTCCCAAAGGGGGCACATCTCGTAGGCCGGTGGGAATGATGGAAACAGGCACTCGGGAATGGCCTTGAACTCTCCTGCTTCCAACCTCTAACAGCCAGGGGTCATGAGGGAACTTCCCCAGAGGGCAGATAATCCCAGTGCTGCCTCCGTGGGGCTTCATGCACCTGTCTCTGGAGCAGCTGGTGCTGGCCCCTGGTGGCGACGGGATCCCAGGCCATTCCTCTGAGCAATTCCTCCTGCCCAGCTCCAGAGGGAGCATGGCATGGTGCTGGCTAAACCTCACCACCCTCCTGGGCTGATGGTCATATCCAGGGCCAGCTGTCAAAGCACAAATCAAGGGAAGAGGCCCTGGCAGGTCTAGGAGCCGAGCGCTGCCAGGAGAGAGGTCCCTCCAGCTTGCTTTGCAGCAGCGGGAGGTGAGAGCCGTGGGCCTTGGCTCACTCACTGTTAAGGACCCCAAAACGCAGTAACATGCAGGAAAGAAAAGGGGAATCGCTGTGTCTCCTGACTTTGTGCGGCTGCTGAGGGCGAGGAGACGCTCGCTGAAAGGCAGGTGGATTTACGGAGTCCTTGAGTGAAGGCGACTTGGAGAGCGATTTCCAGCCAGGCGCAGGTCAGCGTGGCCCAGGGGGAGCCAAGGCCGAGATCTGCTCAGGCAACCCTCCTGCCTCAGCCCAGGGGAGGTGACTCTCAGGCCGGGTCTGCGCTGGGACGTACATCGGTACAACTGGGCCGCTCAGGGGGATGAGAAACGAGCGGCATCGTTATCCCGACCTGCCCCTGGTGTGCGCAGCGCTCTGGCAGCAGCAGTATGTCCTTCCTACCTCCCACGTCTTCTGCGACGTGCTGCCGCGGCGCGATGCGGCGTTTGAAGTGCAGACCCGCCCTCCGCAAACCCAGCGCCCTAGGACAGGCGGGCAGCATTTGCCGTTGACCAGAGCGGCTGGTGGCGGGCGTGGAAGAGGAAGCCTGTGCTCGAGGCTGTAGCTCAAAACGTAAGAGCGGCCAGACTGGGTCAGACCAAAGGTCCGCATAGCCCAGTATCCCGTCTTCTGACAGTGCCCCAGAGGGAATGAACAGGGAATCATCAAGTGATCCATCCCCTGTCGCTCATTCCCAGCTTCTGGCAAATAGGCTAGGGACACCATCCCTGCCCATCCTGGCTAATAGTCATTGATGGACCTATCCCCCGTGAACTAATCTAGTTCTTTTTTGAACCCTGTGATAGTCTTGGCCTTCACAACATCCTCTGGCAAGGAGTTCCACAGGTTGACTGTGTGTTGTGTGAAGAAATACTTCCTTTTGTTTGTTTTAAACCTACTGTCTATTAGTTTCATTGGGTGTTATGAGAAGGAGTAAATAACAACTGCTCTTACTAGGGACGTTTGGGGCTGGGTGCCAGCCTCTCGGGGTGAGTTCTCTGGCCTGGGTGGTTCAGGGCAGGCTCTATAATCACAAGGGTTCCTTCTTGGCAGTGAAATTGCCAGCTCTTCACCAGTACGTCCTTCCTACCTCCCACGGCTCCACCAAGAACCTGAAATCAATCAACAAACGAGAGTGTTTCCTCTTGCTCGGTGATTCTCCACGTTCCCCCAAGGTGACCCTGCTTCGCAGGCCGAGATCCCTGCCGAGCCCCCACCCCTCACATATGCAATAAAACCAGAGGAGGCTATACCAAGCGAATCGGTTTGTGCGTGTGAGTCGAGGTGTTGACCGGGAACACTTGACCTTGCAGGGTCCAGGAGTGCGAGGAGGGTCCCAGAGCCCAGACAGCCACACCACCATCAAACAGCCCCGGGAGCCTGAGTCAGCTGGCTCCAGCCAGCCGTGGGTTTGTAATTGCAGTGTAGACGTACGCAGGTGCTGTGCCCAGGCTGGAGAACTGCCCCGAGCAGAGCAGCTGGTTCCCGCCGGGGAGTCACTTGTTCGTTTTTCCCCTCACCCCTGCATCTGGCTTGTGCTCTTGGCTGGCAGGTTTATCACCCCGGTTTCTAAGAGCAGCGCTCCAGGGGCGCGAGTCTCCAGGCCCCGAGACAGAGGGCAAGTCGCACACGGTGCCTCCGGTGCGTGGCACGAGCCGGGCGTTGTTCCTGGGGAGCCCACGGCATCTCCGATGAGACGAGCGTCCGGCCGCGGTAACTCACTGGGCAGAGGCAGGCGTGTGAGGTGAGGGGGAGGCAGCTGATGCAGCAACAGTCGCCGACCCTGTGGCACTGAGTCCAGGCCAGACCCGTGCCCTGGCAAGCCCGGAGATGGCACATGAGGCTGGCATGGATGGACGGGGGTGTCTGTGCTTCTGTCCACAGCACTCGGGCACAAGGGGGCCTCTGTGGAGCAGCCCAGGGCGAGTGACACGAACCTTGGGCGATGGCCTGGAATCGCAGCTTCTAGACTGTCAGTGGGGAGCTCAATGACAAGCTCCCCCCCTTCCCCCCGGCTTCGTGCCTGGCAGGAGCTTTGCTCGGCTGCTTCCTGAAGCATCAGTACGTGCCCCAAAGCCTTTCTCCAGCCCCGGAGTTCCCGGTGGCTGCCCAGCTCTGCAGCGGTTAAACCATCTCTGCTGCTGTCCACAGGCTCCTGGCATTGCAGGAGGCGCGTGTTCCCTTGGGTGGGGCCCTGCAAAGGGACTCAGGACTTCTGGGTTCTATTCCTGGCTCTGCTGGTGATCTTGGACAAGTCACTGCCTCCCTCCATGCCTCAGTTTCCCTTCCCACCCTTTGTCTGATTAGACTGAGCGCTCTTTGGCATAGGGACTGTCTCTCATTCTCCATCGGCGCAGCGCCTGGCACGGTGGGGCCCTGATCTCGCCTGGGATGTCCGTGCAGCACCACAGAGCCCAGGGCTCGGGCTGTCCCCTTGAGAGCTCAGCATGTTCTGGAAGCGCCTGTCCCCATGGGCCGGGATTGTCAAAGCCACCTGGGGGTCCGGACGCGCGGTTCCCGTTGGTTTCAGCGGGGGTTGTGTCTGTGCTCGGACGCAAGGTCTCCGGGTTTGGCCGCGTGGGGGTGGAGTGCCAAGGGGTTAATCCGCAGGATGGGGTCCCTCACTCGCTCTCTCCCCCCACCCCAGCTCTTGCTGGGAATGTTACTCCCCCGGGGTGGCCGTTAATTCTCAGGGCTGCCGGCTGCCTGCACAGCCCAGCCGGGGCTTTTTGACTCGCAGAGGGACTTTCGGCCATGAGTCTGACTCATTCCCATCTCCAGCGCTAAGCACCGCTCAGCTGCAGCCGCCTGGATTTAGCTCCAGGGTGGATTCGGTCCCGTCAATCTGGACGGTGATTTTGGTCACTGGCTTTGGGCTCCCCAAGTCGAAGGGTATTTTTCTGTGATTTAAGTCAGGCATCCAGGTCAGAGCCGCATGCACGCACCCAGTGCTATTGCGTTGCCCCCGCCTCACTGGACGCCCCCATCCCCGCCCTGCTGGCACTGCCCGCCCCCCGCCTGTCCCTGAGGCTGGATCTTGGCAGCTCAGCTCGTTCCAGGGCCTTCTCTTTCACACTCGGCACTCCAGCAGCGGTCATAAAAAACGCAGCAGCAATTACTGTGCCGGCTTTCCAGGGCCTGGCGTGCGTCTCTCTGTGCAGCCAACCTTGCCCAGAACTCAGTGCAGGTCTGCAAGGTGCAGGGAGCTGGGGAGGGCAGAGGAAATGCCAGGGGAATAATGGAGGCCAACAGCAGGCAGGACCTGCACCGTGTCTCGCCGCCGGCGTGGGCAGGGGGGGAGAGCACAAAGCAGCACACACAGCAGCATCTGGACTCAGAGAAGCAGTGGGGACTAGCAAGCCCGTGGCCCTGGGGCCCGATTCCCCTCCCTCTGCTCACCCCTGGGAACACCACCATCCTCCTGGGGTCGTCGGGAGGGGAGGACCGGCCCCTGAGTGCAGACGGGCCCATGGGAGCACCTTGGCTGGCTGCATAGCGCAGGCCAGAGCTCCCCTCCCAGGGGCTAGCACAGATCCTGTAGCCAGCCACCAAAGGCCAGATTCTCCGGTGCCTGGCACCTTATACCAGCGCCGAGTGAGTGCAGATCATTGCTGCTCTGATCTGCTTTGCACTGGTGTAAACGGGGAAGGACAGCAACCTGCTCGCCCCCCCCAGTCTGAGGTGAAAGCCCGGCCCGTGCGACGCCGCAGCCGGTTCTGCCGCTGGAGATATAGCGTTTCCCGCGCCCGCTCAGCTTGGCGCGCACGAAAGCCGCCGTGCCATGACAGTGGTGCAGGCGGCAGCCGGGGCTCCCCCCGGCGAACGCAGTGAGGGTCGCGGGTGCGGTCGCGCTCGGGCAGCCAGCCCTGCTGTTTTTAGGGCTCTAGCTCAATCAAAACTAGTGTCCGGGGGTCTCCCCGAGCCAGCCATTGCTCCCCTCCAGCTGCCAGGCAGATGTCCCCTGAGAGCGGTGTCACTGGAAATACAGGTGCAAGTGAGCCAAGAAAAGCGTCCATGGATTTACCACACCCGTTAGTAAAACTCTGCCGGGTTAATTCCTCCCCGCTGTGTCGGGCCTCAGCGTCCAGCTCCAGGATTCCGGTCTGTCTTTGTCTGCTGGGTTCCAGAGCCCTGTGCTACAGGGAATCTTCTCCAGATGGGGACAAGTCAGCTCTTCACCATCTCTCTTTGAGAAACCACCCAAAGTGAGCAGCTTGTGTCTCGTTGTAAGCTGTCTTCCAAACCTTGGCCAACGCTGCCAGTGGTTTGCTGTTCACCAGTCATGTGCTCTGGGAGGTGCTGAGTTTCATCACTTTTTGGGACCAGAAAGGACCATTCAGATCACCTAGTCAGAGCTCCTGTGGAATGCAGGATGCAGAATTTCACTCTGTGATTTATGTACCCAGCCCATATCTTGTGATGGAGCTCGCGTGGATTTTTCCGAAAGAGCCATCCAGGCTGAGTGGATCCCGACGCTGACTCTGACTCCCTTTGTGACCTTGGGTGAGCCCCTTCTCCCCTGTAACACAGAGACAACAACACAGATCGCAAAATATTAATTAGCTCATATTCACCGACTCCTTGGAAGATGCAAAGTGCTAAGTTTTGTAATTATTATTAATTTCTAACCCAGGGGCTGGAACCTGCCTCTGGCATATTAATGAGCCCTTAACGATGGTGCCAGAGTTCTGTCATCATTATCGTGTCTGAGGTAAACAGCGCACAAGCCTCTTGATCTTCATTAGGGGGAGATGAGAGAGGGACTGCTGTCGTCTCCCGGAGCGTGGGAGAGCTGCAGGGGTTCTGTGTTACAGGAGTTGCCTTCCTGTGAGCCAGGAGTGAAGGGCAGCCACCCAGGGAGGCTGGGGGGTTCAAAGAGGGAGTCAGCCAGAGAGGGGAGGGGTTGGGGGGACTTGAGGCCGTGGGAACCCTCCCTCTGTGCTGAGCCGGACGTTGGCCCTGGGCAGAGGCCCCATGGGAGGTCTGGGCACCACTTAAATCCCACTTCAGCCCTGAGGAGTCTTAAGATGCGCCATGGCCTAGCAGGGGGCATCCAGCCTTGTCCTGATCCCATCCACTCGGCACGACGTGGCCCCCATCTCGGTCGCTGTGCGTCTGGACAGGACCCGGTGTGATGGGGCCCCCATCTCGGTTGCTGTGTGTCTGGGCAGTGCCCGGCGCGACGGGGCCCCCATCTCGGTCGCTGTGTGTCTGGGCAGCGCCCGGCACCGTGGAGCTGGGATGTGGGGTGACCAGGCACTAGTGACATACACATAATTTAAGTCTAGTCTGGAAGCTAAAGCATGAAGGCTAGTAAGGGATGTTGGAAGCCCTTGGTGCTGGCGTTGGCCGGGAAGCAGAGGCACCCGGGCGGGCGGTAGGTAGGTAGGGGGAGTGTCTGGGGGGGAGCAGGGGATGACTGATGCTTGCCTGTCCAAAGGGGGCACAGGGAGAGGGACCTGGCTGCTGTCAGGAAGTTGCATTTTTCCCTTCACCGATTCCTTTGGCCATGTTGACAGGAGCTGAAGGACAAAATGACGGAGCTGCTGCCTCTGATCCCCGTCCTGGATCAATACAAAGCGGACACGAAAATGATCGTGCAGCTGAAGGACGAGGTGAGGAACGTCTCAGGGAGCTTGCTGGCAATCCAGGAGGAGATGGGCGCGTATGACTATGAGGAGCTGCAGCGGAGGGTGCTGGTCCTGGAGGCCCGGTTACATGCCTGTATGCAGAAACTGGGTATGGAACCAGCCGCCTTTCCCTCCCCTTTCCTTCCTCTCCCTCTCGCATGCCTGGGACAGCACCCAGGGGCTCCCCTCTCTGCTTCGCAAAGGGCCAAGAGGGAGAGCTCTGGGGGGTGGCATGAAAGTGCCTCTTTCACGTCCATTGGGTGTGGTTTCCGCTTGCTGAGTGAGCACAGGGTTCCCTGCCAGGGTCTCGCTAATCTCACTCCCTGTGTTGTTTCTGCACAGAGGGGAATGGGGTCTAGGGGTTAGCACAGCTGGGAGCCCGGACTCCTGGGTTCCATCCCTGGCTCTGGGAGGGAAGCAGGGTCTGGTGGGTTAGCGCAGGGAGGCTGGGAGCCAGGACTCCTGGGTTCTCTGCCTAGCTCTGGGAGGTTAGAGCAGGGGGTGGAGCCAGGACTCCTGGGTTCTATCCCAGCTGTGGGAGGGAAGCAGGGGCTGAGGTGTTACAGTAGGCAGAGGTGTCGCCTGCTGCTGGGGAAGGTGATGCAGGTTTCTGAGTCTGGTTCCAGGAGCTCAACGCCAGTGGGCTGAGTCTGGGGATGCTCCCGGTCCTCTCTCACTTTTGGACGCCTGGGCCAGACCAGGAGGGTGACGGGAATTCCCCTGGGCTCCCACAGCAAAGGGCGCCGGGAGTGCCAGCTCCCATTGCAAAGCACCTGGGACGGTGTCACCCTCATGCCATCTCCATTGTGACTGATTCATTCCCACATGCTCCCAGGCTCAGCCCCAGCCGAGGGACTGATGCCAGACAGCCGGGTTAGACTCCGCAGCGGACACATGCAGAGCGAGGAGCAGGAAGTACCAGCCCAGTGTCCCTGTCACGGGGTCCCCGGGCGATGCTCTGGAACTGCTCCCCACGAAGCCAGGCAGGACTCTGGGGAGTCTCCTCTCTGGGAGCAGCCTGTCTGCAGGACACACAGCTCACCCAGCTTCCCCCTTCCTGGGTCTGAGGAGCATTCAGCCTCCTCTGCCCCTCCGTGCGCTTCCCACTGCGAGTCCGCCCAGGCGGGGTCCTGGGTGGGCCAGAGGGTCCTGCCCCCCGACTCCGCAGTCAGACAGGACTCTCAGCCAGCCAGGAAAACAGAAGGTTTATTAGACGACAGGGACATGGTCTAACACAGAGCTTGTAGGTGCAGAGAACAGGACCCCTCAGCTGGGTCCCTCTTGGGGGCCAGGAGGCCAGAGCCGCAACTGGGCCTCCCTCCATTTCCCCAGCCAGCTCCAAACTGAAACTCTCCAGCCCCCGCTCCTCTGGCCTTTGTCTCTTTCCCGGCCCAGGAGGCCACCTGATCCCTTTGTTCTCCAGCCCCTTCAGCTGGCACCTTGGCAGGGGGGGCCCAGGCCATCAGGAGACAGGGTGTCGGCCATTCTCTGTGCAGACAGCATCACACTGGCCCTCTAGGGCTCTGGGACAATCACACCCCCTTATCCCACCACCTGGATACTTAAGAAATGCCTAGGGGAAACTGAGGCACCCACAAAGTAGTCAGAGAAAACATTATGAACATTCCCACTTCGTCACAGTCCCGTCTCCATCAGTGTCAGAAGTTGTATGGAGCTCTGCAGGAGGCAGCGATGGGATAATCTGCCCTCAGGGAAAACCCCTCCTGACCCCCAGTAGTTATACCCTGAAGCAGGAAGATTTCTAGCCTTCCAGAACATCTGCTTGTTTAGTGGATAGTCTCTGTATCGTATGAATGTCCAACCCTTTTGTGAACGCTGCTGAGCTGTGTGTCAGTGACACCTTGTGGCAGAGAGTTCCACTGGCCAACAGAAAATGTGTTTCCTTCTCACTACCGTTGAACTTGCCACTTTCTTGTTTCAC
The DNA here is from genome assembly GCF_965140285.1 of Lepidochelys kempii. NCBI lineage: Eukaryota > Metazoa > Chordata > Testudines > Cheloniidae > Lepidochelys > Lepidochelys kempii. The sequence continues at coordinate 27,165,615 of NC_136399.1, forward strand.
TGAGCGTCCCTTTGCTATGAGATAGGGAGACCAGAAGATCCAGCTGAGCCTTGCCCTGGAAGACGACTCTATTGTACGGGGTTGGCCCATGCTGAGAGCAGCCCAGCGTTTATTCCTACAGTGCTATTTGCATCACCATTACAGCAGCCTTCAGCGGTCCACCATGCTAGGCGCAGTGCGAGACCATCCCTTCCCGTCTGGGCATTCAATGGGCGTGGCAGGGGGCAGGCACAGAGAGTGGAAGTGATGGGCCCCAGGTCACCCAGCAGACAAGAAACCCAGGTCTCCTGTCCCCTGAGTGCTTTCCCTGGGCAAGACCAGCCTGGGATGAGAGCCAGGAGGAGTGGGGGGGGGAGAAGGGGGCGCCATGTTCCCCATGAAGCAGGGGCAGCCCTTGCATGGAGCTCTGATGAGCATATGACTCCCCAGCTCTGTCGGGCTGCCTGGCTTTCCCCTCTCAGCTTGGGTCCCTGCTTGCCCTCCGATGCAGGCTGGGAACGGCTGCTTTTCACCCGTGTCTCGTTGTCCTGGACCCCAGCCCACGGGCTTTGCTGCTACAAGCTAGAAATCCAAATACATCAGTAGCCAAGGGCTGCAGGTGCTTCGGTTGGGCTGGGCTGGCCTTGGGATGCCGCCCTGAGGCCTGGTTCTCGAGACAGAGGCAGTTTGCGGGTAGGACTCCGCCACCTCTCCGGGCCGCTGCTGTGCTTGCGGTCTGGTGCCAACCCCTTGTCTGTATGCAGGCAGCAGGCGCTGGGAGCTGTCCCAGTGCAACCCGGCGTCCACATGGCTGGTTTGCCGCTCTGCTGATCCCTTTCGAGTGCTAATGCTTAGACCCTGGGGCCCGATTCCCCCGCACCCGCGCAGAGCAGGAGTGGAACGGGATTGTTCTGTGCCCGCTCTGTGCTGGCAGGAAGCGCTGCCCCCGTGCAGAGCCAGAGGGAATCAGGCCGTTTTCCTTAAAACTCCCCCGGTCCCCTGGCATCTCCCAGGCTGCGCATCCCCCAGTTAACCTGTGTGTGTGATGAGCCAGCGTGGTGCTGGGCTGGAAAGTGGGAGAGCTGGGTTCTAGGCCTGACACTTCACTCTCTGGGCCTCTTTCCCCTCCCACCTGATGCCTGCTTAGCCTGTGAGCCCTGTGGGGCCGGGGCTGTCCCTCGCTCTCCATCCAGGCAGCACCTCGTGCAATGGGGGACCTAGTCGTGGCTGGGCCCATGCAGCACTTGGCACAGTTGGTGCCCTGGTCTCGGCTGGGGTCTGGGCAGCACCTGATGTGACGGGGCCCTGGTCTCGGTTGGGGTCTGGGCGGCGCCCGGCACGACGGGGCCCTGGTCTCGGTTGGGGTCTGGGCGGCGCCCGGCACGACGGGGCCCTGGTCTCAGCTGGGGTCTGGGCAGCGCCTGGCGCGACGGGGCCCTGGTCTCAGCTGGGGTCTGGGCAGCGCCTGGCGCGACGGGGCTCTGGTCTCAGCTGGGGTCTGGGCAGCGCCCGGCACGACGGGGCCCTGATCTTGGCTGGGGTCTGGGCGGCGCCCGGCGCGACGGGGCCCTGGTCTCGGTCAGGGTCTGGGCAGCAGCCGGCACGACGGGGCCCTGGTCTCGGCCGGGGTCTGGGCAGCGCCCAGCACAGCGGGGCTCCAGTCTCTGCGTAATAGTGTAATAACCAGGGTAGGCAGGACTCAGCTGCTTTCCCCCAGCCCTGCTCGGGCTCGCTGGCTACCGTCGTTGCACAGGGACAGTGGGTGGGGGGGAGTGTCAAATGAAGGCTGTTGTATACAAGGCAGCCTGGTTGCGGGCTGCTCTGACCCCTGGCAATATGAGCGGGTGATAGATGGGGGTCTGGGGGCGGTTCTGCTCCCTTGTGAGGCAGGCAGAGCTGGTGTCCCCATTGCACAGACAGGGACTGAGGCACAGAGGGGTTAACTGACTTGCCCCAGGTCACACAGGGAGCCTGTGGCAGAGCAGGGTCTTAAACCCAGGGCCCCCAAGGCCGGGGACATGCCCTGACCATTGCACCCTGTCCCCTCGGCTCAGACCCTGCCACTCCCTCACCGGGGCAGGCGGTGAGGAGCTGTGCCCAAGGCAGTGGAAGTCGGGCACAAGGCTCCAGGGGTGGACGAATTCTCCCGAAGCAAAGTGATATTTGCATGTCGGATTTTCAGCCCAATCTTGCTGGTGTTTTTTGGAGGCTTCGTACATTGCCTGTTGAGGCTCCTGGGCCTGCTCCCTTCTGAGCTGCGCTTTTAGGGTTTGATTTCACCAGGCAGAACAAAATCTGGGACCCAGCTCTCAGCCGGGTCAGTGACGATGGAGAGGGACCCGGACTGGAATTACGCTCGTGTGAACCCAGTTACTCCAGATCTACACTGGATTAACTGAGATCAGGCTTGGGGCTACAACCCCCCAGAAGGTCACTGCTTTGCTCGGATGTGAATCCCAGGGGTCCAGATCAACTGTGGGAGGGCGAGGAGCCTTGTAAAGATGTCAGACTTCGCTGGCCAGAATCGACACTGCCCCCTCAAAGGCACCGGAGCTGCAGTAATTTACACCCGCTGAAGCGGGGGGCTGACTCGAGCCCGTTCCTGTCTAGCTCTGGCCTGGGATTGGGGGTCCTCGTGGAGATGCGGGGGTGCCTTTCCCCCCAAAGTCACACTGCTTTAGCAGAAATCGGGGTTTAAAGGGATTCAGTGCTAGAGACACACGCAGTTCTTTGCTGCCGGTGTCTGGTGAGGGATGAAGACAGGGACAGGAGCAGCATCTGCCTGGCTCAGGGAGGCACCAACCGGCTGGCTGTCGGTAGGGGACGTTCTCAAAGCACTGCACAGCCCGGACAGGAGGCTACCGAATGTGGAGGGGTCTCTGTCACTGCAGTCCGAGCCCCCTCCCATGCACCCTGCTCTGCCCCCCACTGATCCCTGCCCCCCTTTCCTCCATCCCTGCATTGCAGCGGTTGGGCAGGTTTCTCTCCTGTAACCATTCTCTCTGCCCTGCCACAGGCTGTGGGAAGCTGACAGGTGTCAGTAACCCCATCACCATCCGGGCGTCGGGATCCCGGTTCGGCTCGTGGATGACCGACACCATGGCTCCCAGCGCTGACAGCAGGGTGAGTGCCGAGGGCTTGTGCTGGCGTGTGAGTGCCGGGCTGGGGCGGGAGGAGTCCGGGGGCTGCCTCACCTTCCCATGGCTCCTCTCCTCTTGCAATCCAGCCACCTGGCTTGCATCACTCTGCAAAGCCTCAGATGGCTGCAGGCCAAGGTTTCCAGGGTTGTTTTGGGTGCACAAGTGGAGGAAGGGGTCTGATCTCCAGCCCCCAAGAAGGCCGCAGCACCCGCAGTCGGGACCGGATCTCTCCACTCCCAGCAGCTCCGGATGTGTCACTCAAGGCAGGGTTTTCCCCGGAGCTCAGCATCCAGCGTGGCTCTGCTGTGCTGGGTGCTTCCGACAATCTGGCCACTTACTCAGGTGCCTAAAGCAGCGGTTCTCAAACTCCTGTATGGTGAACCCTTTCACACAGCCAGCCTGTGTGTGCGACCCCGCTTATGAATTAAAAGCACCTTTTTTTAAATTTAACTCTATTATAAATGCTGGAGGTGAAGGCTGACAGCTCGTGACCCCCTGAGGGGTCACAACCCCCAGTTTGAAAACCCTGGCCTAAAGGATTGCTAGCCCCGATCCTGGACAAGGAGCCCTTGTGAAAATTCCAGCCCCCCTCTGTGTATTTACGTGCCCAGGGCCAGTCCAGCATTTAATCCAGGCATCGGGAAACACGCACCCCTTACAAAACGCCTGTAACCGTGGGCAGAGGAGACGGAGCCCGGCGGGGTGGGAGTGATGCTCAGACAGCTCTGAAATCAGGCATTTCTCTCACGATGCCGCTTTAGCTCTTAAAACGGCGTCATGCGCTCGCTCTGCAGAAAGAGCAAAACCATGTGTGATGTAGCAGAGTAATGGGGGGTGGGGAGAGCTAAGAAAACACAGTGAAACACCCGCAAAGGTGCAGCGTCTTCATTCCGCAGAGCTCAGCTTCTCGGCACAGTGAGCCCAGCAGAGCTCGGGAGAGGCAATTACTATTGCAGAGAAGTCCCGGTCCCCGTGAGAGACAGCAGCCTGTTTCTGCAGCCATGCACTCCAGCTTTTCTGCCAGGCGTGCTAGGGCCACACGCTGGAGGATATTAACAATTTGGAGCAGAAGCAGAGGATCCTGTTTCTAATTCCACAGCTCTCTCATTAATTGTCTTTCTGTTGCACATCCTGTAACCAGTGTCGGGTGCCCCCTAGCAGCATGTCACACGTGCGTAGCTGGAGAGTGAGCCTGGTGCCTGGAGTAACCTCTGGCCACACGTTGGTACAAAGGGGCTTAGACCCTCAGCTGGCATAACCTGGCATGACTCCCCTGGCTTCACCTTGCCCTGGCTTCGGGGCTGGGAACAACCGGGAGCAGGTCTTGGGAGTTGGGATAAAGCGGACTAGGAAGGGGATGGGGGCAGGGAAGCATGCTGCACTCACCACGGAGATGGTGTCTTGAAGCCTAAAGATATCCTAGGCCTTGTCGACTTGGAAAGTGGAGCCAGACTAATGCCAGTGGCTGCAGCTCATGCTGTGGGTTACTTCCGTGCAGGCGCACGCGTGGCCGTGTGCAGGGGGAATTGGGGCCTTATTTCTCTGTGTGTCCGTCAATACACAAACTGGACCTTGGTTGTATGAAGCTGGGGAAGCCCCTGCTGGCCGTGCAGGCCCGTAGCCAGGGCCTTGTGAACGCAGCCAGAGCCAAGCTGGAGCCGGTGGCAGAGCTGTTCCAGCTGGAGCCGGCTGACCTAGAGCCGGCTGCGGGGGGCGGGGTTCTATGGGGCTGTGCATTGCACCTGGGGACGCTTTGTGTCATGCATCCGCTTGTGATGGAACCTGCCACGGATGCAGGATGCGGGGGGAAGTTACCCAAGCGGGGCGCAAGGTTCTGTGCGTGTCCCAGAGCCCTCTGTGCCGGAGGCGGTGCACCCGGCCCCACGTTCCTGGGGAGCTGGCGTTTTGCAGAGGGTGTTTGCCCTCCGTTCCATGCGACGGTGCTTCACTGCCCTGGCCCCTCCAGGCGAGACACTCTCAGCCCGGGCTGTTTGTGTAGGGATTGTGCCAGCTGGGGCAGAAGGCCAGCCCTGCACACCCGCCCCCTGCCACGCACAGCCCCACCCTGTGCCCCAGAGCAGAGGCTGCGTCCAGGCAGCTGCGGGACTGCACTAGACCAGGCCCTCCGGACTCAAGTCAGTGGCGGATTCTTGCCGAGCTGGTGCAGTGTTACATTGCTGCCCACGCGTGGGCGCTGCTCCCCGCCCCTGCTCATCACATTTTTAGTGTTAATCAGTGAGCCTTGGAGCCCGGAGCCTCTAGGCTTGGAGGAGTCCTCGGTGACCCCCACCAGCTCCAAAGGCCATAAGCTGTCAAAGAGAGGGACTGAACCTACTGCTTCAGGAAGTGAAACGGGGAGCCAGGACTCCTGGGTTCTATTCCTGTATCAAGGGAGGGGGGGAAGGAAGCCAGGACTCCTGGGCTCCGGCCCTGACTTGGGGAGCGGGTTTAGAGCAAGAAACTCTTGGATTCTGTTCCCAGCACTTGGGCAAGTCACTTTTCTCTGGGCCTCAGGACAAGCATCGTTCCTTTGTTGCCCTGTGTCGGCAGCGCCCGGCACGTCAGAGCCCAGTGCTGGCGATATGACGGGGCGACCCCAAGAATTGCGCAGTGGGTGAGTCGCAGACAGCACCCACACAAAGCAGCGCGAAGGCACACCGGGCGTGGCTGTAACAAGTGGAGATGTAACCGATGCTGCTGATGGTTTGAATTAAGGAAGGAAGAGAGGCTTCCATGAGGCCAGAGCTCAGGCCCTCCATAGCTCTGGCGCTGCGTGGGAGCTTGGCCAGTGCTGGCAGCTCTGAGCGGCCTGGCTCATTAACAAGGGCTCAGGATGGATGGGAGAGCTGCGTGTCACTGCAAATGGCACATTTTGTGTATGGCTCGGGGGAGCGGCGGGGGCTGATGGATGGCCACTGGGAGAAATTGGATTTCTAACACGCGACGAGGAAGGAGCCATTGATTCAGAAATCGGCCTTTTTGATTGTGGGGTTTGTGTTTTCAGACCAGATGGGCAGCGGCCTGGGGGCGTCCCAAAGGACCAAACCAGCCTCCAAGCCCCCGTGCCTATCCCCAGCCTCCAGTGGGGATGGGCATCCTCTGTGCCTGGACTCCTCTGCCCTAAGAATAGGGCTCAGCCCAGCGCTGGCCCTGGGGGAGCCGGGCTGGCTGGGCCAGCGGGGGGTAAGTGGCATTTCCAGCCACAATGTAGAACTGTGCTAAGATTGGGGGCATGAGCGCACGGGGCTCTGTTCTCTCCTGCCCTGGCCGCCTCGTGTCGCCAGTCAGTACCCTGCTGGGAGGGGGGGGGGGGCACTTCTTTCGTGCTGGGCCCTGCTCAGGGGTTGGGGGCAGGAGGGGCCTGGGCCCCAAACAGGGGTGAATTTCCCCGGGAACCGCCGCCCCGTCTAACCGCGCGGCTGTTCCCTCCCGCCCAGGTCTGGTACATGGACGGTTACTACAAGGGGCGCCGCGTGCTGGAGTTCCGCACCCTGAACGACTTCATCACGGGCCAGAACTTCGTGCAGCACCTGCTGCCGCACCCCTGGGCCGGGACGGGCCACGTGGTCTTCAACGGCTCCCTCTACTACAACAAGTACCAGAGCAACATCGTGGTGAAGTACCACTTCCGCTCGCGCAGCGTCCTGGTGCAACGCAGCCTCAACGGCGCCGGCTACAACAACACCTTCCCCTACTCCTGGGGCGGCTTCTCCGACATCGACTTCATGGTGGACGAGAACGGGCTGTGGGCGGTCTACACCACCAACCAGAACGCCGGCAACATCGTGGTGAGCAAGGTGGACCCGCAGACGCTGGAGATCCTGCGCAGCTGGGACACCGGCTACCCCAAGCGCAGCGCCGGCGAGTCCTTCATGATCTGCGGCACCCTCTACGTCACAAACTCCCACCTGGCCGGGGCCAAGGTCTATTTTGCCTACTACACAAACACCTCTAGCTACGAGTACACGGACATCCCGTTCCACAACCAATACTCCCACATCTCCATGCTGGACTACAACCCGCGGGAGAGGGTGCTGTACACATGGAACAATGGCCACCAGGTCGTGTACAACGTCACGCTCTTCCACGTCATAAAGACTTCGGGCGAGTTGTGAAACCGCTGCCGGACTCGGTTCTTCGCTCTTTCGTTTTTTACACCTCGGGATCGACCGTTCTTTTCGTGAAGGAAAGCCAAGAGGTTCTTCTTTGCTGTTTTTTTCTTTCTTCCTGTGGTTCACATGACGCATGGATCTCGTCTGCTTTCGTTGGAGGCAAGGTCAATTCTTTTCTTTTCTTTTCTTTTCTTTTGGGTGGCAAATAAAAATGATCTCTTTGACATTTGATGGAGCTTGTGCCTTTTCTTTCCGATTTTGGCCATGTCTCTCTGCCCCTGTGCAGGGGACACGGGTTTCTAATTCCTGTGGGGACTTCACCCCTGTAAATACAGAAATAGGTGAGAGTCGCACACAGAACAATGGCAAACATCAAAAAGTGCATTATACATCCAGCGCATAGAAGCAGAGGGGTGAGAAATGTAAAGATTCGACAGCCAGAGTTAAATGTTGAAATAACAGCCGTCATCACAGCTGAGCTCCGAAGCACCCAGCTAGAATAATGGTGAATGTTCAAAATGACAGAGATCAAATGTATACAGCTAAAATGACAAATGTTCAAAACGATACGTGCAAGTAAAATACTGGCAAGTGTTCGAAAGGACGGGTTTTAAAATGCAATACGGGTACACTGCTGGTCAGTGTGAAACCCTAGACGTGCGAGAACAGAACGAGCGCCTTGTTGGTATTGACTTAGTCCAGTGTCACCCAGAGCCCTTGCTGTGCTAGAGATTGTAACATGTCTCTTCTTTTGTGGTCGTTCGGTGCAGAGGAACCAGCACAATGGGGTCTGGCCCATGCCTGGGGCTTCCAGGCACTTCAGTAATACGCCTGATAGATACCGTACTGCGTCTAGCGCAGTGGGGTCCTGCTCCAGGTCTGGGGCTCCTCGGTGGTAACCCTGTACAGCTCATAACACACCCAGGGCATACGAGGTGTCTGGGTCTCCGGCTGCCCCCGTGCATGTAACGTGTCTGCCCGCAGGTGGATTCTCTCGTCCTGCCCCACGTGAGAGTACACCAGGCCCAGTTCCAGCAGGTGCTGGCCAATGCCCTGCCCTCCCGGCTGCCCTCCCACGCTGTGCCAGATGCTGGTGCAGACATTTACCCCCACGCCCAGCAGGTGTGAGCTGCTGCCAGGCTGCTTTCATTGCCTCTTGCGCCCTCTGAGCGGGCACCGGCTGTCACGGAGTCCCCGGGCGATGCTCTGGACCTGCTCCCCACGAAGCCAGGCAGGACTCTGGGGAAGTCTCCTCTCTGGGAGCAGCCTGTCTGCAGGGGACACAGCTCACCCGGCTTCCACCTTCCTGGGTCTGACCTCGGAGCATTCAGCCTCCTCTGCCCCCCCTGCGCTTCCCCCAGCGAGTCCGCCCGGGCGGGGTTCTGGGGGGGCCAGAGGGTCCTGCCCCCCAACTCTGCAGTCAGACGGGACTCTCAGCCAGCCAGTAAAACAGAAGGTTTATTAGACAACAAGGACATGGTCTAACACAGAGCTTGTAGGTGCAGAGAACAGGACCCCTCAGCTGGGTCCATTTTGGGGGGCAGTGAGCCAGACAACCCCGTCTGCCCTTCACTCCATGTCCCAGCCAGCCCCAAACTGAAACTCCCTCCAGCCCCCGCTCCTCTGGGCTTTGTCCCTTTCCCGAGCCAGGAGGTCACCTGATTCCTTTGTTCTCCAACCCTTTAGCTCTCACCTCGCAGGGGGGAAGGGCCCAGGCCATCAGTGGCCAGGAAACAGGGTGTCGGCCATTCTCTGTGTCCAGACCCCTGCACACACCTGCCCTCTAGGGCTCTGCAAGGATCATACACCCTTATCCCACCCCCCTAGATACTTAAGAACTGCATAGGGGAAACTGAGGCACCCCCACACTATTCAGAGGAAACATTAAGAACAGTCCCACTTCGTCAGACCGGCGTCTGCACGAGCCCTGGGCAGCTGGCAGAAGAGAGCTGGGCTGCTGGAGTGCAGTGGGGGAATGGCTGCAGCCCTGCGCCCTCCCCTGCTGAGCCATGGAGCTGGGGCCACGGCACTCTCAGCTGAGGCCTGGCATTACAGGACTGCCCGGCCCGGGACCTCACCTGCACCACGTCTTGTCAGGCGTGAGGCTGCGTTCTGTTCTAGGACCCAGCCTCTCGCCATGGGCCTCAGCCAAAGCCTCCCTGCAGGAGGGTGGAGCCTCCTGGGTCCCACACAAGGAGTCGCTGAGGCTGCTGGCAGGGCACAGGCTCAAGCTGCTCGCTTGGGTTGCCCTGCCTGCCCTGGAGTCTGTAAGCACCCTGTTGTCAAGGGGATTTGGGTCACATCTGCGCTCGGGGACGGGGCTGGTTCTCCCGGCATCCCAGTGCCTGCAGCGTTCCAGAGGCTCCAGGGCTAAGCTCTGTATCAGCCTCGTCTCACCTCCCTTGTTAGCCTGGGCACTGCCCCCTGGCACTGGCTGAGAACGGCCCAGCCCCTGCAAAAGCCCCTGGGGGCTCAGCCTGGGCCCAGGGGGTCAGATGTCGCCTGCTGACACGGTCCCGGCTCGGTGCAGATGCTGACTCAGGGATGAGCCCCGCACCCCTTCCCGGTGCTCGGCGCACAAGCCCTGCTGGCAAAAGGCTGCGCTGACAAACAAGGCATGCCAAGGCAAAAAGCAGGGGCTCGCCGAAGTGTCAGCCAAGCGGGCCAGTTGTTCCACGTTCCGCCTCGGGTGGAGCCAGGGGCTGCTTCGCACCAGCTAACCGAAACGTGTTAACTCTGCCGCTGTGCAGCCAAACACAGGGCGCTATGCATGGGGACTGGGTGCCCGTCTCTGGCCTGCCCTGTGCAGGAGCTCAGACCAGCTCAGCGGCTGGTCTTGTACCCCGTGAAACAGGAAATTTCCCCAGTGACCAGGGGAAGGCAAGGCTGCTGGGAGAAGTGCGCAGAGAAATGCTCTGGTGCTGTGCTAATGTACTCAATGCTTTTTTTGCCTCTGTTTTCACTAACAAGGTCAGCTCCCAGACTGCTGCGCTGGGCATCACAAAATGCGGAAGAGATGGCCAGCCCTCTGTGGAGATAGAGGCGGTTAGGGACTATTTAGAAAAGCTGGACGTGCACAAGTCCATGGGGCCGGACGAGTTGTATCCGAGAGTGCTGAAGGAATTGGCGGCTGTGATTGCAGAGCCACTGGCCATTATCTTTGAAAACTCGTGGCGAACCGGGGAAGTCCCGGATGACTGGAAAAAGGCTAATGTAGTGCCAATCTTTAAAAAAGGGAAGAAGGAAGATCCTGGGAACTACAGGCCAGTCAGCCTCACCTCAGTCCCTGGAAAAATCATGGAGCAGGTCCTCAAAGAATCAATCCTGAAGCACTTGCATGAGAGGAAAGTGATCAGGAACAGCCAGCATGGATTCACCAAGGGAAGGTCATGCCTGACTAATCTAATCGCCTTTTATGATGAGATTACTGGTTCTGTGGATGAAGGGAAAGCAGTGGATGTATTGTTTCTTGACTTTAGCAAAGCTTTTGACACGGTCTCCCATAGTATTCTTGTCAGCAAGTTAAGGAAGTATGGGCTGGATGAATGCACTATAAGGTGGGTAGAAAGCTGGCTAAATTGTCGGGCTCAACGGGTAGTGATCAATGGCTCCATGTCTAGTTGGCAGCCGGTATCAAGTGGAGTGCCCCAAGGGTCGGTCCTGGGGCCGGTTTTATTCAATATCTTCATAAATGATCTGGAGGATGGTGTGGATTGCACTCTCAGCAAATTTGCGGATGATACTAAACTGGGAGGAGTGGTAGATACGCTGGAGGGGAGGGATAGGATACAGAAGGACCTAGACCAATTGGAAGATTGGGCCAAAAGGAATCTGATGAGGTTCAATAAGGATAAGTGCAGGGTCCTGCACTTAGGACGGAAGAACCCAATGCACAGCTACAGACTAGGGACCGAATGGCTAGGCAGCAGTTCTGCAGAAAAGGACCTAGGGGTGACAGTGGACGAGAAGCTGGATATGAGTCAGCAGTGTGCCCTTGTTGCCAAGAAGGCCAATGGCATTTTGGGATGTATAAGTAGGGGCATAGCGAGCAGATCGAGGGACGTGATCGTTCCCCTCTATTCGACATTGGTGAGGCCTCATCTGGAGTACTGTGTCCAGTTTTGGGCCCCACACTTCAAGAAGGATGTGGATAAATTGGAGAGAGTCCAGCGGAGGGCAACAAAAATGATTAGGGGACTGGAACACATGAGTTATGAGGAGAGGCTGAGGGAGCTGGGATTGTTTAGCCTGCAGAAGAGAAGAATGAGGGGGGATTTGATAGCTGCTTTCAACTACCTGAAAGGGGGTTCCAAAGAGGATGGCTCTAGACTGTTCTCAATGGTAGCAGATGACAGAACGAGGAGTAATGGTCTCAAGTTGCAGTGGGGGAGGTTTAGATTGGATATTAGGAAAAACTTTTTCACTAAGAGGGTGGTGAAACACTGGAATGCGTTACCTAGGGAGGTGGTAGAATCTCCTTCCTTAGAGGTTTTTAAGGTCAGGCTTGACAAAGCCCTGGCTGGGATGATTTAACTGGGAATTGGTCCTGCTTTGAGCAGGGGGTTGGACTAGATGACCTTCTGGGGTCCCTTCCAACCCTGATATTCTATGATTCTATGATTCTATGTGTGTAGGAGGTCGGGGTCCTGGGCAGCTCCCGGTGCGACAGAGCCCTGATCCCGGTTCCTGTGTGTCTGGGCAGGGCCCGGTGCGACTGGGCCCCCATCTCGGTCGCTGTGCGTCTGGGCAGGGCCCGGTGCGACGGGGCCCCCATCTCGGTCGCTGTGCGTCTGGGCAGGGCCCGGTGCGACGGGGCCCCCATCTCGGTCGCTGTGCGTCTGGGCAGGGCCCGGTGCGACGGGGCCCCCATCTTGGTCGCTGTGCGTCTGGGCAGCGCCTGGCACAACGGGGCTCTCGTCTCAGCTGGGGCCTCAAGGCTCCCTGGTAGTAAAATTGAGTCCAGCTCTGTTAAGGAGGACGCTGTGGGGTACTGGGCACTGTCGGAGCAGGATTATTTTTTCTTTTTAATTGATTTTGGTGAAGGGTGAGGTCTGCAGGAAACAGTTACCCAGGCTGTCAGGGACTCAGGGACAGCCAATGAATAAGGGGGATTTCAGGGCCCATCTCTGTGGGCAGGCGGCTCATTTCTGACTTGCTGCCTCCCCAGCCAAGTGACAGTCAAGGGGGATCCTCAGGACAACAGACACTCACCGTCACACATCCACATCCACACCTGTTCCCATAGACACACCCGTGGCTGTCTGTGTGCACACATGCTGTCACACCTGCAAATGCACGCAGGCTCTCGCCCTCTCACACACACGCGTCTGCGTGCACATGCAGACACACTCGCATTCACACACACGTGCACACACTCATGCATGCACGTGCCCACCTATGCTCAGTGCACACATGCACATTTACACACTTTCCCAGGAGTCAAGTCTGAGACCGCCGCTGCTTCCCAGCCAGTCGTCCTGTTGTGGGGTGAGGAGTGAGGGCCGACTGGACTGCATGGGCCGGAGACAGTGTTATTACCTGGTGATAAACGCCCAGCCAGACCTTGCTGCTGCTACGCCTCAGCGACCCTGTCCCCCCCCGCCCCCTCGCCGTGCGTGGGCCTCTCTCCTTGATGTTGAACCGTGAAGGAGACATTTGCTCGGGCTGCCAGCCCTGATGTTGCTAGTGGATTTCAGCTGGTACCAGAGAATATCTCTGTGCGGAGGCAACACCCCCCTCTTATATCAGGGACGCACAGTGAGACTGTCCTGACCCATGCACACCCCTGGCGTGGGAGCATGGCCATTAGCCAAAGACAAATGCAAGCCCCATAGCTGGGGCTCTGAGGGCTCTGAGGTTGCTCAGCTCTCAGGAAAACCAATGGGAGGATCTGGGCCTCAGCTGTCTCTATCCCGCCCCCTTGCTGGTGTCCAAGGGAAAAAGTGGTGTGGGCCCGGGCTTCATTTGCATTTTTGTTACGCACCATTCCACTGTGAAATTTTTGGTCATTTTGGTAAAAATTCATTTAAGTTTGGAGTGGTGAGGTAATGGAATTCAGTTCTCCTGATCGTGCAGCAAAAGGGCCAAAGAACAGTATGAAATATGCCCTGAGTGAGGGGTCGCCCTAACCGTAACTCCAGTCACGCACAGCTGAGCCATGGTGTGTGGCTAGCAGTAAAACAGAAAAGGGCTATGATGTGAGTGCTCATTCCTGGTGACAAGGGGCTTGTTGAGTTGACTTGTCTGAATGAGTTAGCTGGGGTCAGAGGGAGGCTGGTGGAGTGGGTAGAGATACTAGTTTAGGGCTTAGAAATTGGTGTCCCCTTCTCTGTGCTGTAGACTTTGCATGATCTTGCTTAAAGCTCTGAGTTCAACCCCTCTGTAGCTTAGTTCCTGCTTATATAGCAGGGATAGCAGCCTGGGCCTGGCTCACGCAGAGCAGTGACCGAACGTTGCAAGGTGTGTGGGTGCTGTGGTGATGGGTGCAATGCAGAGATCTTGCAGGTGGTAGGAGCCATGCTGAGCTGATCTGCGTGGCTGAGAGGCCCTGGGCGGACCTGCCAAGCCAACTCCTCGAGGAGGTGACATGGCAGTGATGACGGAAGTGGGGGTGAGCTGAGCCTGCAGCCACACCATAGGGTGAGACCGGACAGGAGGAGCCAGAAAGCTCTGATCAACTGCTTCTGCAAGCCAGGTACCAGGTGGAGGAGGTGGGCTGAGAGTTCAAGGGACTCCTGACAAATCAGCCTGGGTTTCCTTAGCCCAAGGGCGTAATCATCCCGAGTTTCCCACATTCTCCTCTGGTGTTTCCTTTCCCCTCTGTTCTCTGGGCAGAATGGGGCAGGTGACCAGAGCGCTTGGTTGTGTTTATTTCATTCTCAGAGCAGGAACACCAGGGAGACTCTGGCTAGCGGCTCCAGCCAGCCTTGTTAAAGGGCCCCTCATGGCTGCCAGGCCCCTTGGCAGAAGGGTTTCCTGAGGAGGCTGGAACTCGCCAGCCGTGACTGAGCTGAGAGCGGCTCTGCTCCGAGAGACCTGATGCCCACTGGCTTTAGGGCACCACGGGGTCGAGTTTCCAGTGGCTGCGATACTCAGCTCTCGGGGGGATATCGCAGTGGGGTTCTTGGTAGGAAGTCCGCCCTGAGGATTGTTTCCTGCTCACACAGCGAGAGAAAAGTCTGCAGTGGGAGAGATCTGACATGGGAGGCAGAAACTCTCTCCACACCCCGTCCAAAGAGGCAGCTGTTTCTCCCCGGGCAGCTGCCCTGTCTCAGGCAGCATGCTGTGGAGGAATGGGCACAGGGTCAGGAGGCAGGTGGCTTTGAGTTCCTAACCTGCCTCTGTTCCGTGACTCAGTTTCCTAGTCTGTACTGTGGGGATATTAACAGTGCAATAGCACCTAGGGGCCCTAATCAAAGACTCGGGCTCCACTCTGCCAGGTGCTGTACGTGCAGAGAATGAACAAACAGTCCCTGCCCCACGGGACGGTGCAGTGGGTCCCCAGTATCCTTTAGGAGCAACCGCGATAGTGACATCTCACAGGAGTGGGCTGGTGGAGATCAGCTAACTAATGCCCACACAGTGCTTTGACCATGCAAATTGTTGTCATTCACACTACGGCAGGACAACCAAAATCAGCCCCCCATTACGCCAGGTGCTGCACGCACACCTGGCAAGAAACAGCCCCTGCCTCAGAGATCGTACGCCCTAACTCGACGGGACAGAGGCCAGAGGCACATGCAGCAGCCCTGGGACTGGAACCCAGGTGTCCTGGCTTCCAGCCCAGTTCCCTTCCCGCTGGAGCAGACACGCACTAAGTACCGTCCTCCTCAGGTGCCTGCGACCGCTGCCCAGCGGCTGAGGGAATAACCAGCTGCCGTCATCTCTGGGGGTTCAGTCTCCCATGATCAAAGCTCTGGCGGGTCTCGGCTCCGGGGTTCCTGTTGGGCTGAACAAAACGTAAATGGGTCCTTTCAAATCCGTTGGTGGCTTTTGTTGCTATTTCGTGCAAGATTCAGCTTTGGGTTCAGCTGGTTTTGATACGGCAACGACTGCAGCTGCATGTCACCAAATGGGGTCGCTGCCAGTCTGGGCGGCTGGCCGGGGCCCCAACGAAAGCGCTGGCCCAGCAGCACTGTGCCAGGAACAGGCTGGGGCCAAGTGGCAGCTCACGTGGGCCGGAGGGGAGGTCTGCAGAAGGTAATTCTTCAACACCAGCTCTTGCACGGCATGCAGCGCCAGGCCGGTTATCGAGGACAACACAGCAGCCACACACTGAGGGGTGTCGCACTGGGCCGAGGGGGTGGGTTAGGGTTCGTTCAAGGCTCCCGTCGGAGCTGGAGCCGGGGAGTGGACGCTGGACTCCTGCCAGATCTGCTCTGGCACCAGCTGGGTTTAGTCTGGGGACTTGGAGGGGCCACGTCAGGCCGCAGGTCACAGCTGTCCCTCTGGCCTCAGAATTGCTTAAAGGGAGATTCGGGGCACCTTCAGACAGTGACTGGCTTGTGCGGCAGCCGCACGGGTGGGCAGGCGGTTCTGGGGGGTCACTGACAGCAGGGGCCGCCCTTCACCTCTCTGGCACTGCGAAGGCCAGTCACAGAGATGGCCCCCACGTGAATGGGGCTGGGTGGGCCCCAGCACCCAGATGCACTTGGCCTTTGCAGCAAAGGCAAAGGGTGAATAGGCCAGGGTGGCTGCCCCCGGTTGTGGGGCTCTTGTTGCAGGGGCAGCCAGGGGGAGCTTGCCCAGTCGATGTGACCAGCAGGATCCAGCCTCTAGGGCTGAGAATCCAGAACCTTTCACTAGTGCCAACTGGGGGGGGGTCCGTGGGGAGGGGAACGGAGCCCCCTCAACCAGCACAGGGAGTCAGCAGCAGCGGGCCGGCTTGGCAGAGATGATGGATTCTTCCCACAGAGAGGGGCACTGATATTCAGGAGGCTGTGAATAATTCACGATAAAAGTTTAATTATTTACAGAACAATTAGCAGTGGAGGAGCAGCCGGGGAATAGCCGGCCTGGCCCAGACTGCGGGGCGCTGGGGTGGGTGCCAGGCATGGGGTGAGAGGTGGGGGAGGTCGGGTTCCCTTCCCAGCTGCGGAGCCTGCACTGGCTGCTTGCAGCGCACTGATACCCCGAGAGGCAGGGACGTGGAACAGTTTGTGCAGGGGGGGTGCCGAGAGCCACTGAACCAAACTGTAACCCTTGGAGGTGATGGGAACCGCTGCAAGCCAGGGGGTGCGGCTGCCCCCCAGCACCGCTGCAGAGGTGGGAGGAATGAGGCCTGTGACTGATTTCCGCCAGGTGGAGTGTGCTCAGGGCTGTGAGGTTGGAGAGATTCCTCCAAGCTGAGGGAAACCTGCTTCCGGGGCCTGAAATCTCAGCCCAGTTTCACCTGCCTCCTACGTCATCAGCGGGGAGACGTCCTGCAGCAGAACCAACCCCAAGTCCCCCTCTCCCTGGATCGGCTCCTCCAGATGCCTGCTCACCATTCCTCCGGCTTTCTCTCACCACCACGCAGTGGTTGCCACCGATCTCCTCACCCCTTTGTTTGCAAGGAGGGAAAACCCCTCAGTCCACCTGGCTTATCTCTGAGCAGCCATGCAGCCTGTTGCTTTGGGCGGCAGCTTTGCGACCGAAAGGGGCTGGAAGGCTCCTTTCAGAGCCTGCAGGAGCCTGCGAGGCACAGGTCTGCCTGTGACAGGCTCTGGATCAAAGCCCGATGGCCCCACTGACACTGCAGAACAGCACTGAAATGTCTGCACAGTCGACGGTGAGCAGCACCACAGCCGGGACTTATCCTTTGGTGGGCCGAGGAGAGCACCCCCAGTTCACCTCCTGGCCTCTTCTCGTGCCTCCCGGCCCCAGGGCTGGGGGGTCCCTACAGTCAATGCTCCAGGGCTGCCCCCCCTCCCCATTTAGAGCCTAATTTGTCACTTCCCTGCAACGTGTGCCCCCGTTTGCCACGGGGCCAGGGGACGTCAGGCCCTGCTGTTCTGCGCTGGGTGTGCTTGGCACGCACTTTGCACTGGTGAAAATGGTGGCACAATGAGGTGCAGGGCAGTGGTGAATCCGGCCCTTGTATTTATTGGGAACTCTTTTCCCTGGCTTTCCTGGAATGCCGCGGGCTCCTGGTACCGCCAGCTGCTTGTGGGCTGAGTTCTGGACCCCTCCCTTATCCTGCTGCCTGGCCACAGGAGACAGGAGCAAAGTTTACTGCATTTGGATTGAAGCAAGGAGAGGCTGGCTGGTCCATGGCCTGTTTATCCCCATTTGAGTGGGGAGCAAGCGGCTAATCCCCTGCTAATCCCATTATGTGCTTATGTGCTGGAGAAGCAACTGAGAGGGTTTTGGAGACTGGAGACCTGGGCACTCTGCTCAGATGCATGTTTCCACCCTGGTGAGAGATCGGCTCTTCCTGCCTCTGTGCTGTGCTGGCTTGTATTTGCCGCAGCCTCCTTTAAATGCAAAATTTAATCCAATTGACAAGGAATCAGCAAGCCGGGACAGAGGAAGGAATCCTTGGGATGCCTGAGCAATGCCCAGCTGTCCACGTGCTGCAAGGCCGTGTCCAGGGACAGAAATCCAGCTACTTGAGCTGCAGGCAGAGAGATTTTTATCTCTGCCACTGACTCTCTCTGTGACCTTGGCTACGTCACCTACCCATCTGCCGCTCAGTTTCCACCCATGAGAACTAGGGACTCCTTTCCTGGGCGTTGGTGGCTCTGCTAACAAGCATTTGTAACACGCACCAAAAGCCATAGGTTAAAGCACGCGTGAGCTCACGGATGCTGTGTGCAAAGCTGTGGGCTGGCACTCCGGAGATTTCGGTTCAATTCCTGGCTCTGCCGCAGCGGGAGACTCTTTCTCTGGGCCTGGTCCCCAAAATGGGGACCATGCTCCTTCCACAAACGAAGCTAAATTCATGTCTCTGAGGACGTGTCTGCCCCACAGCTGGGAGGCACAATTTCCAGCCTGCAAAGACCTCCGCTAGCACCTAAAGATAGCTGGGTTTGCACGCAGGGGTCTGAGCTGCTGCAGCCGTGCTGTAATTTTAGGTGCCCCTATCAGCAGGGCTAGTGCGGGTGTGTCTGGGAATGACCCGCCCAGCTGCCTTGGGGCTCGGGCCCCGGGGGGTTCCCTGGAGAGAATTCTGCAGTGGCGGGTGAAAGGGTGCGGATGCAGGCAAGGCCCAGGAGCAGGGACACGGTCTAGGCGGGTGTTGAAGGAAGCAGTCCAGCACACCCTTCTCCTCCCTCAAACCAAAGCGCTACACTGGGGCCAGGGCTTTCCCTACTCGGCAGCAAGAGGACAGCTTCCTCTTCCTCCAGTCTGGCTTGCTCCAGCCTGACCGGGGACCATCCATCAGGGCTACGGCTGCCCTTGTCTCTCAGCACCTGGGGGACTCCCGGCAATTCTCACAGAGGCTGGGATGTGCCAGAGCAGGGAGCGCAGTGCTCCGCCCTGTGGCCAGCCTAGCATCCCCGGGCAGGAAATGCCTCAGCTCACAGCCCCATTAGAAGGCAGGGAAATTTCAGCGTCTGTATTTCGAGTCTGGTCAAGCTGGGGATTTTTTAGCAGCCATAGAGAGGCTTGGCTTTGTTTGTTCTTCATCCTCTGGCTCTGGAATGGGCAGTACCTGTACTGGCCAAAGCAGAGGAGGAGTTGCCAGGAGCTGGGCCTTTTGCTCAGCCTTCCTGGAGAAGTAAAGGAGGTGAATAGAATTAAGCGGATCGTTGTGGGTCTGTGGACAATCGTGCCTGTCAGGCTGACTGGCTGGCTTCCTTGGATGAGATCTCAAGTTTGTTTGTTAAAGGTAACAGCGTTGACACAATACACTTAGGTTTCCATAGGGCATTTGTCTCGGGACGCACAATATTTTGATTAAAAAAACCCGCCAGACAAATGGCAGACGTTGAATGGTTAAAAGCCGGCTCAGCTAACTGACCGGTGGCCTAAAGTAACTGGCCACAGGGTGTGATGGGTTTGGTCACAGAGACCCCCTTTGGACTGTCACCTGATGTGCTGAATTTACCTCTGAGCCCATTTTCCCTGCCAGCTTGGGACTCCAGAACCCTGCCTTGTTGAGCCAGACACGCCAGCCTGCCGCAACCCACACCCAGCTCTTGTCCACGCCCCCAAAGCTGCAGACTTTAACCAAAACCTGCTCAGCAGGTCACCTGTCTTCAGCACCCAGACACCCAGCTCCCAGTGGGATTCAACCCCCAAGTCAATCCGTTTTACTCTGTATAAAGCTTATACAGGGTAAACTCATAAATTGTCCATTCTCTATAACACTGATAGAGAGAGATGCACAGCTGCTTGCTCCGCCAGGTATTAATCACTTACTCTGGGTTTATTAATAAACAAAAGTGATTTTATTAAGTGTAAAAGGTAGGATTTAAGTGGTTCCAAGTAATAACAGACAGAACAAAGTAAGTTACCAAGCGAAATAAAACAAAAAACGCAAGTCTAAGCCTGATACATTAAGAAACTGATTACAGATAATATCTCACCCTCAGAGATGTTCCAATAAGCTTCTTTCACAGACTAGACTCCTTCCTAGTCTGGGCCCAATCCTTTCCCCGGTACAGTCCTTGTTAGTTCCAGCAGACATCTCAGGTGGTAACTAGGGGCTTTCTCATGACTGGGACCTCCCTTTGTTCTGTTCCACCCCCTTTTATATCTTTTGCAAAAGGCGGGAACCCTTTGTCTCTCTCTGGGTTCCCACCCCTCCTTCTCAATGGAAAAGCACCAGGTTTAAGATTGACTCCAGTTCAGGTGACATGGTCGCATGTCACTGTGAGACCCCAGCTTCCGTTCTTCCTGGGCTGGCCTGCACGTACCCAGGCAGGTTTGGAAGTAAACAGCCACTCACAGGTCACGGTTTCTGAAGCGCCCTTAATGGCCTCCACTTAATATATTTGCATCAGTGATACACGTTTATCTCTTATTCTCCTGACGCCAGACACAGAAATGACACACGCAGACAACTGGGGTGACCACACTCGGTAGATCACACGCTTTGTAATGGTGCCTTACAAGAGACCTTTTGCAGGAAGCATATTCCAGTCACCTCATATTCACACTCATAAGCATATTTCCGTAAAACATTATGGAGTGTAGCATCGCACAGGGAATCCTCACGTGCGGTTCCAGCCTGGGCCAGTTCTATTAAAGGGCCAGACTGGGTCAGACCAAGGGTCCATCTAGCCCAGTCTCCTGTGGCTGACAGCGGCCAATGCCCAGTGCCACAGAGGGAACGAACAGATCAGGGCAATTATCAAGCGATCCTCCCCTGTCATCCACTCCCACTTCTGGCCGTGTGACGGCGTGCTCACCCCACCCCCAAAGGGGTAATTTACGGTGGCTCAGAAGGGGCAAAGTAACCTGCTAGGCGGCACCTGGGGGGAGCCCTAGGGCTGATGAAGAAAGCACTGATTGGAGGTGGAGCCCAGAGGCTGGGGTTGGCAGAAAGCCAGGCAAGCGAGGGCAGACGGGGCTGCAGCGCTGTGCGATCCCTGCTGGAATAGCGTGTCCAGTTCTGGAGTGACAGAGGCTGAGAGACTGAAGAGCCACGAGAAGGATTAAATTATTAGTAGTGACAGTCTCAAGATGCTTCATCTAGTGAGAAGGTTCGGGGGTGACTCGATGCCATTCTATAAATAGCTAACTATGTCAATGGGTCAGTCTAGCCAGGGAAGGGCTAACATGAGCCAACGGCTGGAAGTGGAAGCCAGACAAATTCTGACTGGAAATCGGGTGTTCATTTTTAATGGTGAGAGAAATGAACCATTGGAACAACTTACCCAGGGTTGGGGTGGAACGATTCTGGGCAGGTCTTTGGCCGGTGCGATGCAGGAGAACCGACCAGCTGATCACAGGGGCCCTTGTGGCCGCGCAATCTGTGAGCGAGTCCTGCCAAGCGCTCCTTGTCCCGCTCCCAGCCCTGGCTTCAGTCACAGTGCAATGTGCGAGGCCAGCAGCACTTGCTGAAGCAGGGGCGGTTCTGGCCTCGGCAGGGCTGAGTGCAGGGAGGCAGGAACAATTTGTATCGTGGGGGTGCTGCTGATGGAAACCAGGTACTTGGTGTTTGTTGTTGCTCCTCCCAGCCAGGGGGCCACTGGGGGAATGGGTGAAACCCCCTCTGTCTCCTTTCCCAGGATGGCAACTCTGGTGGTGGGCACATGCCTTGGCACTAGGATACCATTTTCCAACAGCCTGATGGTTGTAGGGACCGAGATTTGGGCTTGCCCCCGTGGCCGTCTGCACACAGAGCCCAGCTGGGCATTGGGACTCACTCCCAAACTGGAGGAGGCATTTTGATCGGGAGCGTGGCTCCACCCGGCTGCTAATTCCACCGTAGCGTGAGCCGCGAGGGCTGGCGCGGGGAGGGGCTGTGGGGAGAAATGCAGAGGGAAGTGTGCATGCGTGTGCAAGAAAGAGGGTGCGGCTAACCTCAAGGCGTGTGAGCAAGAAGTGCACACGCATACACACCAAGCGTGGTCCCTGAACTGGGTGTCTGCCTCTCTTAGGAATCCCACCCGTGCAAGCCCAGGAGAGCAGCCCTGGGGGTTGTACTGGAGGTGCCATTAAGTGCGGGCAGGAGGGCAGGAATCAGTCAGGGGCGCGTGTGCAAAGGGTGTGACTCTGCGTTGTCAGAGCAGGCGAGGTACTGGCCATCGATGGAACGGAGGAGAGGGGCCAGCGAGCTGGGACTCCTGCCTTCCTCCACAGAAGCCTTTTATAGCGGCAGGGCGCAGCGAGCGTGGTTAGTGCGGGGCCGAGGTGCAGGCTGGAGGGCGGGGGGGGGCAGAATTAATCACCCCAACTTCCAGGCTGAGAACAGCAAAGCACCCTGGTCATGTTCCCCATAGTTCCAGACTGGGAGGGGGAGAACCCCCCAGGGGCCACTCCTGTCCCAGCCACTTATTGCAGACGGCCAGGACATGCTGGAGGTGCCCAGGGAGGAAGTATCAGCGCTCAAGGGGGGTGACTTGGCCTCATGCCAGGGTGAGTCCCAGCCATAGCGCTCGGGGCACAAGGCTGTACCCAGAATTGGCCTGGTTCTCGTTTCGGGGGGCAGCTGCTGGAGCCAGCTTCTGGTTGTACTGCCTGGGGGGCGGGGGTGGTGTTCTCTCCACCCAACAGGGCTGTGACTGGAAAGCCATTAATCTCATGCCAGGGAGGGCCTGTCACCGTGGCAAAGCCCCGGCTGTGGGTGCCCACCGGCTCAACGCTGTTGCCCCTGCTGTCCGTCCAGTCTGGTCAGAGACTTCTGCCCCCTCACAGCCGATCCTGTCCAGTGCCTTGGTGCTGGGGCTGGGGGGGTGGCTGCATCCCTTGGCTTGCAGCGGTTTCCATCGTCTCCAGGGCTTACAGTTTGGTTCGCTGGCTCTTGGTGGGCACTGTCCTTTCCCTGGGCAGTGAGGTGGCTGCTTTCAGACCCCTGCTACTGCTGAAATTTCCCTTGTGGCACCGAGTTTCTCCTGATGTTTGGATCCCGGCCACAGCTCAGCCCATGACTCTGGCACGCCTCCACAGCCGCTCTGGGTTTTCATCACGGGCTCCCCAGGTGGTCCCACTAATCATTATCGCCCAGCGTTACACCAGGGCCTCGCTTCGTCTCTGGTTATTGATCTGCCAGCTTCATGCACAAGGAAGGAAACAACTGAGCCCTGCTGAGCCCTGACTGGGTGAGACGCAGCAGCCTGCTGGGGCTGCAGGGGCAGCAGATAACTGTAGCCAGTTAGTCTCTAAGGGGCCACAAGTCCTCCTGTTCTTTTTGCGAATGCAGACTAACACGGCTGCTCCTCTGAAACCAGCCAGAGAGAGACTGTTTGCAAAGTTTGCATTTAAGGTGGTGGAAGGGCTTCAGTGTCCCGCTGGCCTGTGTGCCCCACTGCACAGCTCACGGAAGGGGAGGCTGAGCTGTGGCTGTGAAGAGGGGAAGACTGGCCTGCTGGCGGCTCAGGAACTGGGCTGAGATTCCAGAGAGCTGGGTTCAGTTCTAGGCTTCTCGAGTGACTCTCTGGGGCTCGGTTCTCCGGGGCTAATCCTTCCTCTGGCTGCTTAGATGCAGCCTCTTCTGGGCAGGGCCCGTCCCATCCTCTCTCTGGGCAAGCTCCCCGCATGGTTCAGCCTTGTCTTGAATGGGGGGTGCTAGGTAGGTGCTGCTGAAATATAAGACATAAAGTGGACGTGACCCCTGTGAGCTTGGTGTCACCTGCGCGGCTGCTCTCTGGAGCAAAGACACTGCAGGCCGGAGGATTAATCAATTTCCTTTTAACGAGCCCTCTGCTTCCCACCAGCCTAATGTGCCAGGAGAGGAGCGTAAATTGCTTCCAAGTGCGACTGTAGATCGTTGCACTTTCACAGGCTAACCGTGCTAACTACGGCGACGACATGTCGCAGCAGCATCCGTGCCGGGGCCGTGTCCCTGCACTGCAGGCTCGGGGACCAGAGCGTCAGGGCACAGAACCCCGCTGAGATCAGGGGCCCACTGTGCTGAATGAGACGCAGACATGCCTGGCCCAATGAACTGACGGTCTCAACAGGCAAAAGGCAGGAGGGGAAACCGAGACGCTGGGATGGGGAGCAGCTTGGAGCTAGGAACAGAACCCAGGAGTCCTAGGTCTGGCGCCCCTATGCCCGCTGCCTCTCGCTGCTCTAAGTTGTGGCTGCTCCCCGTGCGCCCCCCAGGGGACCAGTGCTGGGGACCAGCACGACAGGCCAGTGCGTTCATGCCCCCTACCCTGGGCATGGCTGGCACAGAGCCAGCCACACCACTTCGGTGCCAGCCAGGGTGTGGCCAGCACGGGCAGAACTCCCTTCTGGCCCCACTACGCCGCCAGAGGGGGAGACGAGGTGGCCTGAGCCTGCATCAGCCTTGCAGTCCAGCACCTGGCGGTCACCTGGCAGACAGCTGCTGGGTCTGCGCCTCCCTAGGGCGCACTCGCGCCCCCACCAGCCTCTTCGTTATTTCCTTCTCCGCCTGCGACAGGTAAAGTAGCAAGGCGCTCGACTGCTATCGCTCGGCACTCAGAGGAGCAGCCTTCTCTCCCATGAGTCTCTCTGCAACTCCAATGTCTGCCTGGGCCTCGCGGCAACGCCCATCCTGCAGGACCTTTCAAACCTTCCTTTCTCGCTGCTTGTTTGCCACCTCCTCCAGACCCACTGAGGAGGCCATGGGCGGGGGGGGACGTGACCACCCCACAGGATGGGGGCAGTTCTGGAGCATAGAGCACTGCAGAATTCCCATAAGAACATAAGAACAGCCAGACTGGGTCAGACCAAAGGCCCATCTCACCCTGTGTCCTGTCCTCTGACAGTGGCCAATCCAGGTGCCCCAGAGAGAATGAACATAGACTCACAGACATTAGAAGGGACCATTATGATCATCTAGTCTGACCTCCTGCACAACGCGGGCCACAGAACAGGGAATCATCCAGTGATCCACCCCCTGTTGCCCATTCCCAGCCTCTGGCAAACAGAGGCTAGGGACACCATCCCTGCGCATCCTGGCTAATAGCCATTGATGGATCTATTGTTGGATCATATTAAAGAAGTTCTGTATTAAAATCACAAATGAGTTTGATTCCCCAGAGTTTAAAGTCCAGGGTATTACTAATTCAGAGGTCTCTTGGCTTTTGGTGCTGTTTCTCTCCCTCTCTGTGTGTGAAACTTGCAAGCTGCTAACTGTGTTAGTACATTCTAAGGCAGAGTCTGTTCTCAAAGCAATTCTTTGTAACAACAACTACTCACACAGAGAGAGACTCAAAGCAATACTCTGTAACAGCAGAAGCAGCACCCAGAGACTCCCCGCCCTTTTGTTGTATTCATCTCACTTTGTTAACAATTGTGATTAAAATAGAGATAGAGGATGTATGTGGATGGATGGTTGGTGTGGATAATAACTGAGTGATCAGGGAGGTGCCAGCCTAAGAATCCAGTGTCCATCGGCTGAAGAAGGCGTCAAGTGGAAATAACCAGAGGACCCCCGAAGGGCAGACTGGAATCCACCCAACAGCCTCAAGGATGGGAGAACCAAAGAACAAGAGAACACCTGGCAGCACGGAGCCATCAGGAATGTGCCATCTGCTGACTGATTCAGCAACAGCATGATGAAGCCATTCCCATAGACTGGCATAGGAATAAATTCCTATAAAAATGGACTCTAGAAAGTGAGAACTTTGGGGTCTGATTCTGCAAACCAACTTCCAGGAGCATCAGATGAGCATCTGACAAGGCCCTGCTCCCTCCTCATGTCCAGGCCGCCTGGCCAGTGGCTTGGCATGAGCAACTCTAAGGCTGGTAATGATGATAACAACCTTGCAGAACCTGTGAATGAATGTGTGAATAAATATGAGATTGAATGGAATGTTATAGCTATAACTAACTGCTTACTATGATTCTTTCTGTATTCACAATAAATGTGGCATTTCGCCTTTTCCCCTTTAATAAGATCCTGCTGGTTTTTATTTATTGGTATAACACTATCCCCCATGAATTTATCGAGTTCTTTTTGAGCCCTTTTATAGTCTTGGTCTTCGCAACATCCTCTGGCAAGGAGTTCCACGGGTTGACTGTGCGTTGTGTGAAGAAATACTTCCTTTTGTTTGTTTTAAACCTCCTGCCTATTAACTTCATTTGGTGACCCCTAGTTCATGTGTTATGAGAAGGAGTAAATAACACTTCCTTATTTACTTTCTCCACACCAGTCATGATTTTATAGACCTCTATCATATCCCCGCTTGGTCATCTCTTTTCCAAGGTGAAAAGTGTGATGAAGTGGGACTCTTCTTAATGTTTCCTCTGAATAGTATGGGGGTGCCTCAGTTTCCCCTAGGCAGTTCTTAAGTATCTAGGTGGTGGGGTAAGGGTGTATGATCATTGCAGAGCCCTAGAGGGCAGGTGTGTGCAGGGGTCTGGACACAGAGAATGGCCGACACCCTGTTTCCTGGCAACTGATGGCCTGGGCCCTTCCCCCCTGCAAGGTGAGAGCTAAAGGGTTGGAGAACAAAGGAATCAGGTGACCACCTGGCCCGGGAAAGGAACAAAGCCCAGAGGAGGGGGGGCTGGAGGGAGTTTCAGTTTGGGGCTGGCTGGGACATGGAGTGAAGTGCAGACGTGGTTGTCTGGCTCACTGCCCCCCCCCCAAATGGACCCAGCTGAGGGGTCCCATTCTCTGCACCTGCAAGCTCTGTTTTAGACCATGTTCCTGTCGTCTAATAAACCTTCTGTTTTACTGGCTGGCTGAGAGTCACGTCTGACTGCGAAGTTGGGGTGCAGGACCCTCTGGCTTCCCCAGGAGCCCCACCTGAGTGGACTCGCTGGGGGGAAGCGCACGGAGGGGCAGAGGATGCTGAATGCTCCGAGGTCAGACCCAGGAAGGTGGAAGCTGTGTGAGCTGTGTGTCCTGAAGACAGGCTGCTCACAGAAAGGCGACTCAGAGTCCTGACTGGCTTCATGGGGAGCAATTCCAGAGCATCGCCCGGGGACTCCGTGACAAAAAGTCCCAGTCTTATTAATCTCTCCTCATTCGGCAGCTGTTCCATACCTCTAATAATTTTTGTTGCCCTTTTCTGAACCTTTTCCAATTCCAATATATATTTTGTGAGATGGGGCAACCACATCTGCACGCAATATTCAAGATGTGAGTGTACCATGGATTTATATAGAGGCAATATGATATTTTTTGTCTTATTATCTCTCCCTTTGCTAATTATCCCCAACATTCTGTTCGCTTTTTTGACTGCCGCTGCACATTGAGTGGATGTTTTCAGAGAACTATCCACAATGACTCCGAGATCTTTCTCGTGAGTGGTAACAGCTAATTTAGACCCCATCATTTTACATGTACAGTTGGGATGATGTTTTCCAAAGTGCATTACTTTGCATGTATCCCTGTTGGCAGCTCCTTTCCCGCTCTGCAGCTCAGCCCAGCCCCTGCGGCTCTCTGCGCACCCCCCACCTGTTAGCAGGGAAGCTGGGCTCCCCGCGGGCGGGCTCCGATTCCCGCTGGGGCTGTGGCTCCCAGGGCAGGCAGGGAGTTTAATTTGCTGCCAGGAATGCGTGGGCTGCTGGAGACAGTGAGCGAGAGAAACACCAGCCAGCTCCTCACGTCTTGGGGAAACCGTTATTAAACACAGCCGGGCGGAGGCGGGGAGCACTTTGCCCAGAGCCAGCCAGTGTGTCTGTCACTTCTTTATTGCTCTTTTTGCCTGTGAAACTTCCCACCCAGTCGGGAAAGGCCGGAGCAAACTCTGCGTAGCCGCGCTGCCCCCAGGGATGGCTGCAGTCATGGGGCGCTGCCGGTCACTGGCCTTTCTGCTGCTGCTTTGCCCTCTGAATCCCATGAAATCTTGGTCAGTTGAATCGCCCGCCTTGCCTGGAATCTCACCGGGATGGGGCGAGGCCATGAAACACCTGCCCAGCCCCACTCAGCCTCCTGCAGAGAAATCTACAGCGGGAAAATGGCCCGGGCTGGCTTCTTGACGGCCTTGGGGAAGAACAGTCGTGGGGCTATAAGACTGGACGGACTCTTGGGTCTTCTGGGTTTGATTCCTGATGGTGCCGCACACCCCGGCGGTGACCTTGGAGAGGTCACTGAGGGTCAGAGAATGGCCCAGGTGCCTTTGAAAATCCAGCCTGGATCCCTCCGGGCCTCCATCTCCATGTGTGAAATGGGTCTGGCGTGGCTGGGAGCTCTTTGAGGCAGTACCCAGCACAGCGGGGTGTCTGGGCATCACAGTCATGCCAGTACTAGACGGTCTGGGCAATTGTCAGTGTCCCTGCTGTGTGCGGTACCAAACTGGCTGCATTTCCCCAAGACCCCTCAGTGCCTGTCAGCAGGCATCACTCCTGCTGGGAGAGGGGCAGGTGGCTGGTTATCCAGCCAGGACATAAGGGAGCGGAAGTGGCTCTCTATGGACAGAGGACCTAGGGGGTGGGCTGAGCACCTGAGGGAGGAACACCAGGGGTAGGCAAGAGACCAGGGCATGGGACACTCACCAGGGAGTTCAGAACAACGGGGCAAGCGCCCTGTAGCCGCGAAGGCTGCTTTCCCCTAATGACTTCTGTTCCTGCAAGGGAAGGCTCTTTGAGCATTGACAGGTTGTGGCATATGCAGGGCAATCCCCGCTCTGTGCTGTACAGCACCGATCCCAGCTCCCCCTCGCTCCCTGCGAGCCGGGACAGCATTCTGGTAAAAGGGCAAATTCAAAATGTAATCAGCGGCGCGGCAATCCGCTCCTGCTCCCGGGCAGCACACAGTAAACAAGACGCCCCCAGACAGTTGTTTAGCAATTAGGGCCCAGCCGAAACTCCCTGGCTCGGTAATTGAGGGAGCTAAACAAGCTGTGGGCATGAATATTAATCTGGCTCTGGGCTGGAGCAGCAGCTGCTGCTCTTGAGTTCCAGGGAGCCACCGCCCTGCAAAGAGCTTTAATTTGTTATCTTTTGGCTGCTGGGAAAGATTAAATGGTGATTGCAAAGCACCATGCAGGAATGTGTGTCCTTGTGTGCGAAGTGTGTGTCGTTTGTGTGTGTGTGCATGCCCCGTGTGTCCTGTGTGTGTCTTGTGTGTGTATGTGTGTGCATGCCCTCTGTGTGCACAGTGTGTGTCCTGTGTGTGCCCCCCGTGTGCCCCCCCCCGTGTGTGGGGGGGCTGTGTCCTGTGTGTGCCCCCCGTGTGCCCCCCCGTGTGTGTGGGGGGGGCTGTGGCCTGTGTGTGCACAGGCGGGGCGGGTGTGCACAGTGCATGCACCCATGCGTGTGTGTGTGCCCAGCATTATTAGTGGGGGGGCTGGGCTGGGGAGGGAATGAGCCAGGGAGCATTTGCAGGTAAGTTGAGTTCATGAACTTCTCTTCCAAGGGGCAAAGCAGCTGCTAGGCCAGGCAAACTGGCCCATTAGCTGGGGGTGCTGTGGAGCATCCCGTCTGGGCCCCAGGGGCTCTAACACCTCTTCCCCCCACCCCATGCACGGGGCCCAGACAGATGGGGGTTCCCAATTGCCAGCTGCTGAGCTCTGTGCAGCCGGCTCTGCTAGGAGCGCTTGGAGCAATGCCCCCAGCCTGAGCGCCCAGGGGCTAGTTCACAGCTTCCCCCCCACCCCGAAGGCGCGGGAGAGAGGCGGGGGGGATGATGGAGGGGCAGGGGGAGGGGCAGGCTGTGCCCTATCGGTGGTGGCATTGCAGGGCGAGCGGCATTGGCCAGGGGCCCAGGGCACCGGTTCTCCCAGCACCGCTGGGGATGCTGCACCAAAGCCAGCAGAGCCGTGCTTCATGCTCGCTTTGGGCTGGCTGCAGACCTGGGTGCCAGGGCGTGTGCGTGGGAGGGGCTGGAGCGGGCCCATGCAGCAGGGTCAGCCGAGGCTGCCCAGGGTGGCCGTTTGGAACTGAGTTGGGACCCAGGGCAGGGTCTGAGCATGGGGAGGTGCGGCTGCATTTCTCTGCCTGTGTGTCCTAGAGCCCAGCCCGGCACGCGGCCCCAGGCACCCGGGGGGCTCAGAGCCCAGCCTTCTGGAGCAGCAAGGCAGCCGAGCGGTGCCAGACGGCTGCAGGGGCTTGGGCCCCGCGGCTCCTTCCAGCCGGTGCCGGTCGATGGGGGTGACACTCCCACGCTGCCCTGACCGACCACCCTGTCACTGCAGCCCCCGCCAATCGATTCCCCCGCAGGCTCCTGCTGCAGGGCCCTTGTTTTCCAAATGAGGACGCTGGCAGCGCTATCGATCGACAGCCCGACCTCCCTTCCCTGTGCAAAACGGGCCAGGGCTGCCTGGGGACTGCTCTGGGGCCTTTGCACGGGAGTGAATCCCCCCTGGCTGCTGCTGCCCCGGAGCCCCGCGTCTCCGGGGAGCCTGGCCGACGGTATCCCCATCAGGCTCGGCTTTGAATGGCTCCTGCCTTCGGCTGCTCCCCCTCTGCAATTCCCGGGGGCCTGGCACAGCGCGGCTGCCTGGTTATGTTTCCCCATGACAAACGAGCACGTTAAACTCGCAGGAGCCTCCCCGGAGGGAATGAGGGCGGGTGCAGGCATAACGCCCACAAACCCCTCACCAGCGTGCCTCGCATCCGCCCGGGCCCTCCCCCCAGGACACAATGCACAGCCCCCGCACACCCCTGTGCAGTCACTAACACAATGTGCACACGCTCACGTCCACGCTACCGGCATGCGTGCACACCGTTACGTGTGCACACGCTCACACTTTGCCAAGGGCCCAAGGGGCAGGGCTCCTGGGCGGCGCGTCTCTGCAGAAGGTTGGTGGCTACAGCCGGCTCTGGTGGGGGGCTGGTTCTCCAAGCCCCCGGCCCCGCGTTGGCTGCCTGGGCTGGGCTCTGCCCTGGACGTGCAACGGGCTGACTGCTGCCCTGGACCCAGCCAGAGGGGGCAGGACGTGACCCTGGGTGCGACCAGTGGCACTGCGAGACCACCCTGTCCTAGTGCAATGGCTGTGGGTGGTACTGGGTGGGCGGGAATCGGGCTCCGTGAGTCCAGGGGTTCCCAAGCCGGCTCGGTGCTGCTGGCGAAAGACGCAAGCGCTGGCTGGCTACACACAGGTGCTGGCCATGGCGCTGAACGACCCCGCCGGCTTCCCAGCCATCACTCGCTCTATCACCAAGCGCTGCAGAGCCGGTGAGCTCCTTGCAGCGTGGCGGGGTCATGCCGGGGGCCGGTGTTCCCAGATTAGCAGGGAGGGTGGGGGGCCGGGGGGAGATAAAGGACTGGGAGCTCTGGGGTAAGATTGCAGGCGGGGCCTGGTTCTATATTGCCCTGTGCCTGGAGCCCACATCACCAGCCCCAGGCATGCAACAGGCAGGAGCCAGGCCCCCACATCGTGAAATCGTAAAACGGATCAGCAGTGGCGGGTTCCTTCCACTCACTGTCCGGCTCCTGAGCCTGCCGGGGCCACGTTCCCGCACTTTCCTCTGCAGCCCCCAGGGGCAGAAACTTCCTGCCCAGTTTGTTTTTCACTCCCAAGCTCAGCTGCAAATTTGGGCTGGGCGCAGGGGGCTGGGGCTTTGCAAGAGACCCAGACAGACTGTCGTGCCGCCCTTGGCACCAGCATGATGCTGGCTCAGTGCTGCAAGGTGCTGGTGCTGGAGAGCCCGGAGCCGAGGGAGCCCAGGGGTCATGTCCCTGCTCAGTCACTGCGGGACTGGGGGGCTCTCCCAGGCTCCACGTTTGCTATAAAGTTTGTTCTCCGTCTTGCGGCTGGAGACGTCAGCACAGGCCCATCTGCACGGAGGGATCTTCGCATCACTATAGCAACAGCGGCATGAGAAGGGCTAAAGCTGCTCTTCGTAGGTATCGATTTGGAGAACATGCTCCAGGCAGCGTATGGCAGGGTACCGAGGAAGCACTGCCCCGGCCCCCTCCCTCTGTCCTTGGGGGTGGGAAAAGGGGCAGGGAAGGCAGCCCGCGGATTAGGGTGGCCCGGCTCCACCAGTTTTATTAACCAATCATTGCTGAAGGGGGAGCAACATCAATCCTGGGGCCCAGGACACCTGGGTTCAATACGCTGCTGCTGACTGTTCGTGTAACCTTGGGGGAGTCACTGCATCTGCCCAGTCTCCGAGCCCAGCTGTAACATGCGGGGGACGCTTCCCTGCCCCCCGGGGGACGAATGCACGGCAGAGTCTGAGGCTCGGGTAGTGCAAGGATGGGGGCCTGACAGAGGATAGCTGGGAAAGTGCAGCACTACAGACAGTGAGTGTGTGTGGGGGGGAGATGTTTCTGCTTCTGTCTCTCTAGGTACCTAAAAAGGCTCCCTCCCCTGAATCCAGGTACCCCACAGGCCCGTGCGCGGGGCCCCAACTCATGGTGACATCAGATACGCAGCTTTCATTTAACAAGGGTAGTAGGAAGAGAGCCTGAGACATAAGCCCTTGTATTAGAGGCCTGGAATGAGGCAGGACCTGCTCACAGAATTTAGCAAGAACAGGGCTAATATTGCAAAAATACACATTCCTAAGCCGTGCTAGGCACACAGTGCTCAGGCAGACACATCCCGCGGTACCAGAACATCCCGATGTCAAGGATGGTACAGACACATTCCCCAAGGGTAACAGCAATGCACTGAACCCTCCTAAAAGATACAGTCAGGATGACAGCGTGGTGAATAGAGATGTTTTGATTGAACCGACCTGTACAAGGTGATAGGTGATAACTGGCGAGGTCGGGGCAGTAACTATGTCGGGGCAGAACTGACTTGTTTGTACCGGGGTATAAAGAGGTATCTCACAGGGGGTGTCTTTGGCCACCCGAGGGGGGACTGGAAAGTCCCACCACTGACTGAGCTGGTCCATTGTCACAGGCAGACGTGTCCTAGTCTCCTCGTAGAGTCTGCCAGGGGCTATTACCGTGCTCCATCGACAATAAACCTGGCCTGGCATCTTTGCGGAAAACAGAGTCTGGGAATTTATTGGGCATTTTAATTGAGGCCTGCTGTCTCCGCGACCTGCACAGAGCTGGGACACCACACTGAACGAACACACGCAGCCAACGTCGGACCACATCGGTGACCCCGACTGCTGATCTGGTAAGTAAGCGAGCTGCCCTCTGGAGGAATCGCAATCTAACATCATCCAGGAGAAGTTTGTATATTTCCATCCTTTATGGGTCGGGGTCTGTGCAGGGCCTGGCATGACGGGGCCCTGATCTCGGTTGGGGTCTGGGCAGTGCCCGGCACGACAGAGCCCTGATCTCGGTCGGGGTCTGGGCAGCTCCCGGCACGATGGGGCCCTGGTCTCGGCTGGGGTCTGAGCAGTGCCCGGTGCGACGAGGCCCTGATCTCAGTCGGGTTCTGGGCAGTGCCCGGCGCGAGGGGGCCCTGATCTCGGTCGGGGTCTGGGCAGCGCCCGGCACGACAGAGCCCTGATCTCGATCAGAGTCTGGGCAGTGCCTGGCACGACGGGGCCCTGATCTCGGTCGGGGTCTGGGCAGCGCCCGGCACGACAGGGCCCTGATCTCGGTCGGGGTCTGGGCAGCGCCCGGCACGACAGAGCCCTGATCTCGGTTGGGGTCTGGGCAGCTCCCGGCACGACGGGGCCCTGATCTCAGTCGGGTTCTGGGCAGTGCCCGGCGCGAGGGGGCCCTGATCTCGGTCGGGGTCTGGGCAGCGCCCGGCACGACAGAGCCCTGATCTCGATCAGAGTCTGGGCAGTGCCTGGCACGACTGGGCCCTGATCTCGGTCGGGGTCTGGGCAGCGCCCAGCAAGACGGGGCCCTGGTCTCGGCCGGGGTCTGGGCAGCGCCTGGCATGACAGGCCCTTGGTCTCTAGGTGCCTCAGTGGTACAGATAGCAGCAGGTTCCCAGCTCCTGGCAGTGCCGTGGCGGCCGATGACCAGCACCTGGGTGTGGGGGCACAGCATCCCCACCTAGCAGAGCCAGGAGCCTGCTCTGGGCTCCAGCCATGACATGTGGACAGGGCAATGATCGCATCCATCAGCCTGTTCCTCGCCAGATCATCAGTAAAACAGCCTCCCCCGCCCCCATTGATCCGCCTCTGAGTGTTCGGCCTGTGAGCTCTAAGCAGAGGCTGGGTGGTGATCGGGTGACCATCTGTCAGCACTGCCCAGACACACAGCGACCGGAATGGGGGCCCTGTCGCACCGGGCCCTGCCCAGACGCACAGTGACTGAGATGAGGGCCCCGTCATGTTGGATGCTGCCCAGACGCACGGTGACCGAGATGGGGGCCCCGTTGTGCCGGGCCCTGCCCAGACACACAGCGACCGAGATGGGGGCCCCGTCATGTTGGATGCTGCCCAGACGCACAGTGACCGAGATGGGGGCCCTGTCATGTTGGGTGCTGCCCAGACGCACAGCGACCGGAATGGGGGCCCCGTTGTGCCGGGCCCTGCCCAGACACACAGCAACCGAGATGGGGGCCCCGTCATGTTGGGTGCTGCCCAGACGCACAGTGACCGAGATGGGGGCCCCGTCATGTTGGGTGCTGCCCAGACGCACAGTGACCGAGATGGGGGCCCCGTCATGTTGGGTGCTGCCCAGACACACAACAACTGTAATCAACAGCACTGTCATTGCTAAAGTGACAGGTTTGCTGCCCGCTCAGGGCACCGTCACACCCAGTGACATGGAGCGAGTCTGGGACTCTGCCCTTGATCCAAAGGCTGGATCTGGGTCGAAACATTGCGGCAAACCATGCCTCCAGTCCCACAGGAGATCTCCAGGCACGCTGCCCTGCCCCGCCAACTCGGCTCCACGCCCAAGGCGCTGAAGGACTCCCCAAAGCCCAGGAGAGGAGGCGTGAGCTGGAGACCAAGCGGGCTCCAGTCTGTAGCAATTACAGTTATTTATAGCCCTGGAGTGATAGGAGCTAATGAAGAGAGCCAGTCTCTGAGCAGGACACGTGAATCGCCCAGGGACCCAGCTCAGGCGGAGCAAGGCGCTTCCACGGCTGCCTCGCAGGGATAAACCCGCAGGGCAGGAACCGGAGACATGAGCACCAAGCTGGCCGCTCCGGAGGGTTGTGTCCCGAATTCGGCTTTCCCCAGAGTCTCTCCAAGTGGGGCTGGGATGTGGCCAGAGCCCCCGGGCACCCCAAAGGGAAACACTTGGTTGGCGTCTAGGGCCTGCTCTGTATTGCAAGTCTCACCAGTTTAAGCAGCTGTGCCAGCCCCCAAGTGGGCGCAGTGAAATGTGCAACCCGCGAGCTCTCAGGCTGCCCCCGCTCAGAGATGGCGTCCTGCAGCCCCAGCCCCACAGCGGAATGAATTGGAGCCACCCAAAGGGACTGGTCCTGCCAAGCCGCGGTGCAGGAGCCTTGTGCCGGGCGAGGGGAGAGCAGCACCAGAGCCGGGTTCTGCCGGGTATTTCACCAGCTGGAGCAATGGGGCCATATTTCAGCCGCTATCAACTCTGGCCTGTGGAGCGGCTTCCGGTGTGAACCCAGCGCATCAGCGGCACGTGTGCCGGCGGGGCCCTGAATAAACACGCCGTGGAGCGAGGGCCAGCGGCTCTGCCCATGGCCTGGGCCTTTGCGATGCCACCGGGGCAGCTGAAGGAGTGGGGCTCAGGGGCCACCGAAGGCTGGTCGTGGGGGACAGGTGAATGCTCCAGAGAAGGAGCCATATAGCCAACGCTGCCAGGACGCCTTGTATCCGCTACCCCACACCTCATGCAGCTGCAAGGCTCCTGTTCCAGTCCGGCCTGCTGGGCTCAGGTGCGGGGTGGTGCGCAGCCCCAGCCCCAGCCCTGAGCAGATCGCATGTGGCAGATGGGCCCCGGAAGAAGCACTCCTGGCCCGGGGTCATATCTGGCACCCTGCCTGTGGGAAGAGGCCCTAAAAGTCCGACGTGTCCTTCCAAGCTGACTTACTCCTCTGCCAGAGCAGCCATAAAGCCCCTTTGGTGGGCGCCGGGCTGGGCCGGGCCCCGGCTGCTGGGGCTGGCAGCCCTCAGCTGGCTTTCTCTAACTCTCCTGCTGTCGCGTCTGCAGGTGATAAAAGCCCTAAGGACGCTGGCAGCCCGCCGGTGCTGATTCAGCCCTCTGCTGAGGCATCTCGCTGGGCTTTGGTGATTTAAATGCAAATTCAGTTTTTGTTTGGTCTCGGCATCGCAGCAGCATGGTGAGGCCCCCGTGGCACCCGGCACCCCCAACGCCGGGGGGGGGGCAGACGCACAGAGAGGGACAGGGACCTGCCCAGCTCACACACCAGGTCAGCACTGGGAAGAGAACCCAGGTGTCCTGTGCCCCAATCCAGCCCCCTGCTCCCAGAACAGCCCCATGCTAGCAGTGCCACAAAAGATGGTGTCTTGCAGCAAACCGGGCCGCACTGGCCCAAGGCGCAGAAACACCCGGGGCCCAGCTCTCCAGAGGGGCTGAGCACCCGCACCGGGAGCCAGGTTTGAACATGCGCACCTGAGTTCCCGAACAGCCCTGGGTGGGGGATGCTGAGCTGGCAGCAAAAGCCAGCCCCAGCGGCGAGTGTCAAGTCCTTGGCCACAGGTGATGGGGGTGAGCGTGTCTCTCACACAGGGCAGGAGTCCCTGGGAGCCACGTCGTGGCCTGTGTTAGGCAGGTCAGGCTGGAGCTAATGGGCCCTTCTGGCTTGGCCTCCAGCAGCTGCTGAGTGGACAGAAAAGGTCCGTGTGCTCCAGCTAGCCCCTGCACTGCAGGAGAGCAGCCCACACACCCTGCCGATCAAAGTGACCCCCAGCCTCGCTCAGGCCTCTGCTGTCTGGCCATCGACCTAGCACCCAGCCCCAGTCTGCCTGCAAGTGCCGCTCTGCCCTTCCCGCGGCCGGCATCCTCTGACTGCGGGGTCACTCCCGACCTTCAGCCCAAGGACGGAGCCCTCTGCAAGTCGGCGCCAAATGCCATGTTTGTTCTGGGCCGTGCTGAGATCCTGAGCTTATGTCATGAGGATTGATTGGGCTGAGACTTTGGAAAGGCTCCGCCGGGAAGGTGGGAGGGCGAGCGAGGGGTTCGTTAGCTCTGTTGGTTTGTCTGTGTTGTGCAGGGCAGGCGGGGTGGATAGAGCACAGCACCAGGCCAGCGTGAAGGACAGAGACGCAGAGGACGCATCAGCCAGGAGATTTCCCACAGCCCAGGCCCAGTGCAAGCCGCGTACTGCACACGCCTCATCTCACTGCATCTGGGACAAAGTGTGTTCCTGGATTTCCACCCCTGGGGCTGTGCTAGCAAAGGGGCAGCAGCCCCCCCAGCCAGGCACAGCTCTGTCACCTGCGAGTGTCGGGGTGTGGGCGGCTCGCTGGTTTGGCCTGGAACCCCCAGGGTTAATTGGTCACAGGCCCCGTTGGGTGCGGGCTCCCGCACTCAGGCTGGAGTCCCAGCCTGTCTCAGCACCCACAGCAGGGCTGGATTTCCAAAGCGTGTCCTGGAAGGAGCATGCAGGGAGCTGAGCACTTTGGAAACCAGGGCCCCCGTGGACTCGCTCATCTCCTGACGCCCTGCCTTCCCCACGGCACAGTGCACCCATCCCCCTGGCTGGCGCAGGGACCCACTCTTGCCCCCTCGCAGCTGCTGCAGCTGAGCTGTGTGCTTCGCACAAACAGGAGCCAGTGGTCCTGGGTTCGATACCCACCATGGGCCTTGTTACACAGGAACACTGACCTCTGGGCCTCCTCGCCAGGACGTACCTAGCCCTGGCATCCTCTGCCTGCACCCACTGCCAGGAGGTAGCATGGGGAAGGACGTGTCTTTCCCAGGACACCTGGGCTGCAAATGACCCTTATTGCCCAAGCGAGTCTATGTCATCGCAGCTCCCACGCTCGGCTCCTGGGGTGGGTCAGGGCAGGGTCCCTCGCCCCTCGGAGAGGCGCGACGCTGAGGAGCTGCTGCAGCGCGTGCATAAGCCGGGGACACAGAGGGTTTTCCCACATTTAAGTGGCTTTGAATGCAGCCAGCCCATCCCTCTCTGTAATCTCTGCTGCCTGCTCCGTGGAGCAGAGCTGTTGTCTCTGAGCACGTCTCCCCCTCCCTAGCGCTGATGGACAGTGTTTAACCAGCCATCTGCGGCAGAGCGTCCGCGATCACGCCACCCACCCTCGCTGCCGGGTCTCTCCTGGCTGCGCCGGTGTTATGGGCTGCCGAAGAAGTCTGTAATTCGCAGCAGCTGGCGGTGAGAGGAAGGGGGATGCTGAGAGTGTGAGGCCCCTCATGCAGGGAACGTTTGGGGAGCCGGGACCAGGATCTAAATATATCACATTAGCAGGATGGGGCTGAGCAAAGCTGCAGAGCTGCAGCTGAATCTGCACCAGGCATGAGCCATACCATGGCTGAGGGCTCATGTCTGGATCACAGACACACCTAGAGGCCTCGATGGAGAGCGAGGGACAGAGACAGAACCCTGGGCCACAGCCTGTGGTCCCCGCCATACAAGCCATAACATGCCCACCCTCGCAGCCCTACACCTCTGCCGGGAGCTGCCTGCAAGAGGAGCCGCTTCCCCAAGCTGCAGCCTTTTCACCCCTTCTCTTGCGGTGAAAACTCCAGCCCCGCAGCTCTGCCAGCCTCGGCTCTCGCCTCGGGACACAGGGCAGAGCCAGACGGGGAGACCTCATGGCCACCTCTCACCCCAGCAGCAGCCGGGGCCTTACACGGGCCATGCACAGGGTGTTTCATAGGGGGTCGGTGGAGGCCATCAGTCCGCCAGGCTCCAGCCGCGCTCCCAGAGTGGCTGCCCTGTGTGGAACGACGTGCCAGCCCCCCCAGACACGTGTGCATTAGCAGGCAGGGCGTGGCCCAGCTGCTCCTAGGCAGGGAGCCCGGAGAACATCACACCCCCGTCCACCCACAGGGCTTAATACAGACTCGCTGGGATGTGTCCCAGGTCTTTTGTCCCCGCTCTGCAGAGGGGCACAGGCCGCCTGCCCTCACCCAGGGAGCTGTAAGAAATGGGAGACGAATTCCCAGGGGCCTGTAAAGGGCCGTGAATCCTAAAGAGGGGAGAACTGGCAGGAAGGGGCTGGAGCCATGGTGGACGTCTAGACGGGGAAGACCAAAGGAACCCAGGGCTGGGACAGCAGGGGGCTGTGGGTCAGGATTGAGGGGCACCGGCAGAGCTGCGGGGTTCTCCCCACAACATGCACACAGCTCTGCTGCTGCCCCTCAATCCTGACGCACAAACCCCCTGCTATCCCAGCCCTGGGCTCCCCCCACGCCTAGCTCTGCCGATGCCCCTCAGTCTTCTGCCGCCCGGCCCGCACCGGTCCCTTCAGCATCTCCCTGTGACGCGCCCTCCCTCCCGCAGCTGTCTGCCCCTGGCGCTCGCTGCGCGATGGCTTCTGTGGGGTTTGCATGGCACAAGGCCTTTACCCTCTCAGCTCCGCAACGGTGGCGCCCAGTGATTTATGGCGCCTTCCCGGCCTAATGCTGGGGAATCATTTGTGCTGCCTGTGACGAAGCGGGAATGTTCTTCATGTTTCCTCTGAATAGTGTGGGGGTGCCTCAGTTTCCCCTGTGCAGTTCTGAAGTATCTAGGTGGTGGGATAAGGGTGTATGATCATTGCAGAGCCCTAGAGGGCAGGTGTGTGCAGGGGTCTGGACACTTGTCACGGAGTCCCTGGGCGATGCTCTGGACCTGCTCCCTACGAAGCCAGTCAGGACTCTGGGGAGTCTCCTTTCTGGGAGCAGCCTGTCTGCAGGACACACAGCTCACCCGGCTTCCACCTTCCTGGGTCTGACATTGGAGCATTCAGCCTCCTCTGCCCCTCTGTGCGCTTCCCCCAGCGAGTCCGCCCAGGCGGGGTCCTGGGGAAGCCAGAGGGTCCTGCCCCCCAACTTCGCAGTCAGACGGGACTCTCAGCCAGCCAGTAAAACAGAAGGTTTATTAGACGACAGGAACATGGTCTAACACAGAGCTTGCAGGTGCAGAGAACAGGACCCCTCAGCCGGGTCCATTTGTGGGGGCAGTGAGCCAGACAACCATGTCTGCACTTTACTCCACGTCCCCAACCAGCCCCAAACTGAAACTCTTTCCAGCCCCTCCTCCTCTGGGCTTTGTCCCTTTCCCCGGGCCAGGAGGTCACCTGATTCCTTCGTTCTCCAACCCTTTAGCTCTCACCTTGCAGGGGGAAGGGCCCAGGCCATCAGTTGCCAGGAAAGAGGGTGTCGGCCATTCTCTGTATCCAGACCCCTGCACACACCTGCCCTCTAGGGCTCTGCAATGATCATACACCCTTACTCCACCCCCTAGATACTTAAGAACGGCATAGGGGAAACTGAGGCACCCCCACACTATTCAGAGGAAACATTAAGAACAGTCCCACTTCGTCACTCCGTTTTCCCCACATGCCCTGCTGCGGCTCAGACACTTGGGAGACCCTGGCGGTTAACTTTGCAAACTCCAAACATCTCTTGTGTGATGCTTGCTCCGAGACCGGCTGGAATCCCAGCTCACGGAACACTGAGTTCCCCATTAATAACCTGCTTCATCGTTAAGCAGCCATAGATCTGCCGCCGCTCCCGCCTGCACGGGGACGCACACTAATCATGTTTACAGCAGAGACTTACTGTTGTGTTTGCAGCCGCTGCTCCCTTCACAGCCCGCCAGGGACCTTCCCCTAACAAAATGCAGTGTGAGCACGATAATTGAGGCTTATTTATGGAAGGGAAGCAGCTCGCAGCAGGCGCTTATAACTGTCACCTTTAAAACAGTCCCGTAAAGGAAAGCACCGAACCTCAAGCAATTGTCCTCGGCTGGACTGTAAATCGCTTTTCACGCTGCCTTCCAGTATCTGTTTGCCCCTTTAGGGACCCCCCTTGTGTTTCCAAGGCCACCATCAGTCCCAGCCGCTGTGAGGCCTTTATCATCCTTCAGAAGCAGGGAATGTTCAGCCGAAAGGACTGAGCAGCCCTGGGGGGTGTGCACGTCGTAGGTAATTGATAGCTATGGATCCCCACCTGGGCTGAATGGCCGCAGTTAGAGAAACCTAGTTCCACGCTGGGAGGGCTGGGGCCTGACTGCTTCCAGACCCTCCTTGCTCATTCTGCCCCCGTACGCCAGGCTGAGCAGCGGGTCTCTCTCCAGCTGCAGGTTATTGCGTGGGCTAAATGAATGATCACGGCCTCCCGAACGTTTCACTCCCACCGCCTTCACGGCTGTACGGAGCGACAGCGCTTATTTTTGTTTGCAGCCATGTGTTGCTCACTTGTGGGCACACACACTCACCATTGCTCCGGTCTCTCCCCTGCAACTCACTTCTATGGCAACAACTCATTTTTCAGATGGCAGTCGTGTGTGGCACACACACACACACACACGTGCATGCACCCATGCCCAAAAGCACACACAAACACAAAGTCACACACCTGCCTGTGGTTCAGCGTATTAACCGAGACATTCTTCACTGATGCAGCGGATCTCACGCTGGGCTCCTTGGGCCATTGAAAAGCCTGTGTTTGCATGTCAGCACCGGCTGGGGTGGCTGCCCCCCTGCGGGACCTATGGGAATGGAGCGGAGTCATTGAGACTCCCTGTCGCAGGGACGTTCCCAGGACACGACAGCTTCAGTGAAGCGTGGTCTATGTGAACAAATCCCCATAACGAGCGACTGGGGGGCTGTGTCCGAGCAGAGCTTGATTGCCCCAAAAAAAGCCCAGTGGAATCCACCCCGTGACAGGACGTTTCTGATCCCAGGGCAGGGATTTATGCGCCTCGCATTGCACAGCGTGAACAAACTACTTACACTGTAAGCTCTTTGGGGCTTGTACACCTGCTCGCCAGGTTGCCCTCTGTCTCCTGCAAAGTGACATATCTCAATATACAGAGTGATTCATGTACCCTTTTAATATCTTATAGGTCACTGAGGCCTGGTACGAATGACGTGCACTTGACAGGAATGTGTGCGCTGCAAGTTAGCAACCAAAGCAAGGACTTAAGGTCAAGGACCATTAGAACGCTTTGTGCAAAAACAATCATATGTTCTGAGAGTTACAAACGGTGGCAAATTGCCTACACTAGTGTGAGGGGGTCTCGCGCTTTCTCTTCTGGGGGGGGGTCAGGGCACCATTTCTTGCCCCTGAACTGGGGTATTAACTGCCCCACTAGTGTCCTAGAGGAGGGGAGTGGAGAGGGAGGGATCCGGGGCCTCCCTCTGCTCCAGGTCCCAGCCCAGGGGCCCTCGGGCCTTTTAAACTTGCCAGGAAGATTTGGAACGGGAAGTGAGGCAGGCACAGATAATGCAAACTCAGAACAGATGGGGAAACAAAATAGGGAATTGGAGAAAAGAATGATGGATTGGGAAAAGATTAAAGCAGACAAAGATAAATTAGACCATCAAGTGATAGGAATGAAACAGTTAATTCGAGATTTGACTAAGAAAAAGGAAGAGGAGATCACAAGCGATGCTCACACATGGTGCTAGAAAACTGTAGCAGCATTGTAAAAACAAGTGAAAATACAGGACCTGGGACTTACGGCTACGTGTCAAAAAGAGAGAGATTTGGATTTGGATTCCAATGATGTTTGGTATGGAGAGAATCTGCGAGGGGGTCAAGAGAAAAGGAAATTTGGGCAACCTTGAGAGGGGTTTTATACTAAGTTGAGGGAAGAAATAAGAAACTGGCCAGGAGAACGTAAACCAGAAAAGTCTGCAGCAGTGGTAGAATGGAAATCAACCATTAAGGATGCAATGGGGGAGATACAGTCAGAGCAAACACTAATAATTCCTGCGAGTTCGTCACACTTACAGTTGATGGTAAAGTCATTAGGCCCAGTGAATATGAAAAATTTAGCTACATGTCTAGTACAGTGGGCAGAATTAGGAGGAACAGAGAATTTAAATATGAGTGAATCTTGTTGGTTAATCAGGGCAGCTACCACTGGAGAGATTAGACAGGCAGTAGATCAAGTGAAAAATGTTTTGGACAGGCAGCCAGAAGCACACCAGCTGATACCACGATTTATTATGCTGTTAGGAAAAGAGAGAGGTCAAAGACCCATGAAGGTGTTATCCAGTGCAGATTACATGAAGCCTGGAGATTCATCCAGGGATTACCTGTTAAAGAGAATAACATTGGGATTATTGGCTGGAGAAATACGACTGGTGACTAATCCCAGGGTGGAGGTCATCAGACATGTCACAGCTGATTCTTTGATGGCAGGTGGTTTGAATCAGGGGGAATTTGGAAAGATGGATGTGACGGAGCAGGGAGTATTAACCTGGTGATGTTGCATGGGAGTTTTACTAGTTTACTGTCTGCATTGATACTAGATGGTGGTGGGATATCAGCAGTGATGAGCTGCCAAAATCTTAACCACCGGTTCCCTATGAAAAGTCCTGATTGAAGGGATGTGCCATGGTGTGTGTTTTTTGTAGCTTTCCCCATAAGAAGCGGCGATGCATTGAGTCATGGGGAGTCATACTTAACAATCAAAAAAATAAAAACCATTTTTACATGTTTATTGCAATAGACACAAAGTAGTACTTTATTAAATGCATATCAACATAATGAATGAGGCAAGTGCGACCCCTGTTAATAAAATAATAAACTAGACTGGGGTGGGCAAACTTTTTGGCCCGAGGGCTACGTCAGGGTTGCAAAATTGTATCGGGGGCCAAGTAGGGAAGGCTGTGCCCCGCCAAACAGCCTGTTCCCACCCCCCTGACTGTCCCCTACCCAACTTGCCCTGCTCCCTGTCCCCTGACTGCCCTGACCCCATCCACCACCACCCCGACAGACCCCTGGAACTCCCACGCCTACCCAACCCCCCCACCCATTCCCCGTCCGCTGACTGCCCCCCAGAACCTCGGCCCCCTCCAACTGCTCCCTGCCCCTTATCCAACCCCCCACTCCCAGCCCCGGCCCAGCCCCCTTACCATGCTGCTCAGGGCAGCGTGTCTGGATGCCGCGTGGCCCGCTGGAGCTCGCAGCCCCACCCCCTTACCATGCTGCTCAACGCGGCAGGAGCTGCCGAGCGGCCCAGGAGCAGCCCAGAGCGCTGGCGGCATGGCACGCTGGGGCTCTGCAAGAGGGGGGAAGGCGGAGGAGGGGCCGGGGGAGCCTCCCCTGCCGGGAGCTCAGGGAGCCCTAACAATTGTTAACAACCAGTTCTAAAACTGCTTCAAAATTTAACAACTGGTTT
This sequence comes from Lepidochelys kempii, assembly GCF_965140285.1. Lineage (NCBI taxonomy): Eukaryota > Metazoa > Chordata > Testudines > Cheloniidae > Lepidochelys > Lepidochelys kempii. The sequence continues at coordinate 27,209,418 of NC_136399.1, forward strand.
GGGCGAACCGGCTCCAGCTCACCACTGGATATCAGGGGGGTGACTTCACTGAGGGACGATACTTGACGGCCGGCACACAACCTGAGCCCAGGAGGGGGCTGGGGCCAGGGAACACCTTCTGCCCCGAAACTGGACAAAGGCTGGAGGAGGAGCCGGGGTGTGTGGCTGGGTGAGAGGCTGGAGGGAGTTGCAGTTTGGAGCTGGCTGGGGAGACGGGGGGAGGCCCAGAACCTGGGTCTGGGCTCCCTGCCCCGCAAGAGGGACCTGACTGAGAGGTCCTGGTCCCTGCACCTACAGGCTCTGTGTTAGACCGTGTTCCTGTCGTCTAATCAACCTTCTGTGTTACTAGCTGAGAGTCAGGGTGAATCGCAGAAGTGGGGGGTGCAGGGCCCTGACTCCCCCACACTCCGTGACAATGTGTTTGAAGGATTGGACAGAAATTTATTAGCGCTGTCTACTAAGTTGGTGAACCCAGCAGCCCAGGATGAGGGGTTAACGGTTATGGACGCGCCGGAGCATGTGCCAACAAACGATGAAAGGGGGAAGCCAGGTGGAAGGATTGAAACCCAGAGTACCTTTCCTTGAAGCAGTAACATATTCAGAGGAGAGTGCTGATCGATCAGGGTGCCGTGGGAGAGGAAGAGGTCCTGGTAGAGGACAAAGCACAAGGAGGTAGAGGGCGGGATATAAAATCGTATAAGAATTTCAGGAGATGTCACGCCTTGGATCATGGCAGCTCGCCCAGGATTGTCGCTTTGGAGTTGTGCGGGTGAAAGCCTAGCGAACAAAGGCAAAGAACCGATGATGCAACGGAATGGACTATAAATGGGTGCCTACGATTTCTGCAAATCGGAGTCATTTATTGATCCAGAGTCCCGTGTGGATATAGATGTGGTTTTCACCGGCTCCCCGCATCTTATGATCTTATCCCGATGGAAGGAACCTCGACTGGCCATTGGGACCATTCTGACCTTTGGACTCCGGTATGGTATGTTTGGGGTGCGAATGTGGAGTGAGTAAGGTTTGTTTTGTAATCAATAAAGAGCATTTAGAGTATTATATACCAACACTGTGTCTGGTATCTGCTTGCTCCCCATCCCGCAGGGAGACCGCTATTGCGGGTCTAACAGGAATTTTATATCAGTCCTGCTGGTGTTATTTCCTTTTCCGATGATTTCCTGTATTTTTCTCGGAACAGAAGATTGTTTTTGCACAGAGTTCTAATAGTCCTTGACCTTGAGTCCTTGCTTCGGTTGCTAACTTGCAACGCACGCATTCATGCCAAGCATGTGTCAGTCATACCAGGCCTCAGTGCCCGATAACATATTACATGGAGACATCAATCACACTGTGCATTGACAGATAGATAGATATCCCAACACCAGCACACCACCCCAGGTTCACCTCTGCCCCTGACTCAGGTGGGGCTTTCCCAACAGGCCTGGCAAACCAGTGCCATGGAAATTCAGTGAGAGTCGGGCACTTCAGATCCTTTGAACACTTTGAATCTCTTCTCTCCCCCTTCTGCTTCTAGTCTGTGAGGCTGCAGAGAGCTGGAGTGTTGTGACCCAGTCTGGTGTGCACAGAGCCGCGCTGGAGACACAAGGACATGTGAGCAGGGGCAGGGTGGTCGGACCCTGGCTTTCAGAGACAATTCCCGTGCTTCCCCCCCCGGCCCAGGATGCTGCTGGAATAGATAAGCAAACAGATCTGCAGCCACTTTATTGCCAGCCTCTCTCCTGATGGTTTGCAGGTGTGAGGAGCTGCTCAGGATGCAGGCTCTGTAGCCAGCTGTCAGGGCTGGGAGATTGGTTAGGGGAAGACTAAAAAATTGAATGCATTTCAATCTACATGCTGGGGAAGGCAATCACATTCTCCTGTCTCCCTGGGGGGGCCCCGGGCCAGTGCCAGAGGAGGGGGTAATGTAGTCACACCAGGCAAAGGAAGGGGTTAGCTTCATTCTCAAAGCAGGCTGGTGGCTGATCTGGGGCCAGGGCACCAGACAGCCTGAAGACAGAGCTGGTGCCCTTTGCTCCGAATGGCATAATTGTTGTTAGGTTTGCAAAGAGCAGAACGTGCATCATTATCCCAACAGCCCAGCCAGGCTGTTCGAGGGCAGGGAACGTTTCCCAAAATGCCTATGGGATTTAGGAGCTGAGGTGTGATTTAGGAGCCTCAGTCTCGTTGAAAGTCAGGGAGGTTTAGGTGCCAAAGGGTCAGACTTTCAATAGCTTTCAGGTGCTTAAAGAGATACACCCACCCCTTGTGGTTTTCAAAGCACTGAAGCCGATGGGGGTGCCTGACTCCCATGGATTTAAGTGCTCGGGCAGGTCTCACTACCCCCCCCCCCGGCACCTCACTGCAGTGTTAGGTGCCTAAATACTTTAGAAAATCTGCCCCTCGGCAGCTCAACTCCCCCTGCCTTTCAGTGCCATGCAGGGCAGCTCAGCACCTTGGTCCCCTTGGAAAATGGGACCGAGGTGCCTGCATCACAGATACGCGCCTGAGCGCCGCAGAATGATACTTTCCTGGGGTAACGGCTGGTCAAGCAGCAATGGAGGCCTGTCTTGTGGGGAAGGGCCTGGGCTGGGACTTAGGAGACCAGGCTGCAACGCCTGGCTCTGCCACAGACTTGCTGTGTGACCTGAGGCAAGTCACTTAGGTCCAAGTTGTTCACATGCTCGGACTCCTTAGCTTTTCGGCAAACCTAGACCCTTGTCTAGGGCCTCAGTTCTCCATTTGTAACAGGATCATTCACAGCTCTTTTCCCCTCCCTTTGGATTGATATTTAGACCGGAAGCTTTCTGGGGAAGGCGCCGTCTCTGACTGGCTGTGCAGCACCCGACCCCAGGGGGCCCAGAGCTCCATTAGGTTCCTTAGGTGCTGCCATAAAAATGGTGTAAAGTGGCCTTGCTGTCCTGCCTGGCTGTTCCCTGGCTGGCTCTTCTCCAACCATCTTCCACCTCCTCGGTGAGAAACCAGACACACAGTTCCAGGATACAGAGGAGCAGCCGTGTGAGTCTGTATCCGCAAAAAGAAAAGGAGGCCTTGTGGCACCTTAGAGACTAATAAATTTGTTAGTCTCTAAGGTGCCACAAGTCCTCCTTTTCTTTTAGTTCCAGGATAACGTGTGACTTCGTGTGTGTGTGGGGGGGGAGGGGATCTCTCTGTGAAGCAGGGACGAAAGGCCATTGAGAAGGCTGTAATGTTGTCTGCGCTTAAACTTAATTGTGCAGAAAATGAAGATTAAAGGAGCGGCCCCAGAGGACCTGCTGTTCCTGGTGAATTCAGACACAAAACCCTCTGCAAGGGCCACTGAGCTACAAATCACTGTTTTGCTAACTTTATAATTGTCTGTCTGTGTCCCTGAGATTTAACCAAGGCAGGGGGAGGGGAAGGGGACCAGCCACTCTGCCTTAGCAACATCCAAGTGGCTTCTCTTTCCTGAAAAGACTGGTGGATCAGGTTTCCTTCGGAAAGGATGAGCCACTCCAGTCATGCCTGCATCTGCAGTGAAAAGAACCTGCTGCTTCCCTGAATGTTAACAGCTGTTGGTTTTCATCCGCGGAGTCCTGGAAACCAGAACAAAGTGCAGAGTTTGCAAGGTTACCTACAGCCTCAGAGAGACAGAGAGAGAGAGAGAGAGAGAGAGAGAGAGTGGCTGGGGGGGTGTCAAGGTTCCTTCCCCATTCTGAATTCTGGGGTACAGATGTGGGGACCGGCATGAAAGACCCCCTAAGCTTATTCTTACCAGCTTAGGTTAAAACTTCCCAAGGTACAAACTTTGCCTTGTCCTTGAACCGTATGCTGCCACCACCATAGACGCACCAAGCGTCTTACACAAAGATCAGGGAAAGAGCCCACTTGGAGACGTCTTCCCCCAAAATATCCCCCCAAGCCCTACACCCCCTTTCCTGGGGAAGGCTTGATAAAAATCCTCACCAGTTTGTACAGGTGAACACAGACCCAAACCCTTGGATCTTAAGAACAATGAAAAATCAAGCAGGTTCTTAAAAGAAGAATTTTAATAGAAGAAAAAGTAAAAGAATCACCTCTGTAAACTCAGGATGGTAAATACCTTACAGGGTAATCAGATTCAAAACACAGAGAATCCCTCTGGGCAAAACCTTAAGTTACAAAAAGACACAAAAACAGGAATATACATTCCCTCCAGCACAGCTATTTTACCAGCCATTAACCTAAAGGAAATCTAAGGCATTTCTAGCTAGATTACTTACTAACTAACAGGAGTTGTAAGGCTGCATTCCTAATCTGTTCCCGGCAAAAGCATCACACAGACAGATGAACCCTTTGTCCCCCCCCACTCCAGATTTGAAAGTATCTTGTCCTCTCATTGGTCATTTGGGTCAGGTGCCAGCGAGGTGATCTTAACTTCTTACCCCTTTACTGGTGAAAGGGTTTTGCCTCTGGCCAGGAGGGATTTTATAGCTCTGTATACAGAAAGGTGGTTACCCTTCCCTTTATATTTATGACAGGGGGGAATGAAGGATGCAGAATATTGAGTGTGACATTTCTAATCCAGGTGCAGTGTTTAGGATCCAGAGTGCTGCTGGGCAGATTAGCATAACCAGACCTCTACTGATCCCTTTAAATGCAGAGCACACAAACATGGGCTGCAAGCGACTCAAAGGAGGACAAACAGGTCAGGCTTTATACATGGATAGAGCCCTGTCAAAGTGAAGTGGCGGGGAAATGGACACACGCAAACAAAGCGTGTTCCTGGCTCATGTTAGAATCTTCTGCTCTTCCCAGATCTCCTCTCGTGGTGACACCGGAGGGCTGGCAACAGGTGAAATGAGGAATCCCTGCCGGAGTCCTGGAGGCAGCCCCAAAGATAAAGCGTTGAGTCAGGAGGAGTGTTGGGAACAGAAGCCAGCTCTCAGACACCTTGAAGGAGGCTGATTTCCAAAGGATGGGCGCTCAGTGTTTTATTTCAGAGGAGCAGCCGTGTTAGTCTGTATCCGCAAAAAGAACAGGAGGACTTGTGGCACCGTAGAGACTAACCAATTTATTTGAGCAGGAGCTTTCGTGAGCTACAGTGTTTTATGGAACTCAAACCCCATTAAGGTGTCCTAAATCAGGCCCCCACAGTCACTCGTCCCTTGACCACTTTGGCCATTGCTTGTAACCTGCGCCTGGCAGGTATGAACTTCAGTGCCCTGCAGAGAAGGAAGGAAATTGCATCCTTTGTCAAGCACAGGGGAAGGTTTGCAGCTCAGGCTGCCAGACTGCAGCACCTCTGCTCCTTGCCCTGAGGACAAGGGGTCCCGTTACAGCCCAGGAACATTTCAGGCTGCAGAACAGGGACATCCTCATTGCTGAACAAAGCATGTTCACTTTGCTCCCTCTTTGCATGTGGGAAAAGAACCAGAAGGCAGGCCCCAGACAGGCCCTCTGCTGCCGTTCGCACAAAAAGTCACTCCCTGTGCTGTGCACCAGACAATGCTCACGGCAACAGAAGCCAATGAATGAACCTGGCTGGGTTTGCAGGCCAGGTGTGACGAAGTGGGACTCTTCTTAATGTTTCCTCTGAATAGTGTGGGGGTGCCTCAGTTTCCCCTAGGCAGTTCTTAAGTATCTAGGTGGTGGGGTAAGGGTGTATGATCATTGCAGAGCCCTAGAGGGCCGGTGTGTGCAGGAGTCTGGACACAGAGAATGGCCAACACTCTGTTTCCTGGCAACTGATGGCCTGGGCCCTTCCCCCCCTGCGAGGTGAGAGCTAAAGGGTTGGAGAACAAAGGAATCAGGTGACCACCTGGCCCGGGAAAGGAACAAAGCCCAGAGGAGGAGGGGCTGGAGGGAGTTTCAGTTTGGGGCCTGGCTGGGACATGGAGTGAAGTGCAGACGTGGTCATCTGGCTCACTGCCCCCCAAAATGGACCCAGCTGAGGGGTCCCGTTCTCTGCACCTGCAAGCTCTGTTTTAGACCTTGTTCCTGTCATCTAATAAACCTTCTGTTTTACTGGCTGGCTGAGAGTCCCGTCTGACTGCGAAGTTGGGGTGCCGGACCCTCTGGCTTCCCCAGGAGCCCCGCCTGAGCGGACTCACTGGGGGAAGCGCACGGAGGGGCAGAGGATGCTGAATGCTCCGAGGTCAGACCCAGGAAGGTGGAAGCTGTGTGAGCTGTGTGTCCTGAAGACAGGCTGCTCACAGAAAGGTGACTGCCCCAGAGTCCTGACTGGCTTCATGGGGAGCAGTTCCAGAGCATCGCCCAGGGACTCCGTGACACCAGGTATCTGCGAATGGATCAGAGAGGCAGGGGCACAAAGACGCAGCGCGAGAGCATCCCTGCCCAGAAAACCCTGCCAGAAGGATCATCACCCCCACGCCACAGTGCAGAACGGAGGCCCAAAGAGACACAGGGCGTTGGCAGCAGAGGCAGGAACAGAGTCCAGCTATCCTGGGTCACAATTCAGGGCCTCACCCACAAGGAAACAATTCAGGAAGCACCTTCTCCCTCCCCGCCTGAGACTAAAGACAGCTTCTTGCCCCCTTGGACTTCCCGGTCTGTGACGCGGGGCCTGACTGTGCCTGTAAAGCCGGGCTGAAATGCAGCTGGGCCCCTTGGGTCCTGGGGACCCCTCCATCCTCCTTCACCTGCCTTCAGCGGCTGCAGAGAGGGCAGGTCCTGGGCAAATCTCAGCCCTCGGTGGGGAGCATGAAGCTAAAGAGATGCATTTTGGGTGCTCCCCCTCCCCCTGCCTTGGGAGCTAAACTATGCCTGAAATTCACCCACAGCCTCTCATCTTTAACAGTTGAGATTAACAATAAATCTAGGGTTGTTTTTTTTTTTCATTTCGGTGGCTCACGAAGTGAGCTATGAATAAAACTTTACCTTGTGCCAAAGAGGGTTTATTCATGAGTTTCAGTTGGAATTTGCTCCGTGAGGGCCCAGCAGGGCACAGCCCGGAATATAGATGAGACGCTCATTCCAAGTCTACCCCGGCATGGTGCTGGCAGAGCTGGGGATATAAATTATAAGTTACTCCCCAGCAACAGGCCCGACTCTGGGGCCTGCATTTTTTATTTTAGTTTATTTGGATAACGCCTGGGATGTTTGCTCTCCAAAGAAATTAACATTCCTAGACAAATTGGAGGATTGGGCCAAAAGAAATCTGATGAGGTTCAATAAGGATAAGTGCAGGGTCCTGCACTTAGGACGGAAGAACCCAATGCACAGCTACAGACTAGGGACCGAATGGCTAGGCAGCAGTTCTGCGGAAAAGGACCTAGGGGTGACAGTGGACGAGAAGCTGGATATGAGTCAGCAGTGTGCCCTTGTTGCCAAGAAGGCCAATGGCATTTTGGGATGTATAAGTAGGAGCATAGCGAGCAGATCGAGGGACGTGATCGTTCCCCTCTATTTGACATTGGTGAGGCCTCATCTGGAGTACTGTGTCCAGTTTTGGGCCCCGCACTACAAGAAGGATGTGGATAAATTGGAGAGAGTCCAGTGAAGGGCAACAAAAATGATTAGGGGTCTGGAACACATGACTTATGAGGAGAGGCTGAGGGAACTGGGATTGTTTAGTCTGCAGAAGAGAGGAGTGAGGGGAGATTTGATAGCTGCTTTCAACTACCTGAGAGGTGGTTCCAGAGAGGATGCTTCTAGACTATTCTCAGTGGTGGAAGAGGACAGGACAAGGAGTAATGGTCTCAAGTTGCAGTGGGGGAGGTTTAGGTTGGATATTAGGAAAAACTTCTTCACTAGGAGGGTGGTGAAACACTGGAATGCGTTACCTAGGGAGGTGGTAGAATCTCCTTCCTTAGAGGTTTTTAAGGTCAGGCTTGACAAAGCCCTGGCTGGGATGATTTAGTTGGGGATTGGTCCTGCTTTGAGCACGGGGTTGGACTAGATGACCTCCTGAGGTCCCTTCCAACCCTGATATTCTATGATTCTATGATTCCTGGAGCCTCTGGGGCTTCTCTCAGACAGTCCTGGTCCATGTGAGAATTTCTGGTTCCCGCAGGGGCTAGTCGGTAAATATACAATGGAGGGGACGGTGCATGAGATGTGGGCTATTTCCCAAGAGATTTCTCTGCCAGTCTCCCTGCAGCCTGGCAAGGAGCTCCCCGCAGCGCGCTGGACTCATAAAACGCGCCGAGTACGTTGGCAAAGAAAGAGACCTCCACTAGCTGTCCTGACACACCGTAACGGCCTGGTACTATGCACCTGAGGTGGACTCCCACACAGATGTGGGTTGGATCTCAGCAAAGCATTCGGGACCATGCCTCCCACTGAAGCCAGCAGGACCCAAGTGCTGCTGTAGGGGCAGGAACGTTGTATCTAAGACATGGGAAGTAATTGTCCCACTCTGCTCGGCACTGGAGACCTGTGTCCACTTCTGGGCACTGTGCTCTAAGATAGACGGGGACAAATTGGAGTGTCAGAGGAGAGGAACAAAACTGATCCGCGGTTTAGAAAACCTGACCTCTGAAGAAATATTAAAAGCCTGGGTCATGTTTAGTCTAGAGAAGGGGAGGCTGAAAGGGGGACGTAACATCAGTCTTCAGAGGTGGACAAGATTGTCATAAACAGGATAGTGAGCAATCGCTCTTCACGTCCAGCAAGGCTAGGAGAAGACAAACTTGACTTAGTTGGCAGTGAGCGAGATTTAGGGTAGATACTAGGAGAAACATTCAAACTCTAAGGCTAACTAAGCACCGGAATTGGTTACCTAGGGGGTTGTGGTGCCCTGTCACTGGAGGTTTTTAGGAGCAGGCTGGACAAACACCTGTCAGGGATGATCCAGGTTTACTTGGTCCTGCCTCAGCAAGTGGGAAAGCCTAGATGACCTGGCCTCTACAGGTCTCTTCCAGCCCGACATTGCTAGGGTTTCGTGTGCAGAAAGTTACGGGTGTGTCCATGTGTGTTGCTGACTGGGGACGTTACCATCCTCATGAGACGCGCAGGGTCTGCTGAGGGCTATTGCGCCAGCCAGAGGGACCACAGCTGATGGTGTTGCACCAGGCATCATGTCCTGGAGCTCCTAGACCCAGCTCAGTCCTACAAATCCACGAATCTCTGGGACAGAGCTGTGGAAACAACAGGCCTGAGAACAGTTTGTCTGAGAGTCCATTTGATGCCGCCCTTAATTCTGTCCTGATCCAATGACAAAGTTTTCAGAGTCCCAGGAAGGGCTAACAGAGGTGGTTTTAGAGTAGCAGCCGTGTTAGTCTGGGTTTGTGATTGAGGCCCTGGGACTCAGGAGATGGGGGTGCAAGTCCCTGCTCTATCCCAGAGCCTGTGTGAGCTCTCGGGGGCAGTTCAGCTGACGCCTCCCAGGAGAGAGGTGCGGCCTCGGAGCTGCAGGGAGAACTGCAGTGGGAGCAGTGCGGATAATCCCCCCCCTCCTTTTTTCCAATTTCCTCATCCTCAGTTCCTCTGCTGCCCCACCGCACTACCATTGATCTCTGCTAACCAGGCCGCTTTGATGAGGAGCCATTTCCATCTGGGCATTGAGCGGTTTGTCACTTCCAATCAGCTGCTCTCAGCATCCTGTTCCAAAGGCACCTCTCGGCTGGCTGACGCAGGGAAAGGCCGGGTGGGGGACAGGGCAAGCTCAGGCATCTATCCCGCCAGGTGGCTCCTGTGTCTCCTTTGCAATGAGCTGCATCGACAAAAGCGCAGCTTCCTTGAAGAGCAGGCCCAGCCTGGGAGCCGTCACCACCCCATCAATCACAGGCAGGGAAGCTGCTGGTAATAAAGCCTGCATCTCATCAACCCACCATTCGATCCCTTCGGGGAGAAGGGAAGGAGCTGGGTTATAATATCTACATCCAGGGAATGCCGGCTGCCTGAGGAAAGCCTCTGGAGACCCGGTTGCCTGCTGGCTTCTAAAGCGCATGTGGGGGAGCCCCACAAACCCTGCCAAACCCCTTCTGCCCAGAGCTCAGCACCCCTGCTGCCTTCGGAGAGTGTCGGCGGCTGCTGACTGAGGGCCCAGCTCTGCAGGCCGCAGCCCAGAAGTAAGGGTGGCGATACCAGACCCTGCCTTCCTTCCTTCTGCCTTGGTGCTGGCAGCGGCTCTGCCTTCCGAGCTGGGCTCCTGCCCCGCAGCCGCCCCCCTCCGGCTGCCCCGCTCTGAAGGCAGCGTCGCCGCCAGCAGCAGCGCAGAGGGAGGGTAGCCGTACCGCAACCCCTCCTACAAGAACCTCACCTGCCATTGGGCACTGGCGGTAGACAGGACACTGGGCTGGATGGACCTTTGGTCTGACCCAGTCTGGCCACTCTTATGTTCTTGAGAACCCCCCCCCGCACCTCCACAACTCCTTTTTGGGTCAGGACCCCATCCATTACAACACCGTGAAACTTCAGATTTAAATGGCTGAAATCAAGAAATTTGCCATTTTAAAAATCCTACGACCATGAACTTGACCAAAATGGACTGTGAATCTGGCAGGGCCCGACTTCTAGACAAGCACGAGCTGGCTGGGCCGGAGGCTGAGCATGCTCAGGATACCAGCCCGCAACCCACTCAGTGAAGCAGCAGCCTGGTCCATCGCGGGCTCTCTTGTTAGCACAGCTCCGGGCTCTCCGCTGGGTCCAGCAGTAAGAGAAGCACATAGATCTTCCCCCTCCGCATGCCGCGATCCCAGGCTAACCCCATTTCCCACAAGGACACAGGCAGAGCTGGGGACAGAAGCCAGCTGTCCAGACTCCTAGGCTAGGGCCGTGCTGCCCCCCATCATTAGCACTCTCATTATTAGTGTCAGGATGGTAGTAGCAGCGACAAAGACACCCCTGCCCCAGAGGGATTCCCCTCGAGATGAGCTGGCCCTGGTGGGAAACTTGAGACTTTGCTATGTCAGCACGTCTGAAAATCACATCCAAGGCATCTCACATCAGGCTCCAGATCTCAACAGAGGCTTTGAAATAGGGAGACGGTCCAGCCTTTCGCAGGGAATGCTGGAGAAGTGACTCTGCTGAGTCATAAAGACCTTTACTGATGCTGCCTTAAAAAGCCATCCTCCAATCAGGAAAAACAAGTTCTCTTCATCTTTAATTAATTACTTTGGGTTAATAAAATCATCACATTTCCACGCGGAGCTGGGATTCCTGGGTCCAGCCTGATATCTCAGCAATATTTGGAAATTAAACCAATAAATAATAAAAGTTGGCTTTTAATGAACTAATTTAAAATGGAGATAAAAATCCTTCAAAACTTTTTTTTGCGCTGAGGAAAGCAATTAATTCCTATAGAATTAAGCCAGTGAACAGTAATCGATTCCCTTTATTAGCAAATTGAGAGGCCTTTTAATATTTATCAGCTTAGGGTTCAGAGTTCAGCTGGAATTGAAATGACCCTTTCCCCTGTGAAACCTCCTCTTTGATTCCCACTCAAAGTTTCAAGAATTAAATTTATTAGGGGGATAAATTTATAATAGCCTAACTTGCTACACAGATGGAATATATATTGCTAATGTAATTTTCCAAACCAGTGATGAGCACGTCTGAGGATTTTTTATGGCAAAGGAATTCAGTCTAATATATTGCAGAACAGCAAAATATATTAAATACGTATATGAAACACATCAGAAAATAGGATGACAGATTGTCCTTTGCTCCAGTATATCCTGCGGCAGCGTGGTGGAGGTGGCAGTAGGGGACTATTCCAATCCGTCAAAGAGAAGGTTGCTTAGTTCAGATGCCTGCGTCGCTGTGGTTCAGCCTGATGCAGGGACATTCACACTCACATGCTGTCACCTAGTCAGAGGCCCCATTTCCTGCAAGGACGCTTTTCGCACGACCTCCAAGTACGATCTCTAGCTGGGAGAAGCAGACAGGTCTGAGAGCTCGCTCTCTCCTTTCCAGGCCAATCAGAACAGTCGGTAGAGTCAAATCACTCGTTCCAGGCCCAGCTCTGTGCGTGCAGTGTCACAGGGCATCCGGCCAGCTGTGTGCCAAGTTAGTCTCCCTGGCATGAGACTTGGGAGACCTGCATCCTATTCCTGGCTCTGCCATTGGCCTGGTGTGTGACCTTGGGCAAGGCCCTACTATGCTCCCTGCTTGTCTATTTAGACTGTAAACTCCAGGGGCAAGGCTGTGTCTGTGCAGCATTGTCACAACGGGGCCCTGATCTCAGTCGGGGTCTGGGCAGCGCCCGGCACAATGGGGCCCTGATCTCGGTCGGAGTCTGGGCAGCACCCGGCACGACGGGGCCCTGATCTCCGTCGGGGTCTGGGCAGCGCCCGGCACAATGGGGCCCTGATCTCGGTCGGGGTCTGGGCAGCACCCGGCACGACGGGGCCCTGATCTCCGTTGGGGTCTGGGCAGCACCCGGCACGATGGGGGCCCTGATCTCGGTCGGAGTCTGGGAAGCACCCGGCATGATGGGGCCCTGATCTCGGTCGGAGTCTGGGCAGCACCCGGCACGACAGGGCCCTGATCTCGGTCGGGGTCTGGGCATCACCTGGCACGATGGGGGCCCTGATCTCAGTCGGGGTCTGGGCAGCGCCTGGCACAACGGGGCCCTGATCTCGGTCGGGGTCTGGGCAGCACCTGGCACGACGGGGGCCCTGATCTCCGTCGGGGTCTGTGTATCACCCAGAACAATTGGGCCATGTCTCAGTTGAGGCCTCTAGTTACCAATGTAATGCAAACAGCTCAGAATGTTAATAACAAAGTGACAGTAGGGATCGGGGGGGGGGGGAGACGGGGTTCAAATGTTTTTTTTCTTTTACAAATCCCATTTCTGAGTTGATGTGCTGGGTAGTGTAAGAGGACGAGTGAAATGGCTCAGAAATAATGTGAATGAGCCTAAATTTTCAACAGCTCCCCATAGCAAATAGATGAGGAAGCCAAGGAAACCTCCCCTTAACTATCTGTTCCCAGGTGGCCCCCTACAACCGCTCCCCTGCACCCCAATGCCCCTGCCCCCTCAAAGATTGGAGTCTTTCCCCTTCTTTTTCCTGATTTGCATTAGCATTTGCCAAGGAGCCAGGATTCTCTCTAGGGCTTAGAGCAGGGGGGCGGGAGCCAGGACTCCTGGGTTCCGTTCAGGAGTGACTCCACTGAGGAAAATGGGGTTACACTGGTGCAAATCAGGAGTGATTCCACTTCAGTCAGCAGGATTACTCTGGACTAAAGCTGGCACAACTGGAAGCAGAATCCAGGCCTCTGTTTCTAATGTCCGTGCGTCGCCCGAGTTTGGGAATTGCCCATGGCTGGTTGAAAAGGCCCCAGCCCTGCCAGCCCCGCGTGCCTCAGGGGAGCAGGGAGGAGAGGGGCCCGGAGAGAGCCGCACAGACTGTGCAGGAGGGAGAGGGAGTTAATTTGCCTTTCTGGAAAGCATCCTTCAGCATGCAGAATGGGGCAGGGGAAACACCTCCCAGCTGCACCATCTAGCAGCAACCCAGTGCCCTGCGCTCCAGGGCCCGTCGGCAGGGCCAAGTCCTGCAGATCTACCTTCTCCGTCCGATTCCTGCTTCTGTCTGCCACTCTCGCCCCTCACGACAGCAAACAGCCCCCAGCGGCAGCAGCTACCTGGCAAAGCCCTCTCGACGCTCCACAGCTGCCCCCCGAAACTGCCTCTTACTCCAAAGAGTTCATTTAAATGAGGCGGAGGCTCTGGAGCGCCTAAATTACACAGGTTGCTGCTGTTTCCTCCCTGTTTTGAGGGGGGGGCAGGCGGGGGGGGTACTGTTCAAACCGCGCCCAAGTGGCTCCAGGAGAGAGAGAAAAAGAGACAAATGGGGATCTAATTTGCGTAATGGGGTCTAATTTGTTTTCAAAAGCCGCTTCTCTCCTGACTCGGGGAAGTGGCATGGCGTGAAATATACCTGCGGCATGTGAATGAGGAGGCTCCCTTGGCAAGTTTATGGATCCTGCTCGACAAAGGCCTCTCTTTAAATCAAACCAGGGATAGCGGAAGAATTAAAGTGTCAAGATAATGCACGTTTATTGGTTTTTGCCAGTCAGCAGGAGCAGGAGCATTCTGTTGTGTGGGCCCAGCCCAGATCCTCGCACCACCAGGACGGTGTCCCCCGGCCCCCGCCTTGGCAAAGGCAGGCATCAGTCCAGGGCTGTGAGCCCCAGCAGCCAGAATTATTCACCAAACCCACGGAAACAGCAGCTTTGCTTCCTCTCTTACCAGCAGTCAGAGGATGCTCGCGTGCCCCATAATAATCTGCAACATACAAGAGAGAGCACTTCCCCCACCCTGCCTTGGCTACTAAGACACGTGGAGACCCGGGTCCCATTGTGCAGGGCGCTGCACAGATGCACAGCGGGAGACAGCCACTGCCCCAAAGGGCTCACAGACTAAACAAACAAGGGGCGTGGGGAGGCAGGGGACTGGCTCGGGCTTGGAGGCAGAGGTGAGACAAGACCCTACCTCCCTGCAAGCCCAGTGCAGCCCCCTGTCCCTGCTCCCTGGGTCGTTTAGTTAGTGGGGAATCTCCTGGGTCACTCTTTACCTGAGCTGCTATTTAAGTCTGTGAGCTCTGTGGGCCAAGGGCTACCTTTGCAGACAGCACCTGGCACAACGGGACCCCAGCCACCAACGGGGGTCTCTAGGCGCTACCCAAATGTCCGTAAGTAATAGCACTCACACTACCCATTAACCTGCCATCTCACCAGGGAGGCGACTGTAACACCACTGGCCTCCGTTGCTAGAGACAAGCCTGCCGAGCGGAGCCAGGTGGCTACGGCAGGTGCCCCCTGCTTGGAAGCTGGGCTGTGCAGGTGAGTGATTCGTTTGCCCAGGCTCAGTCACCAAGCTCCAAGGGTTCTTGTCCCAGAGAGACTTTTCTCTCATGCCCTGCCACCCATCTCCCCTGTATGACTTCTTGCCTTCTCGTTGCATCGTGTCCAGAATTAGACACCCATCCTACCTCTGGGTCTGCACAGACCAATGGATTTCAGCAGGACTGGAAGACGGTCCGATAGCAGGGTCCCGGCCCTAGACGATAAGTGATTCGGAATCTGCATAGATCCGATTGCAGGATCAGGGCCTCAGAGGGCCAGTGACGGAGGAATAGGGAGCTCGGGACTGACTCCCTGTCTGCTGCCATCACCTGCACCCCATGAGCACACAATGCTCCTGTTCTGAGCCAGGAGCGTCTCCAGCCGCTTGGCTCTGGTTTTAATGGCACAAGCGGCCAGGCCCCACAATCGGGCCACTGTCACTTCATTGCTGTAACGAAGCAGGATTGTTCTTAATGTTTCCTCTGAATATTGTGGGGGTGCCTCAGTTTCCCCTATGCAGTTCTTAAGTCTCTAGGTGGTGGGATTAGGGTGTGTGATCGTTGCAGAGCCCTAAAGGGCAGGTGTGTGCAGGGGTCTGGACACAGAGAATGGCCGACACCCTGTTTCCTGGCCACTGATGCCCTGGGCCCTTCCCCCCTGCAAGGTGAGAGCTAAAGGGTTGGAGAACAAAGGGATCAGGTGACCTCTTGGCCTGGGAAAGGGACAAAGCCCAGAGGAGGAGGGGTGGAGGGAGTTTCAGTTTGGGGCTGGCTGGGGACATGGAGTGAAGGTCAGACGTGGTTGTCTGGCTCACTACCCCTCAAAATGGACCCAGCTGAGGGGTCCTGTTCTCTGCACCTACAAGCTCTGTGTTAGACCATGTCCCTGTCGTCTAATAAACCTTCTGTTTTACTGGCTGGCTGAGAGTCCCGTCTGACTGCGGAGTTGGGGGGCAGGACCCTCTGGCCCCTCCCAGGACCCCGCCTGGGTGGACTGGCTGTGGGAAGCGCACAGAGGGGCAGAGGAGGCTGAATGCTCCGAGGTCAGACCCAGGAAGGTGAAGCCGGGTGAGCTGTGAGTCCTGCAGACAGGCTGCTCCCAGAGAGGAGACTTCCCCAGACTCCTGACTGGCTTCGTAGGGAGCAGTTCCAGAGCATCACCCGGGGACCCCGTGACAACTGCTTTCCAGGAGGTGCCTCACAGACGTCTGGGCACTGCAGAAATAACGTCTCATTACCCGTCTCTGTGGCCACCTCCCCAAGGCCAAGAAGGAGGGGGCTGCGTTGGCCAGAGCAAATTCCAGGCAGGTAAATGTGAAGCTCCAGCAAGGAAGGGAAAGTCACCAAACTCCAGCTCCCTCTGCACACATGAACTCAATCAGTGATCTCACCCCACCTGCCAAGAGGCGACTCCCAGGGAGAGTGATTGCCATGCGGCAAGCTGGCTGCAATAACTGCCTCTAGCCATCAATTATTATCTAATCTGCCGTGCGGTTTCATTACCAGTGTCATTTGTGCTGCTCTCCTGGGTTCCGCGTGGGGCAAAAGTCCTTCCAGTTAAACGGGGAATGTAACAGCTTCACAAGCAGTAACTCGGGTGCGAAAGCAGATTAGATGGGGCGGGGGAGGTGTTAACGTCTTTGGGACAAAGGCAGCATTAGCGTTTCATGGCGTGGCCAGGAGCTCGGAACGGGGATTGGAAACACCGCCACCCTCAGCACCAATGCTCTGGGGTGCCCCTAAAACTTGCTTTCTGGAGGATGGAAGCAAGAGTGAGGCCTGGGGGTGGGGGGTGTTAATCCAGCTTGCAGACCTGGGTTCTATTCCCATCTCTGCTACTAACACCGGGGGTGACCTTGGCCAAGTCCCTCCCCTGCCCCTTTGCCTGTTTAGGCTGTAAAGTCTTTGGGGCAGGCTCTGTCTCACAGGCTCTCTCATGCCTGAAGAGAAGGCAAGCTTGGATGAGAGCAGTCACACCGTGAAATAAAACCAGAGCTGCACTGCGTGGGTGTGTACACAGCTGATGAGCCGCAGCCTACGGCCCCCCAGGGGCCAGCCAGCCAACTCGCAGTAAAAGCGTAACCGCACTCGAGTCCGCGGTGTTTGCGTGTGGACAGGACTCCAGTTAGGGCCAACGCTCAAATTAACTCTGCACTGAACCTGAGCCCTTGGGCTGTTTCCATGCAGTGCCCAGGCACTGGGGCTCCAGGGACCCCCACAATAACAACTTTGCACATCTTTCAAGACTGGGCATTAACCTGCAGCATGTCGGGTAGGGCCCCCGGAGGGCGTCTCTGGCCGGGGGCCCCCGGCAGGCAGCTCTGGCAGGGGGCCTGCACTTTGTCCGTCCACACGCCTGCACAAAGCATAAAGTTTTCGGGGAGGGAGTCTCTGCTGGAGACTGAGTCAGATGGATCCTCCTCTCCTCTGCTTTCTCTGGGGCTGACTTTTCACTTTGTATTTTCTATCAATTTTTTATCCTCTCTTTTAATGAATGTGTGTTGTTGGAGGGATGTGTTGTCCGAACTCTCTCTCTCTCTCTCTTTTGATCGATTTGGGGACAAATTGTTTTATAAAATGCTTTAAATTATTGAACGCACAATCCCCAGGGGACCCTCACGTTCGTATTCTCTCTCTCTCTCGGTCAGTAAGCGATATGGTCAGCATCACGCTGGACAGATGCCGACAGACAGTGAAGTAACATTGGATGTTAGACGTGGTTAGTCCAACCCCTCCCTGAGCTCTCTGCTCTCCCAGCCCTGGGCTCCCGCTCAGCCCAGCTGGTGCCCCTCACTCCCGACCCACAGCCCCCTGTTATCCCAGCCCCGAGTTCCTCCCTCCCCCACAGCTCTGCTGGTGCCCCTCAAGCTCAGGACTGGAATTTCAGGGAGAGTATAGGTCCACGTTAATGGTGCAGGCTGTTGCCAGTCAGGGCAGAGCGGCGTGTGTGCTCACGTCAGCAGAAACCCCGAGCTGCCGCATGGTTGGCAGGGTAAAGCCCTGGTAATGGAGCGGAGAATCGGGCCTGTAACGAATGCACCCACTTTGTACACATGTAGATGTCTGCACACAGTGCCCTGCAGGGTGGGCACGGCCCCGCAGCGCCTCACAGACAGTCACGGGTTGGGGACTTCTGCTCTGGCGGAGCGTCTGTCACTGCTCCCCACTGCCCCTGTAAGACGTGACCCTTTGCTATCTACAGCCACTCCTTGCACGGCTCTGCTGGAACGTTGCTGGCCCCGGGGGGTCTCTTTAATCACACAGCCAAAGCCCAATCAAAGCTCCCATCGTGTTTCTTATGGCAGAAAAGGCAAACCACATTCACTGTTCACCCACCCCTCCGCCTTGGCCCTTTGTTCCCACCCAGCCCCGATGCGGCCTCCCTGCCTCTCGCTGCGTCGGGGCATTTCTCTGTGTCCCCGCTGCCCATGCGCCACTCAGAGGTGGCGAAAGCCGAGCCATGGGCCACACGCTGGCATAGCCGGTCACCCGTGGCGCTGGTGGATGCACGTGTTGGTTTGATGGTGGCAATGACAGCGTGCAGAGGCCGTGAAGGAGGGGACTTGTGAAATGCAAAGAATAAAAGACGCAAACAATGGAGAAGGATGAGGCCAGTCGCGCTCCAGCAAGAGGAGCTGGGTCTTTGAACACGGCAGCCCGTGCTCGAGCAGTGACGCTGGGGAATAACCTTGCTGGGCTGCTGTGACTCCATGGGGAGTCGGCGTGTGACGAGTGCCTGGCTGCCCACTACACTTCCAAGCACAACGGCCTCATTACCTTGAAAATAATCAAGTTCCAGAGGTCTCAGGGGACAGGGCCTCACATGGGCTGGCCAGACCCTCCCAAAGCCGCTGCGGCTTTGGGTTTCATGCCAGTAGCAGCCAGCAGGCCTCCCGGTGCCAGGTGCTGCCCAGACACACAATGAGGAGCAGGCCCTGCTGCGAAGAGCCTGAACATGCACCAGAAGGACTGTTATCCCAGGGCATCCAGTGACTGGCCCAAGGTCGAACAAGGTGTCTGTGGCAGAGCCAGGAATTGACCTCACATTCGCTGCAGCAGGGGGCCTGAACCCCACAGCCACCCCTCCTGTGACAGCGCTGAGCTGGGCTCTGTCTGGCAGCTGACATACGCCTGGCTCTGAAGCCTCCCGGGAACTGGCCTTGAATTCAGCCCATGGCATCGCCATTCTGCGCCAGACCCTAAGCACTGACAAGCAGAGCCGCTGTTTGCACGGGGGCAGCCTGGCTTTGCCCCGTGCATCTCGCAGAGGGTCGCGCTTTGCTCTGTCTGGAGGCTGAGGCTTCCTGAAACCTGCGCTTGGATGCTTCCATCTGCAAGCTCCTCACGGTATTCTGTGGAGTGGCAGCCTGTGGGGCTGGGACGCTGGAGCAGGGGCAGCTTGGCGGGGAGGCCCAGCGATGCCCACGGCCAGAAGGCCAGCTGCAGAGCCCCCAAACCATCCCTGGCCTTCTCCATCTGGCCCCGGCTGGACAAGGGAAATGTGCATTGGTGCGAGGACCCCGATGGAGCAGCTACCCCTGATGCAGACACGGCACGGGCGTACAGTGGGGCTCGCAGTGAGCGTCTCACCCTCGCCCTGCACTGGCATGGCACAGCCAGGGGCTGTACTGGCCCATGGGCCGCCCCCCCAACATGTCATAAAAAGCAAATGGCCCCCCTGAGCTGTGTGGGGCCCTAAGCAATCGCTTCGTTTGCTTCTGCCTAGCGCCGGCTCCGGCTCCCTGGATGGAGACGAGCAGGACAGCCAGTGGCCTCAGGGCTGGCTCCACCCACACCTGAGCACATGGGCGGGGCAGGGCTATATCCGGGGCCCAGGTGGCCTCTACTCCCATGACCAGCTACGTGGATCTGCAGGGGAGTCCTGAGGGCAGTGGGAACCTTCTTCCTCCCGAAGATGTGGCGCCGTCAAAGCAGTAGCTACAGTCGCTCTTTCAAGCAGAGGAAGAGTCTGGGTAAATTCCTGGGGGGGACTGGGGAGAAATGCGAAAGGGGGAGGAGAGCCAGGGTGGAGGCCTAGACATGACCCTGGACACGGGTGTCTGTTTCTCTTGTTGCAGCCAGTAGGATGCGGGAAGCAGCTGAAATCCGGGCAAAGTACCCCACCAAGATCCCGGTAAGGTTCCTCTCACTCTGTCTGCCCTGTGGGAGTTAAACTTGTCTTGAGCTTCACTAACCGAACTCAAGGCCCCCCAGCTATCGGTGGTTCTCCCCTCCTGCCCCACTCCTGTTTCCTGCCACTAAACAAACATACCCTGGTATCTGCACACCAGGCACGGTAGCCTCAGGCCAGCACGGGAGACATGGGCAGGGAAATTGAGTGGATGAAGTGACTGACACCCAGTGAGACCTGCAGGTGAGCATGCAGGACAAATTCTGCACTGCGAAGGCAGCGTGGCCGACTCCCATGAGTGGGTTGTGTGATAGCTTTTTCCCTGGGCTCATGGGGAAGCTGTGTTTTGTTCCAACTTCTAAGCCTGGTGGATTGGGGGAGCCTGAAAATGAGACTTGTAAAGGCTCAAACCATCTAGCAAACAAAAACCATGTCAACCTTAATTTATAAATACCTTGGCTGTCTGGGGCCTGATTTGGATGGTAGGGCTGGGTAATGGTGCAAATGAGACCCTCAGAAGAGGCATTTCTAATCTCAGGGTGGGCCCTGTGGGCTCTCTGCTTCTCCTGAGTCTAGTGCCTCTCTCCAGGACTGGGAAAGCTGGTCTGCAAACTCCCTAGGTCCTGCTCTGACTTGTCTCTGGCTCCAGGTGGTGGTGGAACGTTACCAGAAGGAGAAGCAGCTGCCCTGGTTGGACAGGACCAAGTTTCTGGTTTCCCAGGACTCGTCCATGTCTCAGTTTGTGATCACCCTGCGGTAAGGAATGAGTGCCAAGGGGGAGAGGGGAGGGCTTGCTCTTTCATGTGATCCGGATCTGGGAAAGGGCAAGTCCCATCTCTTTTTCCCTCACACTTTTTTAAAATATAAAGGGCTTGTTCACACAGGAAAAGCTTCATCAATCTAACTAAATAGGCTTAAGTATAGTTACACCTTAAACCTGTCTGGCTTAATTTGGGAACCAGGGTGACTTTAGGGTTGCCAACCCTCCAGGATTGGCCTGGAATCTCCTAGAATCAGCATCAATCTCCTGGTGACTATTGAAAGCAATCCAGGAGATTTTAATAGGATATTTTAAGGAAATGACCTTGTCATGGGGGTGGGGTCTCCTGGAATCGCTTCAGTCAGAATTGGCAACCACAGGTGAGTGAGGCTGAAACTCTAAGTGCATTTGCATTAGGGGTTTCACAGGTGAAACCAGACAAGCTTTACAATTCCACCAGGGCAATCGGTGTCACAAAGACCAGCACCTCTTCCCCTGACTGGGAGGGGCTGCGGCTGCTGTAAAGAATTCCCTGCTGTTTGCTGGGATGGGAGGCGGAGAATGGCCTTACTGCTGAGGCCCGCAGTGGCAGACTTGCTACTGGGCTTGTCTGCTGTATTATTTGAATGATCTATTTGAAGTTCGCAAAAAGAAAAGGAGTACTTGTGGCACCTTAGAGACTAACCAATTTATTTGAGCATGAGCTTTCGTGAGCTACAGCTCACTTCAAGTGAGCTGTAGCTCACGAAAGCTCATGCTCAAATAAATTGGTTAGTCTCTAAGGTGCCACAAGTACTCCTTTTCTTTTTGCGAATACAGACTAACACGGCTGTTCCTCTGAAACCTATTTGAAGTTGCAAACAGGCACAGGTGAATAGCTGATTAGAGGCAGGCAATTAGCAGTGATGCAAACAAGCTGTAGCTGGTGCCAACAGTGGTTAGTGACATCTGAGAGAGGCTCAGAGTGCTAATTAGCAGCATTACACCTGATCAAAGAAACTCCCTCTAACTAGAGACCAGAAATGCAGAACTTGCAAGGCTTAATAAGACAGACAGGCCTCCTGGATCCCAGCCCTGCAGACTCATCTGAGATGATGAATGTAACTTTTTTCCCCAAGCTGGCTTATTACAGATACCTCAGTGAGAAGGGATGGAAAACTAGAACAACAAAAGGTGAGGGGGGCTCATGGAAAACAGCAGCCCATTCCCCCCGCCCCAACACACACGGGCCAGGGGCAGCAGCTCACTGTGCTGCTCCATGTGTGTTTGGGGCTGGCCTTTCCGCTTTGCCGCTCAAAGCGGCCCCGCCGAGGCTGTCGGAGGCAGAATGTGTCCCTGGCCCGCGCCCAGTACAACATGGCTGTGTCATGCTGTAATGCTGCCTGGTTCTCGCTGCTGCCTTAAATGCTGTGGCAAACTTCCTGCACACAAGCAGCACCCTGTCTTTGACTGCCCAGTTGCTCTGTGCAGGGTGACCCCAACGTTCTTCTGGTTTTTCCCCTAAAACCATCTGCCCTGTAGTGTCCACCAGCCCCCTGGCTCAACTCTAAAGGAGTCACTAAGTTTGTGACTTCCCTGAAGAGACCGTACCCAGCCGTTCATTAACTTAGCTGGGGTTAACAAACACGCTGCTCTCATCAAAGCACTGAATTGGTTTATAGCAAAAGTAAAACCAAGTCCCTTAAACAAAAAGACAGGGGATTAAGTGAGGCTAAGTATAAGGAATCAAAACCAAGTGGCGAGTGCTTGGTTCCTTTGGTCCGCTCCAGTGAAGGAGGCCAAATGGCCTTTCCTCTCTTCCCAAAGGTCACTGACCCTGCTTCAAGAAACAGGAAGCCCTCCCGGGGTCCCAGCTTGCTGTTCCCACCAAGGAACTGACACCGTACTAACTTCTGCAGTTTCCACCCCCATGATGCTTCTCTGAGGTCCATCTGCCCATTCGCTAGGTTGATGCTTTTGTTTACCTGGGATGTAAACATACCTTCCTTGTTGCTGCCTGGTGACCCGGCAGGTCCAACAAGCAAATACACGTTCCATTGCCAAGGCAGACTGGGCTGAGGCATGTCTTGCCAGAAAGACTTCGAGAGCAATTCTAGCACCTATTTATAACTTTTTATACACCCCCTGTATGTATGCTGGTTCCAAAAGTCATTGGGTGGGGTGTTACCTGCTAGTATGTGATGCTGCACCTAACGGGCTGGCATCCAGTCCGACACCTTCTGGGAAGAGCTGCGGATGCAGACTAGTGAACCACCACTGGGCCTGTATGTCACAAGTACCTTGTTAACCACAAACGCTCCAGTAGGATTAACCACCACAAACAGCATGCATGCAAGCCAACCCTACAATCACAGTGCAGAATGTGTGCAAGGGAGTGGTGAATACCTCTTTGAAGGATGCTCCATGCTCTGTGAGGACTCTGAGAACATGCAGCAGAAGGGCAGAGCAGGGGTTATGGGGGCTAGCCTGGGACTTGGGAGAGCTGGGGGGTCAACTACCTGCTCTGCCACAGACTTAGCCTCTCAGGACCTCAGCTCCCTGTCTCATGGAGATGATTCTTCTCCCTCACATGCATTCAATGTTGAGGCTTGGTGACTGTGGGGAGCGCCAGAGACCTCGCATAGTGATTGAGAGTCTTTAACTGCTGTATCCACCTGTTCCATCTTGTACTCGGATGCCAAGGTCTCTCTGGCAGGGTCCATCCTGTCTGTACAGGAACTGGTGCCAATCACTGACATCGATACCGCCAGATGCTGCAATTCACGCTCCTTGGAGCCGTTGTGAGTCTCCTTATCTAATGGTCTCTGAAAATCTCCTTAAATCCCCAGAACTCGCATGTCCCTGACGGCGACCCAGGCCTTCTACCTGCTAGTAAACAACAAAGCTCTGCCCAGCATGAGCATGACCATGGGGGAGGTCTACCGTGACCACAAGGATGGGGACGGCTTTCTCTACATAACCTATGCTTCCCAGGAGATGTTCGGTGGCGGCTGCTCAGGTGGCCCTGCGGTGACTCAGTCATGAACCTGCCTGTTGCCAGCTGGTCTCTGTCGTTGGTTTATCTTGTGATGCAAACAACTGCAGGGGCTGAAAACCTCTTTCTTAACCTGAATTTTTAATTAAACTGCTGTGTGGGGATAGAGGAGGAAAGCATGAAAGTCCAGGAGCTACTAGCAGGATAGCCCTCCTGCAACAGTGTTGGGGACTTGAGTCTCTCTGAACAGATGCCTGTTAGAAAAATAACTTGTGACTAAAGTGATGAGATGTTTTTAATGCCAGAACCACATCCTATTGAATATTACTCTGATCCGCTGCAAGGTTATTCTCTTAACAGGCCTATTCCTCTCCCTTTTTAATGAATTTCACTGCTGGACTTTGTTCTGGTTAGCGGCACTGGAAACTTAAAGTTTTTTTTTTTTTAGCAAGTCTGCTCCTGTAACAGGGATTGGTGTACCAGGGTTCCACAGCTGGGATTTTTAAGCTTCACCTCAATTATCTGTAACTTCTCCTGTTTTTTAAGTTTGAGTCCTTGGAATAAAGCAATCAAAATGTGATTTACTCTAATCATTTAATGGGGCTCTTCCCAAAGATTGGGGGCGGGGGGCAGGGCTGGGTTGATAACCTAGTAGCCCCTTATGGTCCTACTATGCTAGGGGCTGTAATGTGCCTAATCAAACTGCAGTCTGGGCTAAGCGTGCTTGGTTCCCCTCCCACCCTTTGCCTGGTGACTCCAAAGAGGGGAAGGGACTTGCCCAAGGTCACACCCAGGTCAGGGACAGAGCTGGGCGTAGAGCCCTGGGGTCTACCAGCTGGACTGTGCTACCTCCCCACAATGTAACTGTCGCCCCTGTGTGTGGCATGTACTAGGTCCTCTGTGACAGTGGGCACAAAACCTTACCAGATTAGAGCAGCATCCAATGCCCACTTTGCACTAGCCTCTGACTGCAGGGGGGCAGCACCATGGCAGTGCCCTCTAGGCTGCATGAGAGGGCTGGAGCCCATCTTTGCAGAGGAAGGGGGAGTTGTGACGAAGTGGGACTGTTCTTAATGTTTCCTCTGAATAGTGTGGGGGTGCCTCAGTTTCCCCTAGGCAGTTCTTAAGTATCTAGGGGGTGGGGTAAGGGTGTATGATCATTGCAGAGCCCTAGAGGGCATGTGTGTTCAGGAGTCTGGACACAGAGAATGGCCGACACCCTGTTTCCTGGCAACTGATGGCCTGGGCCCTTCCCCCCCTGCGAGGTGAGAGCTGAAGGGTTGGAGAACAAAGGAATCCGGTGACCACCTGGCCCGGGAAAGGAACAAAGCCCAGAGGAGGAGGGGCTGGAGGGAGTTTCAGTTTGGGGCCTGGCTGGGACGTGGAGTGAAGGGCAGACGGGGTTGTCTGGCTCACTGCCCCCCAAAATGGACCCAGCTGAGGGGTCCCGTTCTCTGCACCTGCAAGCTCTGTGTTAGACCATGTCCCTGTCATCTAATAAACCTTCTGTTTTACTGGCTGGCTGAGAGTCCCGTCTGACTGCGGAGTTGGGGTGCAGGACCCTCTGGCTTCCCCAGGAGCCCCGCCTGAGCGGACTCGCTGGGGGGAAGCGCACGGAGGGGCAGAGGATGCTGAATGCTCCGAGGTCAGACCCAGGAAGGTGGAAGCCGGGGGAGCTGTGTGTCCTGAAGACAGGCTGCTCACAGAAAGGCGACTGCCCCAGACTGGCTGGCTTCATGGGGAGCAGGTCCAGAGCATTGCCCAGGGACTCCGTGACAGGAGTTAGTGCCTAGTCTAAAAAGGTGAAACAGTGTTGAGGGGAGGCAGGGAGCTGGAGTATTTCCCTGAACCTCTACTGGAAGAGAAACTCAGCAGAGCTAAGGCAGAAGATGATGCGTGTCCTGCCCCTGCCAGGCTACACCGAGCGCATGTAATGAAACTTGCAGCACAGACTGGCTACACTCAATTTCAGGGTTGTGCCGAGTGGGATATAAATGTTTCCTGAGCTGACCGTGGTGCCATGACATGTCTCTTAACTATCTAATTTTTCCATTGGATAAATATTCCATGTCCTTCAATGTTAAAAACATTCATAAATATTACTCTAGCAAATTACCCTGTAGTGTAAGCTGTTAAAGCAGGCACAGGGAGGGTCTGGCTCCAGTGTGAAATGCAGGGGAAAGTTAAATGGGGCTTTCCTGCTCAAGGAGAGAAGTCACTGGCCTGTGAGGTGGAGTGTTGCTCAGTACAGTCACTGAGCTAGTGGCAGGAGGGAAAAATAGCCACGCAGAAGGAGGTATCACAGCAGATTTGTGTCCCCTGGGCAGCGTGTAGCTGCAGTGTGGAAGAAGCCCTATTGCTACCATGAGCCTCCGAACAGGCTCCCTGGTGTTAGGTCTCCTCACTCTAGCAGGCAAAGGCATAACAAGACCAAGAGCTGGGAGCTGAAGCCAGAAGAACTCAAGGTGGGAATAAGGCACTGACTTTGAACAGTAAGGACTAGGGCAGCTTCCCCAGAGACAATGGGGGTCCTCACTCACTTGCAGTCTTTACATGGAAATGGGATCTCTCTTCGTGTCCAGCAGCAAGTGCCTGGGCTCCACGCAGAAGTCAAGGTGTGGGATTCTCTGACCTGCACTAATGCAGGAGGTCAGACCATCGCACAGGCGCTGCTGGTCTTTATAAAATCCTACTGTCACGGGAGCTGCAGAAACAACAGTCCAGATGTCTCAGTCATGGCACCTTTAGAAACAGGAGAGGGAGGTGCAGGAGACAGGAAGAGACCAATTGTATTTTCTAGTTCCATTCTGCTTTCAAGGCTAGAGAATATTCTGCCAGTGACTGGTGCGGGAGGGTCCCAAAGCACCTGGCACCTCTGGGTCTAGTCCCAGTTTGCAGAAGTGTTCTGTGCAGAGTAGGTCCTCTCTGCTTCTAATAAAAGACAGAATTGCACAGCCTGGTCCAAATTCCCTTAGCCCACAGCGCCCCGCACATGGCTAGACCTACTGCAGGGCAAAATGGTTCAGCCAAAGCTCTTTTTTGCCACAAAATGCAGATTCAGGTCGACCAAGACATTTTGCAGATTTGTATTGCATTTGCTGAATTGTCTTGGTTTAAAAAAAAAAAAAATTCCATGTTTCATTTTGATGTTTTCTGAGGAAACATTGGGATTTTTTTATCTCAAATGACTAATTGTCATCCTGACAATGACTAATTTTAATTCAATTTTATTTTAAAAAGAGTTTAAAAAATTCAAAAATGAAACAAACCCCATTTCCCTCGCCCCCCAACGATTGCCAACGTTTTGGCTGGGTGAGTGACCCAGAACATTCGTTAGTTGCTCAGCTCTAGTTATTGCTGAATGCGGGGAGTCCCTTGCAGCTTGGCTGGTAAATCACCATGCAGGTCCTGAGCCCATTCAGTAAACTGGGGGCGGATTCTAATTCTAGATCATGCAGGATTTAATTTCTCGGGGGTATGGGGGTGTTGTATGAGAAACGTTTGCAGCGGAGCCTGGGAGCCCCATTAGCTGTGCTCTCTGGGGCGTGGCCACGGATTATGCCTCTTTATGGTGGTCAGATATTTCCACTGCACCCCCAGGACCCCCTTCACCTGGGCTCTGTCGCCCCGAGCCTTTTCGGTCTGTCAGCCTGGCGATGCTCTGCGATGGCTGGTGCCCCAAGACAGCACTTGCTCAGGCACCTCCTCATGCTGGGTTTTCATAAACATACGTTTAACCCTCAGGTCGCTGACCCCCTTACCTCTGAAGCCTCCCTGAATAAGGAAGAGGCTGGCATGAGTGGGCATGTATGTACCTACAGCTGCCAGCCACATCTTGCTTCCTCTCGCTCCTGTGAAGTAGGGAAGTTTTGTTACCCTGTTTTACTGATGAGGGAATTGCACTGTCTGTATCACACCGACATAAACCCCTTCTGTTCTGGGTCTGTGCCGCGCCTAGCACAATGGGGCCCTGACCCATGACATGAGTGGCCAGCTGAGATCAGGGTCCTACTGTACTAGGGGCTACCCAGACACAGTCCCTGCCCCACAGACCCTCCAGGCTGGGCAGCCCACAGGAAATGAGATGCCCAAGGTCACTGGCAGAGCCAGGAACAGAGCCCAGCTTTTCTTTTTGATTCCCAGGCCAGGGTCCTTCCCCCTGGATCACCACATGAACTGATCCCAAGGAGACAAGGGCTCCAACTCTGCACGTCAAACCCCTCCATCTACACAGCACGTACAGGGTCCAGGTCTAAGTGACACGCCTGGCGTCACTCAGGGTATCTGCAGCAGAATCAGGAACTGAACCCTGCTTTCCTACAGCTTAGCTGAGTGCCACAAGGCCGGCAGGCTGCTCCTTTCTGGGCTTCCTGGGTACATACAATTAATCAAGGCCTTTGCTTCACCCACTGGCCCACCCCCGTGCACCTTTGCACTGCTCTCTCCATTCACCCACAAACCAGACCATTCTCACACACTGTGATTTATTCTTCCCAGGGTGAACCTGGGAAGCGTTCTGCGGGCGCCTGGCCATGAATGAAAGCGCCAAGCACTGCAGGCGGCAGGGAAATTGCAATCCGTCCATCTACTCCTCTCCCCACTCACACAGCTGAGGAGGGGGAGGATAAATGGAGCTGGCATTTACTAGATGAAAGCGTATTCTTCATGAGCCATTCACAGGCCCAGCAAAACACATTTACCATAAAGCTTCTATGTCTCAAGGAAGCTGTCAAAAGCGAGGAGGAGTCCAGCTTCTGCTTTCTCCTTAAGCGCTGCTCACCTGCGGCTCCCAGCCTTCCCTTTGTGCATCCTACGCCCATCCACGGAAGAAGGATGTGGTTCCTTCCGGAGCCTGCAAGAAGTCTCAATCAGAGGCTGAATAACGCTGTTTGGTTGCCTCGAGAAGTGGCTATTCATCCATTCCAAGCGAGTTGGATCCTCAATGAATTTGCCGTGGGAAATCATCTCTGAGGCAACGGGGGCTGGTGGGGGTGCGTGTTCAAGTCAGCCCCTCATCTCAAATTTGCCTTTATGAATTTCCAGAGTGGTTAATTTGTTCTCCACACGTTTCAAATCCTTCCTCCAGCACCTGCTGCTCATGCTTGTCTCTTTCCATCCCTCCCCACTCCTGGCTATTTGCAATTCACTTGTGCCTGTACATCAAGAAGTCCAAAGGAAAAAGAACCCATTGAGATGCTCCCGCATCATGCTTCAGGCTGATTTCTGTCTACCGAAAAGTGCATCTTCCCTGCAGAGTTAGCTGAAGTTATCGGCACTCGAGCAACTTGTATCGAGTTAGTGCGTGCGGCCACCCTGCAAAATAACACACAAGTAGCTGCAATGCCCTGCGTCCCTGCGGGCGTTAGACTCACTCCGGAGAGGTGCTGAGAGTTCTGGGGACAGGGACACACACACACACACCCCCCTCCCCCCCACGGTTCTTAGTGCTGCAGCAAAGCTGAGCCACTCCATGATTCTTTTCACGGTGGATTGTGGGGGAACCCATCTGTCCTTGCTGGGCATATGGGTGGACATTAAAGCAGACCAGGTCTGGCTTGAGGCTCCCCAGATTTCTGTCCACAGCTGTCGTTCAGCCAGTGGGAAGGCATCAAACCCAGTGTTCAAATTACAGGGGCAGTTTGAAAGGGCTGGGTCCCCTTACTACTTTTAGAGGCTACCTCACTTCTGTCGTATTCACAGTGCTGGGGGAGCGAGGAGAATAAGGGTTTTCCTTTTTCTTAAATACTTATCTGCTTTCATTAAGCACCCCCCCCCCCTCACACACATACACACACTTTCCCCCCATCATTCAAGCACTGAGCAAACAAAGCTGAGACCTCCACCGGCCCACTGCAGGGCTCTTTCCTCTTTCTTCTGCAGTATCTGGTGCTGGCCACTGCTACAGACAGCCTGCTGAGCTGGATGGGCCTTGGGCGGCTCTGCTCTAGTCTGGCCGTGCAGTGTTCCCTCCTCCCTCAGGACTGAGTGGCAACACTCTGCTGCTGCTGCAATTCAGTGACACGAGAGGGCAAAAGACCAAGAGCCCTGCAGACCCTGTCACGCTGTTCCCCAGAGGCCCCGCAAAGGCAGAGGCTGAGAGAGAATGCAGTGTTGTGTCTTTCTCCCTGTTCTCCTCAGGCTCCTTCATTCAGCTAGCCGGGAAAAGACACTGGCCTCACAATGGCAGACAACGGCATGGCAAGATCCAGGGGCTGGGAGCAGGAAGTTAGAAAAACTCCAGTTAGAAGGTTTCAGAGTAACAGCCGTGTTAGTCTGTATTTGCAAAAAGAAAAGGAGTACTTGTGGCATCTTAGAGACTAACCCATTTATTTGAGCATGAGCTTTCGTGAGCTACAGCTCACTTCATCGGATGCATCCGATGAAGTGAGCTGTAGCTCACGAAAGCTTATGCTCAAATAAATTGGTTAGTCTCTAAGGTGCCACAAGTCCTCCTTTTCTTTTTAGAAGGAAGATGCAAGTTTTTAATGGCCCGGCTCATTCACCGCTGGAACAGCTGCCTGAGGGGCAGGGTGGATTCTCCACCAGTTGGCATCTTTACCTCTTTACCGCAGGACTGTCCGTCCTCCAGAAAGACAGCTTGTGGCTGAGCCAGAGTGTGAGCCCCTGACTGCGTTCTCCTCCAGAGTATCACAGCCATAAGGGCCCCAGCAGAGAGCGGGCCCCATTGTGCTGGGTACCGTAGAGAGCCTACGACAGACAAGCCAGCCAGAAGCAGGACGCACCTTCCCCAAGTCCCCCAGCAGCTCAGTGGCAGAACAAGGAGAGAATCCCGGCTTCTTGACTCCTAAGCTACTATCCTACGTCCTGGACCATACTGGCTGTGGCTGGACTTGTCTTCGCTTCCCCCAGTCCCCACCTCTCCACATCACAGCAACAGCCGCGTTTGCATCCTCGCCAAAAGGGGAGGTGTGGGGGCCCCCTGAAAGCGACACAGGTGCCCCAGTGTGCCCGATGCAGCATTACGACATCAAGGTGAGCTCCTTCCGCTTGTGTGATTGCTCTGCCCAGGCTTTGGCCCTGGCTAATCACAGAGAAGGCACGGGACTCCCTCTCTACTTGGAAAACACCCAGAGCATTTTGGGGGCTCTGCAATCTAAGGAACATGTGGTTGTAATCAGTACGAATCGAGGTTACTCCCCAGCAGGGATCCCACAAGGGAGGGCTCCTGTCTGGTGCTCTGGCTCAGAGCTAGAGGCTTCGGCAGGGTGTTGCCTGGAAGCTGAACTGTTACCGGAGGCCAAGGCTGAGCTGCCAGCCAGCCACACCTGCAGACCTGTGTCGTGCCAGGCTTTCCCAGCGCAGCCTGGCAGGGATGGATGCTGCAGAGCGTAGTAAGACATTCCAGCTCCCTGGGTCAGGGAAGGATCTGCCAGCCGCCCACTGAACACCAAAGAGCTGTAAATGCAGGCAGTCACCTACTGGAAGCTTCGCACAGCCAGGAGCTACGGAGCACAATTCCCCATCACCCTGCAGTCATTTGCACCCACAGAAAGTGCAGGAAACACCTACACGCTTTGCACTGGTGTAAATGGCTGCAGGGTGGAAGAGCAGATGGAATCAGGTCTCTTGAGCTGCAGGTTCAGAGATGGCCTTGGCCTGCAAAGTGTCTTGGTGCCAGTGCCCTAGGGTCCCTTTTCTGTCCGAGCAGGTGCTGCCTTTTTTAAATGTTGCCGGGAGGCTGCAGAGTTGCCTGAGAAGCAGGAAGTGCTGGAGTCACCAGCCTTAGGTAAGCCACCATGCAGGGTCATTTAGTGCCTGGTTCGCATGTTGTCGCCACAGGAATGTCGCGTCTAGGCTCAGGAACTCACCTGGACTGGCTCTGTGGCAGCCAAGGGCAGCTCCCCAGCACACTGCCCGGCGGACAGCACATGGCAAGGCGCCATCGTCCACCATCAGCTCGCTCCACTCTGCACTCCCATACCCCCGCTCCCCGCTCTCCATAATCGCCTCTGTCCATATTTGCTGTGCTCAGCCAGGAAGTGGAGCAGCGTCTGTATCCTCTTATCCTCAAACCACCAATTTACACAAGGTGCTGGCAGGTCAGTCCTTCCTGGGAACATGTCCAGGGACTTGTGTTGGCTGGATTTCATTTCCTTGTTGCAAAGTTCACTACACTCCCCAGGGAGCACCTGAGGCCATCAGTACCAGACACTTCCTGTCATAATTCCAAAAGATTGTCAGTCCCCGTAGAGGAGAGTCAGTGTGGTTAGAACAGATAGACGAAGCAGTTCTGGGAAGGCAGGGCGGGCTAGTGGGTTAGAGCAGGGAGTGCTGGGAGCTAGGATTCCGGGGTTCTCTCCCCAGCTCTGGGTGGGGAGAGGGATTGAGTGGTTAGAGCAGGGGGGACTGGGAGCCAGGACTCCTGGGTTCTGCTCCAAGTTCTGTCATTTACTTTTTGCGTGACCTTGGGCAAGCCGCATCATTTCTCGGCACCTCAGTTTACCCACTCATGTTATGTTTAATTGATGACAGATTATTAAAGTGTTTTGAAGTATTTATTATTATATTATAATAATATATTCTATTAGGCTCCCATTGGATCAGGGGCCTGTTGTGCTGAGTGACAGACAGCCCCTGCCGCAAAGAGCTTCCAGTGAGTGTCACTAGTTAAGCACCTAATACCATTGCAGTCCTCTTGCTAATTCCGCTGGGATTCCTGCCCAGGGCAGGCGGTGCAGTGGCCTTTGGAACGTTTTATGCCTCAGTGGGGAATGGAGCCGAGTGCCCTCAGATACTGATTATACAGGCAGCCAGAACAGGCCGGCAGAGTTCAGTTTGAAGCTCATGATTGTTTAGAGGCGTGCAGCCCTTCCAGAAGGGGAGGTAATGAATTAAAGTGCCGGTACACAGGCTGCATGGCAGGAGAGTGACTGAGTAAATGTGTAAGTGTCCCCACTTCATTAGGGGAAGCACCAGGCTCCTGGAAATGCCATGTCATCAAAAGCAGCTGTTTGTGAAAACATCATTTATTGTGGGGGTTTTATACCCCGCCCAGGAAAAAAGACACTCTCAGACCGCCCCCATCCCTACCCCAGAGCACCCACAGCCCCCTGCCCAAGTTTTAGTCACAGCGGGTATTTTAAATAAAAGTCATGGACTGCTCACAGGCATGTGAATTTTTGTTTATGGCACGTGATCTATCCATGACTTACTAAAAATACTCATGACTAAAATGTAGCCTTAGCCATCGCTCCATCAGAGTCATGGGGCCAGATCCCCGGCTGGTGTGAATGAGCGTTGCTCCATCAGAGTCAATGGGGCCAGACCCCGGCTGGTGTGAATGGGTGTCGCTCCGTCAGAGTCAATGGGGACAGATCCCCGGCTGGTGTGAATGGGTGTCGCTCTGTCAGAGTCAATGGGGCCAGACCCCCGGTTGGTGTGAATGGGTGTCGCTCCGTCAGAGTCAATGGGAACAGATCCCTGGCTGGTGTGAATGGGCATCGCTCCGGCAAAGTCAATGGGGACAGATCCCCGGCTGGTGTGAATGGGCACTGAAGTCAATGGAGCAGCAACAGTTCACACCACTTGGCTCCATTGACTCCAATGTCATTCTGGCCAGTTGACACCAGCTGGGGATCTGGCCCATTGAGTCCAATAGAGCTATGATGGATTCACCCAGGTAGGGATCTGGCCCCACTGACTCCAATGCACCTACATTGAGTTAGACCATCTGGGGATCTGGCCCCACACATGGCTTTTCAGTGTGGATTACAGGTCTCACAGCACCATCACCCTGACACGTTCCAGGCTGGGTGCTCCCTGCCTGCCACAATGCAGCCTAGTCTCCTGGTTTTGATTCAGGAGGGAGGGATGGGACTGGATGGGAGCAGCATGGACGTGCTTAGCCTGCAATGAGAAGCTCATTAAAAGGAGTTTATGGCCCCATTAGCCCTTCTGTCCTTGGGTCTGGAAACAGATGAACAGTTTGGATGGAACCAGATGGGAGAGACGTTTCATCTTTAAATTAAAGGGCATTTTAACAACGGAAACTGCCTGAAATCACAGCTCCCCCCCCAGACTAATCCCAGACTCCGTGCCTTCCACCAGCCCCATCTTCATTCTCCTGTGCCCCCCGGATCCAGCCTGTGAGGCCTCCAGATTCATTATTCCATTCGTGTTCCTGACCCCGACCTCTGCTGACATTTCTGTTTTCAACTTGCTGATGGTTTAATTTTCTGCACAGTCTCCAGAGGCCTCATGCAATTCAGTGCAGCTCCCTGCTCGGGCGGGAAGGGGGTGCCTGGTTCAGGTGAGGGGAGAGGACAGTCCCCCTGCCCACCTCACTCTTTCTGCGCCACAGCTGAAACACAGGGCAGGAGGATGCTCAGCATGAAACACAGGGCAGGAGGTAGCTTGCTGTAGGCAGCTAACATTGTCTGGGGCTCCTGCACGCCTGTTGAGAGGGACAGAGGATGCTGATAGAACTGAGAACATCCAGGAAGCTGGATTTAAAGGGCCCCCACCGGCGCGTCACACCTTTCGGCAGGAGGGTGCATAGAGATGCCACACGCGTTTCCAGGTGATACATGGACCCAAGCAGCAGTGGAGATACTGACCCAAACCTCCCCAGAGCACTAGCCACTCCGTCCTTCTGAGCCCTGCTTATCCAGTTGTTCAGTTCCCTCTCCCTGTGCAGACAGCTCTGCCTGGAATCAGGCCTGGGATGGGGAGGCATCCTCTCTGGCTCCCATTGTATCACTGTTCCAGTACCTCAGAGGGTGACGCCAGGCCCATCCGGTACAGTCAAGCCATCAGAAGCACCAAGAGGAGGCGGAGAAGCTCGCAGGGGAGGAGGAAGCAGGGGAGCCGTAGATCACAGCTCTGAGTGATTAGAAAGACAGATCAGACCTTGGTCAAATCAAGGTCATTAATGCTCCCAGATGAAGTTCAGGGACATAAGAGGATGTTATGAAAGTGAACATGCATCATTATTAATTATATTAATGGCCCCTCCAAACTGAGATCAGGGCTGCGTTGTCGAAGGCACTGCCTAGACCCCAACTGAGGTCAGGGCCCCATTGTGCCAGGTGCTGCACACACAGAAACACTCCAAAGACCTCACTGTCTAAACTGGCGAGAGAGAGACAGGAAGGCTGCTTAGTCCCATTTTACAGCCAGGGATCTGAGGCCTAGAGGAATTAAGGGGGACACTTGCAAAGGCACAATGGACAGTCATGTGCCCAATTCCCATCTCAGAAAATTCTCCTCTAAATGACTTGCCCACGGCCAATCACTGGCAGAGCCAGCAATTGAGCCTATGTCTGCTGAGTCCCGGCCTGCTGCCTTAGCCATTGGACCATCCCACCTCACCTGCCTGGTATCTTTCATTCTTTATAAAATATCTCTTAAAAAGCAAAACCGTTCCAACTTTCCTCTCAATCTAAATAGGAGAGGAAGTTCACAAAGTACCAGCTCCTTCTCAGGAATTACTTCTCACAGCATCATCAAAGCAGGATTAAGGAAAGGTTATTGTTTATCATGCAGATATATGCAAGATCCCAAGGAGGGATAGAACAAGCTTAGGGAATATGAAAAACAAACACCGGCACTGATTAAAAATACAAATCCCTGTGGGAAGATGGCTGGGGTGATTCTCCCTCCCAGAAAGCAAAGTTTTCCAGGGGGAGGGTCTAATTTGGTCCTTAATCACTGGACGTGTTGAGATTCTTATGCAGCATGTTTGCAGAGGAGAAGAAAGAGGCTGATTGATGGATTTTCTGCTGCCTTGCACCTGGTGTTGTCCTTGATGCCTGTGCGTGCACCCAGGCTGGTTTAGGAGCATTTGACACACACTTTCCATTGATGCAAGTGGCTGCAAGAGGTGTCAGGTGATGAAGACTGGAGGACCTGGGCGGGGCTCTCTGCAAGCCACAAAGAGAGATGCTGTGGAAACTGAATTCTTCTGCAGACAACACTTGGAAGGTGTTTTCCCTGGTTTGGGTGACCTCTACCGGTCAAAAATATTTTTCCAAGTGAATTGAGATGGGTTGATGCAGATTCCCTGACCTGCTCCATGATCTCGTTCTCTAACACACAGAAACACAGAAAGGCAGCTAAGTGGGATTGCTCCTGCAAGTGTTTACACAACTGGGGCCTTACATTGCACACGGACAAGGGCTGGGCCTCATCCTTCCCAGTGCTGGCTCTAAAGCTGACCTTTGGTTGTGGAACAAAGAAATACACTCATAAAAATAACACGTAATAATGCTCCTGTAGCAGGAGCTGCCAGCCTGAGAGGCAGGCTGGGCTTGTGGGCAAGGCCCTGCATTGGGAAAAAAATCTCAGTTCAGTTCCTGGCTGTGCCACAGACTCCCTCTGTGACCTTGGGTAAGTCACTGCCTCTTCCTGGGCCTCAGCTCACGTGTCTGTAAAATGGGAATAGCAATAGCAATTCTGCCCTGATTTAGGTTGTAAGTTCTTCGAGGCACTGTTGTGCTGGGAGTTGTAACACCCACATAGTGAGAGACAGGTGGCAGACACTGCCTTAATACTAACCATAATGAACCGCAAGAATTGGTTTTGTGCGTTAATTCTCAGTTGTTACTTGAACCCCTGGAACAATCCTACTGTGAACGTCGACCCGGTGTACCAGTGTGTCCCATTTGGATGTAGATGGTACCTTGCCATGTGCTGGAAACATACAATGCACTGAAAAACTCTGCACGGCCCAGTCACAATCTCCCCAGGTGCAGCAGCAAGGAGGCTTGAAGAATGTATCCACATGTTTTATTTAATCTGGTAAATTAATAAAAAATGTCAGCGGACAGGAAGCGGGGCTGTTTATGGACTTTTTGCTGCCTCATTTATTTTGCTAAATGGCATTTGTAGCTGTGAGCCACCTGTATTAGTGCAAATATAATTACAAATTTATTGCCGGGATAATTCTGAGTTAATTATAAGGCAACTCATTTGCTCAGTGGGGGCCCACAATATTTTTCATTAGTGCCAGCTCTAATTCTGAGCACTATTGTATCCCATCATTTTAATGTGTCGCACAATATTGTCCGATTACTTTATTTCCTGAAGCTGAGTGAGATGAAACATGGGCTCACCACCAGGCTGGTGCAGCACAAGTCTCAGGCATTCTGGTCTTAAGTGGGGTCGAGGTCTCACGCGGCATCCCGTCTCTTCCAGCCCACCCGGGGAAGGGCTCACGGCATATGAGACTCCGTAACATAGAGGGCTGGGAGAAAAGTGAGTGTGTGTGTATAAAATTAAAAAATAACCCCACGTTTTTCTACATTTTCTATTGTTTTCAACAAAAAACTCAATCAGAAGTTGATTTTTTTATCCCAATGTAGCACACGTCCCCAAAGGGTTAGCACAAGTGCCCCTACAGCGGTCTGCCCAGGCAAGACCCTGGTCTCTGGGGAGATGAAAACCTCGTTCTTTGTAATGCTGATGCTGACTTTTTGCTGTGTCTTTCCCCACCCAGTTACTGTTGGCTCAGTGGCAAGCCTGCCTTTCCCTTGCTGGGAAGGGGAGAAGGAATCCGTGATTGATCCAGGGCAGCTGGGAGGCAGAGACGCAGCAAGGCTTGGAAATCAGAGGGCAATGACAGACTGCAAAGTGAAGGGGAAGATGAGATTTAGCACCGCTCAGGCTCTTTGCCAAGGAAACTCGGCTGCCTGTGGCAGGAATGCAGAGCTGTAAAGCGGGATCGCTCATAGGTCTGAGCCGCGGCCTTTGGAATGCCCGTGCTGGGAGAGGGGCTCTGTCTGAGGCAGGCTGGGACTCTGAGGAGAGCAGGAAAGGAGACGGAGGCTACCCTGGAGGCTAGCATCTGGGCCGGGACACAACCTCCGTCAAAGGAGGCTAAATTCTGTGCTTCTCTGCTTGGACTGGAAACTGCTGAGGCTGGAGTCGGCTCTGTGTCTGTGTAAGTGCCCTGCTCACAAGGGAGGCCCGGGCCCTGATCTGACCCTCCAGTTAATGACTCTTCCTGCGCCTTATTTCCAGCCTGAACTTGTCTCACACCAGCTGCCGGCCCCTGGATCTCAGGCTGCCCTTGCCAGCTGGGAACTACAGGCCAGTCAGCCTCACCTCAGTCCCTGGAAAAATCATGGAGCAGGTCCTCAAAGAATCAATCCTGAAGCACTTGCATGAGAGGAAAGTGATCAGGAACAGCCAGCATGGATTCACCAAGGGAAGGTCATGCCTGACTAATCTAATCGCCTTTTATGATGAGATTACTGGTTCTGTGGATGAAGGGAAAGCAGTGGATGTATTGTTTCTTGACTTTAGCAAAGCTTTTGACACGGTCTCCCATAGTATTCTTGTCAGCAAGTTAAGGAAGTATGGGCTGGATGAATGCACTATAAGGTGGGTAGAAAGCTGGCTAGATTGTCGGGCTCAACGGGTAGTGATCAATGGCTCCATGTCTAGTTGGCAGCCGGTATCAAGTGGAGTGCCCCAAGGGTCGGTCCTGGGGCCGGTTTTATTCAATATCTTCATAAATGATCTGGAGGATGGTGTGGATTGCACTCTCAGCAAATTTGCGGATGATACTAAACTGGGAGGAGTGGTAGATACGCTGGAGGGGAGGGATAGGATACAGAAGGACCTAGACCAATTGGAAGATTGGGCCAAAAGGAATCTGATGAGGTTCAATAAGGATAAGTGCAGGGTCCTGCACTTAGGACGGAAGAACCCAATGCACAGCTACAGACTAGGGACCGAATGGCTAGGCAGCAGTTCTGCGGAAAAGGACCTAGGGGTGACAGTGGACGAGAAGCTGGATATGAGTCAGCAGTGTGCCCTTGTTGCCAAGAAGGCCAATGGCATTTTGGGATGTATAAGTAGGGGCATAGCGAGCAGATCGAGGGACGTGATCGTTCCCCTCTATTCGACATTGGTGAGGCCTCATCTGGAGTACTGTGTCCAGTTTTGGGCCCCACACTTCAAGAAGGATGTGGATAAATTGGAGAGAGTCCAGCGAAGGGCAACAAAAATGATTAGGGGACTGGAACACATGAGTTATGAGGAGAGGCTGAGGGAGCTGGGATTGTTTAGCCTGCAGAAGAGAAGAAGGAGGGGGGATTTGGTAGCTGCTTTCAACTACCTGAAAGGGGGTTCCAAAGAGGATGGCTCTAGACTGTTCTCAATGGTAGCAGATGACAGAACGAGGAGTAATGGTCTCAAGTTGCAGTGGGGGAGGTTTAGATTGGATATTAGGAAAAACTTTTTCACTAAGAGGGTGGTGAAACACTGGAATTAGTTACCTAGGGAGGTGGTAGAATCTCCTTCCTTAGAGGTTTTTAAGGTCAGGCTTGACAAAGCCCTGGCTGGGATGATTTAACTGGGAATTGGTCCTGCTTTGAGCAGGGGGTTGGACTAGATGACCTTCTGGGGTCCCTTCCAACCCTGATATTCTATGATTCTATGATTACAGAGCTCTCCCTGCTCCCCCCACAGATCCTGGTCGGCCGCCTCACTTCTGTAGCCCCCACTACAGCCCCGTTACCCTGCTCCAGCTCTGGCACCCCCCTCCCCTGCTCGCTCCCCACTGCCGCTTTCCTACACTGACCCACCTCTGAGTGCCCCCGCCAGCTGGAGCTGCCGGGAGCCTGAGGCCAGCTGGACCCAGGTAGCGAGGCTCCTGTAGAGCAGTGCCCCCAGCATGGAGCAGGAAGGAACAGCTGATGCCACTTGGCAAGTGGAAGGCCCTTGCTGGCAACTTCAGCTCCTGTGTTCCCTTGTCAAGGGGCCCTTTTCCCTCTTCTGCAGAGCATCCTCCGACGTGGCAGGTGTCGGTGCTGGGCCTGGGCAGGGGACACTGCAGCCTGGGACAGGGCAGGGGAGTGCAGGAGCCTCGGGCAGACCCAGAGCTAGGTAGCAAGGCCCCCCAGACAGCAGAGCCCCTAGCTGGGAGCAGGAACCAGGTATGGGCAGAGGGAAGCAGGGCTGGGACATAGGCTCTGGGGAAAGTCACACCCTGCTTCCCTGGGCCTGTCCCTGCTTCCCCATTGCCCCTGTCTTCCTCCCAGTCCCAGGTAGGGCCCCAGAATTGAGCAAACATCCGCACTGTTTCAGCCACTGCATGGGGGTTCGGTGTCGGCTATGGTTAAGCCAGAAAGGGTACGTGTCTCAGAACTGCCGACCCCCAACGTTCAAAACTCCTGACTCAGACCTCCCAAAAATCATGAGTTTTTTAAGAACTGTATAACCCTGAGTTGTTTTGGTCTAGCTTTCGGTTTCTGACATCCTGCTGGCAGCAGCCCGCACCCAGTGTGTGCGTGTGACCCTTTCCCACAGTTATTGAGCAAGGTGGTTTTGACCCCACAGCTCTGCCATACTCCCTGGCCCTGGCATTTGTGTTGCTTCCCGCTCCAGCTGTGAACGCTACGCTAGATATTTTTCAGCCTATGGAAAAGCACAAATGGGTCCGTCCTGGACTGTGAACAGAGGCACAGAGGTGTCAGCTCCCTTCAGTGGGCATTGCCGGCTGCGTTTAGCAGGCGAGAGCTGGCGGCCTGGATTTTACCTTTTGCTCCTCATTCTGATGCACTTCGCAGCTGGTTTGTGTCTTCATTAGAGGGTAAATAGCTATTGTTTGGGCTCTTATCAGATGGAAGAATGGACGTATCTGTGTTTTGTAAATTGTTCTTTCATCTTGGAAGAGGCTGTTTGTGTCTGAACGCTGCTCAACACATTGGCTCCTGATTCTATTCAGTTCCTTTTGTCTAGCTCTTGAATAGCTGTTTTCCATGAGAACCACAATAATGAATCCTTCTCCAGATTGAGGTGATTAAACCCTCCACTTAATCCCCCCCCCATTTCCCCTCATTGAATAGCCTGGGACTTGTCATGGGAAATGTCCATCTTTCATTTCATTTCCTTTTGCTCCTGCCACAAGAATGCTGCACCTGGAGACTTCGTAATTATCACTTGAATCTTATGTGATTAAGCAGGTAGCTAAACGGTTTCCACTGTCTGTTCCACTGCATCAGGTCCTGCATGAAAGGCTCTTAAACTGACAGTTTCCCGTTAAACCTTCTTCTGCAAAGTTGTCTATATTTCTGCACCTTGTTCTTATCATGGAGCTAGGATGGTTCCCTCTGAGGTACCCAAGGGCTCCCAAGGGGGCAATTCAAGGCAGCTATTTACCACCCTTCTGGAAAGGTGCTGGCCAGACGACAGAGCTTCCTTCAGAGTAGCAGCCGTGTTAGTCTGTATCTGCAAAAAGAACAGGAGGACTTGTGGCACCTTAGAGACGAACCAATTTATTTGAGCATGAGCTTTCCTGAGCTACGGCTCACTGCGTCGGATGCGTCCTTTGCTGTTGCTATCGTTCAGTGGCACCCCATTGCACCGGGTGTTACATGCAGAGCTTCCACCCCAAAGAGACAAGGGCACAGAGAGAGGAAGTGACTTGCCTGAGGCCACGCGGCTGCTCAGTGGGCTCAGAACTCCGGCCCCCTGAGGCCAGGCCAATGCTCCCTTTGTAAAGCTGGGGAGGTTTCGACCACTGCCCTGTGACGAGTCTGAGGCCTGGCTCCAAACTCACCCAGCTTTCGCGTACACTGGTGTCGGGAGTTCAGGCCCACCTGCAGTTTCACCTCTCTGTTTATCCCTCCGTAACTTTGATCCCTCTCCACTGCACGTAACACCCACAGGAGCTGCTGCCCTGATCTCGGTGCAGCAGGGCAACCCCAGTCGAGCAGACACGTCAGATGGGCCCAACCCCCAGGCACGGACACGCGGCTCCGGCCCGGCCCCCCGGCGCGGACACGCGGCTCCGGCCCGGCCCCCCGGCGCGGACACGCGGCTCCGGCCCGACCCCCCGGCGCGGACACGCGGCTCCGGCCCGACCCCCCGGCGCGGACACGCGGCTCCGGCCCGGCCCCCCGGCGCGGACACGCGGCTCCGGCCCGGCCCCCCGGCGCGAACACGCGGCTCCGGCCCGGCCCCCCGGCGCAGCAGCTTGACCCTCTCCTGCAGAGGTGCTGCACACTCAGTACGGAGAGCGTGACTTGTACCAGTGAAGCTACCCCAGCCACTAGAAACAGAACAGTCTTGCCCAGTTCTCTACTTCACCTACACGTCTGCTCCTTGTATTCGTTATCAAACCCTTCACCCCCTGTAACGAGGTTTTCGTGATCAATGCACATGCTCCTTATCCCCACACCTTGGCTTGTGTCTCTCCTCCCCCATCTGCCCGTCTCTCACCCCGCAGGAGGCATGTGCACGTAACTTGCTGCAAGCCCTTTGCCCGCCCTTTGGGGCCCCCTCGTTTCCATCATGCCAGCGTGCTCGGCGCTCCCGTTACCTGCCTCTTAGGTCAATGACCACCTCATTTTCAAGGTGGGTTCAGAGGCAGGGCTCTCAGCTGCGACCTGCTCAAGGGCCTTGGTCTTACTGATAGACAGACAGACCGACCTGGACTGGCGTTATGGTGCTGAGCTCACAGCTGACCCGTACCTTGGTCTGCGGGGCCCCTGTTCCCTTCTTTTCAGACTGGAATTCCCCAAGGCTATTTCATTTCAGAGCTGAAACCCAGTGGATCCAGCAGCACTAGCTCCTGGTTTCCATTTCTCCTCTTCTCGCTGCTCTATGCTCACTTCTCACACTATTTATAACCCACAAAATGACCATTTTATGGAACAGCAGATGCCTTGGCAGGGCTCGGAGCCTGTTATACTGCATCTGGCCATGCCTCCCCGTCCCCCGAAGTGACAGTAATTAGCAGAGTGGCTGGCTCTGGCTGACAGATCCGGAGCGTGTGCTGGAGCCATTACAGAGCAGATCTGAAGAGACTCGCTGGCCGGTGTCAACAGGGAGTGTCCCACCTGCCACAGCAGGGATGGACTCCAATCTGAGGTGAGCACCATGCGAAACTGGCGTGGCGGGGGGCCTCCCGGGGCACCCAGGACCCGGACGGCTGAGTTTAGTTAATACGGCAGAAGTTCATTCAGTGAAAGGTTGAGAAATTCAAAACTGATAAAAGGAAACGCTTCCTACAACCCATGATTGGACTATGGAACTCACAGCCACAGCAAGTGACTGACGCCAAGAACGTAACAAGGTTCTAAATCGGGGGGTGGGCAAACTACGGCCTGCGGACCACGTCTGGCCCGTGGGACCCTCCTGCCCGGCCCCTGAGCCCCTGACCCAGGAGGCTCGACCCCGGCCCCTCCCCCGCTGGTCAGGGGGCGTGGGTGTGGATAGGGGTTGGGGCGGTCAGAGGGTAGGCAACAGAGGGGTTGAATGGGGCCAGGGGTCCTGGGAGGGCAGTCAGGAAGGAGGGGGGCATGATGTGGATCACAGAAACCCCCTTGGAGCTGCCAACTGATGTGCCAGACTACGTCTGCCCCTGCTTTCCCTGCCAGCTTGGGACTCCAGCACCCTGTCTTGCTGAGCCAGACGAGCCAGACACACCAGTCTGCTCCAGCACAGACCCAGGGTCTGAACCACATGCCCCAAAGCTGTAGACTTAACCAAAAAGCAACTTAAGAAGTGTTCCTGCCTTTAACACTCAGATGCCCAACTCCCAATGGGGTCCAAACCCCAAATAAATCCATTTTACTCTGTATAAAGCTTATACAGGGTAAACTCATAAATTGTTCACCCTCTATAACACTGATAGAGAGATATACACAGCTGTTTGCCCCCCCTCAGGTATTAATACATACTCTGGCTTAATTAATACGTAAAAAATGATTTTATTAAATACAGAAAGTACGATTTAAGTGGTTCCAAGTAGTAACAGATAGAACAAAGTGAATTACCAAGCAAAATAAAATAGAACACGCAAGTCTATGTCTAAGAAAACTGAATATAGATTAAAAACCTCACCCAGTCAGCTTCCTTTTACAGACTAGTCTCCT
This sequence comes from Lepidochelys kempii, assembly GCF_965140285.1. NCBI lineage: Eukaryota > Metazoa > Chordata > Testudines > Cheloniidae > Lepidochelys > Lepidochelys kempii. The sequence continues at coordinate 27,252,838 of NC_136399.1, forward strand.
TCTAGTCTGGGTCCAGCAATCACTCACACCCCCTGTAGTTACTATCCTTTGTTCCAGTTTCTTTCAGGTATCCTTGGGGGTGGAGAGGCTCTCTCTTGAGCAAGCTGAAGACAAAATGAAGAGGTCTCCCAGGGGTTTAAATAGACTTTCTCTTGTGGGTGGACACCCCTCCCCCCCCCGTGTAGAATCCAGCTACAAAATGGAGTTTTGGAGTCACATGGGCCAGTCACATGTCCAGGCACGACTCAGAACTTACAGGTAGCAGTCATGGGTCACATGCTACCTTGAACGTCCTCAAGTAGACTTCTTATGTGGATTGGAGCATTCCAAGATCCATTGTCCCTTAAGTGTTTCTTGACTGGGCACTTAATTTGCACATTCCTGTCTCAAGAAGCTGCCCAAATTCTTTACAAATGCTACTTAAAAGTCAGGCAAGAACACACCCAATATCATAACTTCAAATACAAAAATGACACATGCATACAAATAGGATTAATAGATTCAGTAGATCATCACCTTTACAGAGAGCTGTTACATGGCATATGTAGCATAAAACATATTCTAGTTATGTCATATATACATTCATAAGCATATTTCCATAAAGCCTTATGGAGGACACCGTCACAGGGGGGTTGGATGAGGCGGCTGGGGGCAGTCAGGGGCAGGGGTTCTGGGGGCAATCAGGGGGCAGGGAGAAGGGGTGATTGGATCGGTCAGGGGTCCCAGGGGGCAGGCAGGAATGAGAGGAGGGATTGGATGGGGTGGCAGGGGGAAGTCAGGGATGGGAGTTCTGGGGGCGGTCAGGGAGTGGGGGGAGGGGTGGATGGAGCAGGGGTCCCGGGCGGGCTGTCAGGGAACAGGGGGGGTAGGGGGTTTGGATGGAGCAGGAGTCCTGGGGGGGCCATCAGGGGGCGAGAAGCAGGGTGGGGGCAGGGGCCGGGCCACACCTGGCTGTTCGGGGAGGCACAGCCTCCTCTAACCAGCCCTCCATACAATTTCCGAAACCCGATATGGTGCTCAGTCCAAAAAGTTTGCCCGCCCCTATTCTAAAAGGACTGGGCATTTGCAGGCTATCCAGAATAGCCAGAGCTAGAATAGTCAATGACAACAAACAGGATTGAAAGGAATATTAGCACTCATATTTCAGAGCTCAAACCAATCTCTAGCTATTAGAGACCAGGATGCAACCTATGTGGGGAGCAGATTACACCTTCCTCTGAAAACCCAGGTGCCAGCCACCTCTGGAGACAGGGCTAAAATAGATCTTGGGTCTGACCCAGTCTAGCAATCCTTGTGTTCCTCACCTAAGAGACAGTTTTATTAACTAACCAAACTCTGCGAGGTCCAATTAATTACCATAATTAATGAGAACATAAGAATTGCCAGACCAGATCCAGACCGGTGAGCCAACTTCTCCACTAGTGCGTGTCCATGTGTGTGTAAATGTACACACCAATGCCCTCTACTGGGTGGAATCAGACTTGCTCAGCTGTGTGTCATATGCCCTGCACTTCTGACGGCTAATGGAAATTCTCCCCTGGCTCAGGGGGTCAGGGCCTGAACTTTTGGAGCAGGTTGGTCTGAGCTGTGTCCTCACCTTTGCCATGAGTGGCCATGAAGCCTGTGGCAGAGGTGTCTGAAACAGCCACAAAGTCCGCACCCCCACCCTGACTCCCTGGGCTGCCACACATCTCCAACATAACAACACACACAGTTCAGACCAGAACGCCAGGGGCAAGTGTCCTGGCTGGAGCGGAGGATGGCTCTTGCTCAGCCCCTGGAGAGAGCATCAGGGAAGAAAGACATTCCAGCTGGGCTTCTGAAATCCCATTAAAATCCAGCGGGTGTTGAGTGCCTCACTCCCTTAGTCTCCTAGTGTGTGTGTGTGAGAGAGAGAGAGGAGGCTGCTGCCTGGCTCCCCCAGAGCAGAGAGAATTCGGTGTGGGAACACGAGTGTGCACTCGCACATGCACGCACACCCCCCATGCAGTCATTTACCTCCTTGACAGCCAATACACTAATTCCTCCTTATCTCCTGGGCCTGTCCCCCCCAAATCCATCCTGATCCCTGAAAGCACAGACATCTCATCCTTGCTCGAACCCGTCTCCCTGGTCGAATGAGTAATAAACAGCCTGGAATGACTCATCTTTCTTCCCAGCAGGCAATTAATGCTGGATCTGCAGATAATGAGCTACTGGGGTTGTCACTCTCTCAGGAGCAGCGGAGGTAAGATGCAAATGAAGAATGCTCCATACCTTCACCTTAAACTCCTAAACCCCCAAGTCCCAGAGGATTGATTAAAATGGGGTTTAATTAAATGATGGAGGGGGGAACAGGAGGAGCCAATGGACAGATGCAGGCAGCGAGACTGGAGAGGTGCACACTGCCTGTCAGCAGGGAGCTTCCCTTCCCTCTGCGACTGCGACTTCACTGCTCCCCATGCACTCCTGTCTGAGCACCTGGGAACCAGTCACAGCGTTATCCTGGCAACACCCTGGTCAGCAGACCCACAGCACAGAAGTTTTCTTAAAAGTCATATGGGAGGATGATTGGAGGAATTCTGGGGGAGTGGGGTCGAGTGGTGAGAGCAGGGGGGCTGGGCGTCAGGACTCCTGGGTTCTATCCCCGGCTCTGGGAGTGGAGTGGGGTTTAGTAGGGGCGGGCTCCTGGGTTCTACTGCCAGGTAGGGAAGGCTTCATCTAACGGCACAGAGACCAGAATCTTCAAAAAGGGAGCCTGCCGCCGAGCCAGAAAGGGACACCAGGCGCCCGAAGGGCCTTAGCTACACTCCCAGCCTTCCTTACACCAGCAGGCAAGAAAGCACCAGGAGGCTGACAGCCAGAAATGGAGAGGACAGGTGGGCCTGTGTCTTTCATTGTTTTATTCATTTATCTAACAGCACCCCAGGGCGCGTGTATGGCGCGCCCCCGGGTGGAATAAAGAGAAAGACAAGGCCCTGTCCCCAAAGGGCTTGCACATGGCATGTCCAGTGCAAGGAGCAAATAGGAAGAGGGTTTCTCACCCTGGGCAGGGTCCAGCACAAGGCCTAGCTGCCCTCACCCTGACCCCTCACTCCTAGGCAGGGCCCTGCATGAAACCTAGGGGACCTCCTACCCTCACCTAGGGTGGCCAACTTTCTAATCGCACAAAACCGAACACCCCTGCCCCACCCTTGTCCTGAGGCCCCGCCCCTTCCCTTTCCCAAGGCCCCGCCCTGCCCCACCCCACCCCTTCTCAGAGGCCACGCCCCTCACTCGCTCCATCCCCCCCTTCCTCCATTACTCGCTCTCCCCCACCCTCACTCACTTTCGCCCAGCTGGGGCAGGGGGTCGGGGTGCAGGAGGGGGGTGAGGGTTCCAGCTGGGGGTACAGGCTCTGGGGTGGGGCCGAGGCTGAGGGGTTCAGAGTGTTGGCTCAGGCTGAGGGTGTGGGCTCTGGGTTGGGGCTGGGGATGAGGGGCTTGGGGTGCAGGAGGGGCTGAGGGCTGGGGCAGGGGGGTGGGGTGGGGGCTTGCAGGGTGAAGGCTCTGGGAGGGAGTTTGGGTGTGGGAGGGGACTCTGGGCTGGGGCAGGGAGTTGGGGTGCAGGAGGAGGTGCGGGGTCCCGGTGGTGCGGGAGGGGTGCAGGAGGGGGTGCAGGGTGCAGGCACCCTCCCCACCCTCCTGCAGCTCCCATTGGTTGCGGTTCCCGGCCAATGGGCGCTGTGAAGCCGCACTTGGGGCATGGGCAGCTCAGGGAGCCTTCCTGGCCGCACATGTGCCCAGGAGCCGCAGGGACCCGGCAGGTGCTTCCAGAAGCCACACGGAGCTAGGGCAGGCAGGGAGTCGCTGACTGGACTGTTAACGGCCTAGTTGGCAGTGCCGACCGGAGCCGCCAGGGTCCCTTTTCGAGCGGGTGTTCTGGTCGAAAATCGGCCGCCTAGCAACCCTCCTCCACTCCTGGGAAGGGGCCCGCACAAGATTGAGGCAACATTGAAGTCCCACTGGAGGCCTCTGTTTCATTGGAGGCGGCAGGGTCCAGTCCAGTGGAGATGGCCCTGAGCAATAGTCCACAATCCTCTTGTGCGAGTCACTTCGCTTCGCTTCTGTGTCCCTCCTGCCCAGCCTAGGAGGCTCTGCTGATGTCCAAATGACAGTGACTACAGCAGGCCTAGACCTGCCTTTCCAGCCATACCTGAGCCCCTTGTCTGAAGGGGGTCCAAGAACTGTCTGTGCAATGTGTTATTCTTTCATCAAAGATAACATGGTGAACTATTCTAATAGATGCTCATTATTAACAGAAGCCTTCTAGGAATGCGAGATCATCTCTGAATGCTTTATTAATGATTAATGACATGCTGCCTTTCAAAACAAAGGCTTTGGACACTAGAGAAAGGTATTTTATTCATTGTATTTTGCTGCTACTGTTAGTATTGACGGAGAAATAAGATGATAGGCATGGGGAAAAGTCACCAGGGAAAGAAAAGAAAGAAAGACAGACAGGGCTGGAAGGCTCAAAGCAGACAAGACCTGTACATCAGAAGAGTTCTCTCTCTCTCCCACACTCCAGCTTAAGAGGAGCTTTCCCAGCCCCTCTGCTAATGATGCTGCTAATTCTATTTTTGCAGGTTTTCCAGTGTTAGCAGCCGGCTTTTGCAGCTTATGTCTCCAGGAGACCCTGGGAGCTGAGATGCAATTCCCACATGCGAGAAACCCACTGTCCAACACACCTGCACTCACCAAATAGGTGACTTGCTCACCACAGACATAACAGCCTTAAATATTTAAGATTAAATGATTAGCACTGGCCCTGGCAGGGCCGGCGCCTCATGGGAGGGACTCATCTCAGAACCAATTATCTCCACATTATTGCCTTCAGCTTGGGAGAGATGGATCCCATGCCCACCCTTCACATCAGACGGGAGGCAAGTATTAGAGCTCAGGGATGTGTGTGCCAGCTCGTTAATGTGCCGCTGAAAGAAATCCCAGATGAGGGATGATTGATTGAAACAGGGACTGCAATCTACACACATGTACAGCCTCACCTTACACCCTGAACTGTGGCCAGGATACTTGGGGCACAGAAGTTTTCTTTTACCACCACATGTACAGATGACTAGGGGAGGGTACTGGGGTCTGGTGGGGTACAGCAGGGAGGGCTGGGAGTCAGGCTTCCTAGCTCTGCGAAGGGGGAGAGGTTAATGGGAAGCAGCACTTCTAGTTTTTATTCCCAGCTCTGGAAGGAGAGTGGAGTCTAGTGGTTAGAGCAGGCGGGGGCTAAGAGTCAGGATGCCTGGATTCTGTTTCCAGCTCTGCTAGTGATTCATTGTGTGACCTTTGGTGAATTTCTGTGCTCTAGTTTTCCTGTCTGTAAAATGGAGGCAACGCTGGCCTCGTTCACAGTAGTGAAATGCTAAAAATACATTTAATGCTAATGTTCATGCACCAATGCCGGGCGTTGCAGTTTGCAGGGCTCGCCCATTGCTTGGTTTATTCCACGGCCTGGGGTCACTCTGGGGCCCATGGAAATCTGACCCAAAATATTTATGTTGGGGAGGGTTGCTTGAACATTCACAGTGGAGGTGGTTTTGGGTTGTTTTTTTGTTTGTTGGGGTGGGCGCAGGGGGGGCTTTTGCTTCTCCAAATTGGCTGCTGGAATCAGAGCAGAACTTACAATTTCTGTTACGACTTGTTTACAAGCAACAACAGTAAAAAATAATACGCTATTTCAATCCTGAGTCCTAGGCAATGAACCAGGGAGGATGAATGAGGAGTCAGAGAGTGCCAAAGATCAAGTCATCATAATATCATCAAATCTGGGATACTCCAGAGGGATCCACATCCAAAGACAGAGGCGCAGAGCAAACGTGACGCAGGCCAGCTCAGAAGGGATAAGAAGCAAGCTGCAGAAAATGGACTGGAATCAACAATTGTCAAGAACAATTACCTTGGAGAAGGGCAGATGGGACTGCGCAGATCAGTAAGAGCTAGATATGAATGACTAGGGCCTACAGTGGGTCACTAGGGATTAGCAGACAAAAGATGGTAATAAAACCTAGAGAGGGAAGGAAGAAAGAAAATGTATTAAAGGTAGGAGGAGGAATTGGAAATATGTCTGGCTGGTGAGTCTTGCTTGGGGTCTCCAGATTTGGGGTCTGTAAGGAATTCTGCCCCCGGTCAGACTGGCAGGAGACTTTATGGGGGGGGGTGCCTTCCTCTGCAGCATGGTGTTTGGGTGAACTACTGATATCGTCTTGGCGTTTCTTACCTGTTCTAATCAATTCCCTGCCGGTGGACGGGGCTCAGACACTGGGCTCACCTTGGTCCCTCCTGTTCTCTGCTTGTGGCTCACAAGAGTTTAGTCTCCTGAGGACTGAAATATTTTGGTTTAACTCCAGTCAGTGGGCTCAATCTAGGGCCTGTATAAAGGCCTGTGATATGCAGGAGGTCAGGCAAGACGATATCATGGCCTTAAACTCTGCAAAACCTATGAAACTTGGAAGGAAGAAGCTGAGCTAGAGCCCAGAGAAAGAGGCACTGTGAGACACAAGTCTGCCTGTCCATCTGTGCCACGGTAGCTGAGATATCTATGGTGATATCCCTTCCAGACTGTGCCCTTCACTCCTCCCAGCCCCGGACATTTCTCAGGGACTTCGGTGGCTGCCTCACCGCACAGGCGAGTTTCCCCCGCTGGGAGAGGGCACAGTTCCCTGCTCCGCCACAGCCTCCCTTCTGCTCTCTGCCACTCAGGTCTCCATTGGCGAATTGGGGATCACAATCCTTCCGGTGTCTGTCTTGTTGATTTATACTGTAAGCAGGGACTCTCCTACTCTCTGTCCCTGCAGTGCCCAGCCCAGTTGGGTCCTGATCTCAGTCAGGCTCTGTGCAGCACCTGGGCCAAGGCAGGGCCGGGCTTGGTGCCTCTGGGGGCTACTGTGACGCAGATGATAATGCTAGGAATGGAGACTAGCGTCCAGCCAGGCCCGGATGCAGCAGGGAAGAAAAATCAGACAGAGGCCAGTGTAATGGGGCTGGTTTCAGCACTTCAGCCTGCTAGGAGAGAGAGAGCAAGTGCAGCTCTTATCTCTCAGTTCCCTAAAAGGATGTAAATTGGAGGCCATTGTGCTCCTTCCAGCCACAACTAAGGGGAAAAGAATATTCTGAAAAGGACACAAAAGGAAGGAGACTGCATTGAAGTGACCCCCACACCTCGATTAAGATTTTGAAGCAGGCTCTGGAGCTGACAAGGATCTTTGCAGAGGCCAAATGGGATCATTTGAAGAAGTGAGAAACTGGAAATACGCGGTTAGTTTCTAGATCAGATGACTCTGTTATATGACATTAGCATAGACACATCCGTACAGAGAGCAAAGCAAGTAGAGACCTTATCAATCCCCCACAACTCCCTCCGTGCCTGGCAAAGTAAACCACTTGCTGTATTCCAAAGGGAAAACATCCAAAAGAGACCTTGCAGCCTCCAGATGCTGGAAAATAATTTGGGGGGGAAAGTGTTGTACAGACTCCTTGAGACAGAGCTGTACAACGAATGAAAGACACAGACGGCGCCATGTATACTGCATGAGAGATGAGATTGCAGAGTTGTTTGGGTAAAGAATAAATGCGTGGGAGGGCAGGAGCGTGTGATAGTGAGGATGTGGTGCCAGAGAGTGAGATTTCACATGCTGGCTGATCAAACCCTGCCAGCAGAGATGCGGGGGTCTGGAGTAATATAGACCAGGACTCTCCTTTCAGATCTGTTCAGAAAACTGTAAAACAGAGTGATAACTAGCCAAAGCTTGTGAGAATCCCTGTGGGTCTTGCTCACAGCTGGATTTGCTTCTGTCTCTAAATCTGCTGTTTGCCTGTGCACTGCGATGTCTCTACAGACGGCCCCCCTTGCATTTCAATCACCTTTGAATTTCAGCATTCAGTGAAAACACATCATGTTCGGGCTCTGCCAACACTGAGTGACTTTGGAACAAACTCTCGTCTTTCTTTAAACTCAGCAATGCCATGACTAGTGTTAGACACAGATTGAGCTAAACGTATTGTGCGCATGGCTCTCTAAGGATGGCCGATGGTGCAATAGTGTCCTCGGGAATAATATATTACAGTAGTATCAGAGGGGTCGCCGTGTTAGTCTGGATCTGTAACAGCGGCAGAGTCCTGTGGCACCTTATAGACTAACAGATGTATTGGAGCATGAGCTTTTGCGGGTGAATCCCCCCAACGAGGTGGGTAGTCACCCACGAAAGCTTACACTCCAATACGTCTGTTAGTCTATAAGGTGCCACAGGAGTCTTTGCTGATATTACAGTAGCACATCCAGCCCCCAGCTGAGAGAAAGGCCTCTCGGTGCTGCACAGACAGGGAGAGCGTCCCTGTCCCAAAGAGCTGAGAGTTAAAATAGCCAATGGAAGGATCCTTACCCCTGTTTTACAGATGGGGAAATGAAGGCCTTTGAGAGGAAGTGACTCCCCCAAGGCTACACAGGAAATTGGAGTCAGGAACTGAATGCACAGTCCTATCCCCCTGCTTTAGCCACAAGGCCACCCTTCCTCTCAATTCCACTACACAGCTAGTGCAGGCTGGCACATCTGTTCAGTGATGCCTGTTAAAGAGTTAATTGGTCCCAGTTCCATTTCCAGGAAATGGGCATCCCAGCACTAACCAGCCCCTGCTAGGCAGCCCCAGCAGAGAGGCCCAGGGCTGCCTGGCCAGTCCAGACTGACTCCCCTGTCACTCCAAGACGGGATCCCAGTGCGGTGGGGATGCTGTGCGTGTCTGCCGCTCTCTATGCTGAGACTAACTCCAGGCCCGTGTTTTCCAGTGCTGCCAGCATGGGACCTTTCACCAGTATTAAAACCCATCCTGAATTACTGGGAGCCTCTCCTCCCACTTCAATAGCCTTTTCCTCAGTCAGACCCTGATGTCCACACGGGGGGGTGGGGTGGGGGTGGGGGTGGGGGGGAGAAAGGGAGAAACACGTATCTGCCGTATTTTGCTGAAAGAGATGCCTGGTCTCTTGCAAGGTTTGCAAGAGGGCTTGAAAATGAGGCCAGATGGTGTTGTAAGCATGAAAGGGAATGAGAGCAGGCAGCAGGAGTCCCAGAAAACACCTTTCAGTGCCAGGAAGATGCTCAAGAGCTGGGGAGGGGAGGAATAAAAGGAAACTCATTCATTCTACGGAGCTAAATTAGAGCAAACCTGATCTCCTGCTCAGCTACATTGTCATTACCCCCTGTTTAATTTTTAACCATGTGTTCCATGGAGGAGGTGATCATTGCCTGGCCCTAGAGTTCAGGTAATTCATAAATTCCCCTCCGCCCCCCCACCAAATACCACTGCTGTTTTCTTCAAATTAAGGTTTCCCGTAAGGAGCACAATGTGGCTCTAGCTTTGCTGATTTACAGCTGCTGCTGCTGGATAAAAATGCTTCTTTTATGCCAAGTTCTCCCGCTAGGAATTGTTGTTGTTTGGCTAATTTTGTTCTCCATGCACTGAGGGCCCTTTTGCTGATGGCTCTTTCTTTTGGCTGGGAGCTTGCTTATTTATTGACTGACGTATTTTACCCCTTCACTCTGGATGGATGCTCGCAATGCACTGGAATGGTGCAAAAACAACAGACGGTGTCCCATTGTTCTCATTGTTACAGTGGCACCAAACCGAGAGAGAGGGGCTCCCGCTGCACTGAGCTCTGCTCAGACCTGTCCCTGCTCAAAGAGTTCAAATCTAGAGAGACACAGGGTGGGAGAAAGGGAGCTCTATTCTTTAATGAGGTGTGTTATGGTAGCAACTGGGAGCCACGCTCATGGACCAGGAACTCGCTGGGCTAGGTGCTGTACAAACACAGAACAAAACAACAGCCCCTGCCCCAAAGAGCTCACACTTAGGGAGGGGAATTGCCCAAGGCCGCCTGCAGGGCTGGAGGCTGGGCTAGAGCGTGGGTCTATTCACTGGGCCATATTTCCTCTGCTAATGGCATGATGGCCTCTGAAGGCGAGATATTCAGCAGGTGTCACACTCATATTTGCACACCTGCTATACTGTACATCCGAAAGGCTGTCACGTGTCTGAGCACTCAGTGCTGTGCGGTAGACACACAAGCAGCCAAGCACACAAGCAGCCAAGAGCACACTGCCCCAGCGCTTGGCTCTCTGAATGCACAGTCTAGCTCCTCACCCTCACAGCTTCCCATGCACTTCTCCCCAGCAGCCAGAGGAACTGGCTTACCCGCCACGACCAGCAGCTATGTCCCACCAGGGCAACGGAACCATCAGCCACCAGAGCGAGACTCCTTTGCTCAGCACTTGCGCTGTGACCAGTTGGAACTCACTCCCAGGAGAAACAAGACTGGTCACGAAGTTCAGAGACTTTTCACATCAAAATGTGAAACCCCTTTTCGTGAGCCAGGCTTCCTGCCATTCAACTATATAGGTAAGAAAAACCCACCTGGACTATGGCAAGTGGAGGGTAAAACAGAGCGTGTCAGTGAGTTTGTCTTACCACGTATATGGTGCTGAACTACTGGGGTGATACTTACACGCAATATAAATGGTAGCTAGACAGTCACAAACCACCCCACGTCCTGCTCCAAGTGCCAGGCACACTTCTTCACACTTGCCTTCTCCAACATAAACACAGAACAGTGTGGACTTATTTAAACAAAAAAAATCCCCCAATACAAAACCCTTCCAAAACAAAGGCTCCACTGAACATCTTGGGGGGAGGATGAGAGACCAAACAAACTTAATGTGACAGATGTTATGATGCTTAATGCATGACTGGAAGGCACTCGGATTCATTACAGTGATTAGGATAATGTAAGAATCTATACACAATAGAATAGCACCAGGCAGGCTCAATTCAGCAGGTAGATAAATTGATTAATTAGATGATGAATGCGTATGGAGTCAGTAGATAGACAGTGACAGTACTGTAGAAGCTGGATTCTGTAGATAGATGTGTGACAAATATTACCACCCCATGCAGTACCTTTGGGGGCCATTGTAGTCAATTTACAATGGTTTATGTATGATTATGTTCTACTCCTTGGAGGGAGGTTATTGCAGCCATATAAGACCTAAAAACTTAAGGGGCAATTAAGGTGGATCACTGAGACTGCACAGCTCTGGAGACATACCAGCGCCTGGAGTGGTTTGCATAAACTGGTTTAAGTGGGTTTTCCAGGGACAAAGGAAGGGCGTTTGGTGTAAAAGGATGAGCTGGAATTGATACAGGGCCTTCTTTCTGATCCAGCAAACAGACAGGCCCTTCTGTCCAAGAGGCAGAATACTTGCAGAAGGGTTGAAAAGGCTTTGGTCTCCAAGGCCCCATAAGACGGATGGGTGACTGCTGGTGTGTTTGAATCTGTTTATTGGTTTTATGTTTCCTCGGTGATGCTTTTGCCTTAAGAATAAAGGTGCTTGTTTAGAAGGAGCAGGGTGGTTACTGGTAACTGCTGACAATGCTCTGTTCATAGACCTCAGAGAGACTGCAAAGCACTGGCCATCAGGCAGACTGGCTTGCTGGGGATATCACAGTGTAAGGCAGGGAGCTGTGCAGATTTTCACACACACACACACACCCCGCCCCAGTAGAAGAGAATGGGACAAGGGTCCCTGCCCAAAGACAGGTGACAGCTGGAGGCCTGATTGGGATCTCTGGAGGGGACCACGGAGGGGTGGTGGATACAGGTGCATTTACTCTGAAGCTGTGACGAGATAGTTATGACTTTTTGCAAATGCAAAGTGTCTGTGCCTCTGTGTTTGCTGATACAATTGGATTGTTCAATAATCCCATTCCTAAGGCTGAAAATTTGCCCCTGCGACTTTGCGTAAAAGGCACAAAATCGCAGCCTTTCCCTTTGAGCCATGAGAGGGGCCAAGCGGAGTAACAAAAGAAAACACAATCCCGAGTTCACAGGGATGCTGCTTTGGCCTGCAGAGCCTGGAATCCAGAGCCCACCTCCTGCCTTTATCTAGAACTCTCATTCTGCATGGGCAGCGCACTCCCTGGCAATGATGATAGCCCTGCTAGTCATCACTATGGAAATGTATTCCTGTTCCATGGCAGCGAGATGCTCGTGCAGATGGGAAGCAGCTTGCTGAGATTTGCCTCTGAATGTGTGGACATTAAAGGCTCCCATTACAATGTGGATGATTTCTTCCCTTTTGATGAATAGCCTGCCATAAATAGACTCTGATTAATTATGGCTGCACTTGGTGGGCTGGAAATGCATCATATCATTTGCAGCTTGGATTGGGATAATGGTCGTCATTTGCCTTTGAGTGCCGCTCAGCAGGAAGGAGGCTCAGACTCTGCACCGGAAGCCAGGTGGCTGCTTCAAAGTTTTTGCTGCCAAGTCCTCATTCCCTCACAGCTTTGTGACAAAGGACACAGCCTCCTTGTTGCAGACTCTCTCTCTGAGCTAATTGCCTGCTATTTCCTCTGGCTGGTCGTTCCAGATCATCTATCGTCTTCAATTAGGCTGGAACAGCCAGTGTGAACCAGAGAGGGCCCGTGCATCCTAATGGGAATACAGTGGGAAGGAGTCAGGGCCATTGACACCAAGGAAGTTGCTATGGAAACCACTGGGCCTGTCAGGATTTTGGGGAAGAACGGCGCCTTGGGCCGGGCTGAGTTAAATCAGTCTGAGGATGTGTCTGTGCAGCAGCTGGGGGGTGTCTCCCGGCACAGGCAGACAGACATGCCCTAGCTCTGCTCCAGCTAGCATGTTAAAAACAGCAGTGTGACCAGAGCAGCATGGCCAGCAGCTTGAGGTCGCTATCCAAGCGCTAACCTGCCCGGCCTCCTGGGTACATCCCTGCATGGCCAGCCCGAGCGGCTGCCTATGCTGCTGGGGGCCACAAGGCTTTTTCTCACACGCTAACTCAAGCAGAGCTAGGGCGTGTCCATCTACCCACCCCGCGGGGGAAGCCGCTCCCAGCAGCTGTGTGGGCACAGTCAGAGCGTGGATGGAACTGGCTTACCTGGCTCTCCATGGGAGTTTGCACTGACGTGTAACCCAGTCAGTTCAGTTTCGCACATGCGTAGGCCAGCCCCAGTGCTAGCCCCCAGCTCTCTGCTGCTCTGACCCACACGCAAGCTGCCAGGAGGGGAGGGCTGGGCCCCTTTCCTGCTGATCAGATGGTTCGAAGGCACGTGCCACCTGCTGAGTTTATTTCTCTCGTTTGTTTCCTAGGCTGGAAGGCTCATTGCCTGATTGCACGGGGTTTGCATTTAGCGCGTTAATAGCTGCCTGTATCCTGGGTGCCTGTGCGGAGATGCCAGCACAGGAAACTGCTGATGCTACCGGACCAGGTTCACTTCCCAGCAGGTCAGCTGTGGGCAGGGCACCTGCCCTGGGCTGTCTGGGGAGGAGAGGAAATATATGGAGAGGCCTGACAGGCATAAAACCCTTTAAGGACTCGGAGGAGGGAATGCAGAGTTTCGATGATTAACCTATGAGGAGAGGCTAAGGCAGAAGGTTGCTGCAGGCTGGTACTGAGAGGCACCAGCTGAACGGGCAGGGAGGTTCTAGCATTGGGATAGCAGACGGGCTGCAGGTTGGGATTGAGGGGCACTGGCAGACTTGGCGGGGGGGAGCCCAGGCCTGGGAGTCCAGACTGAGGGAGCTCAGCAGGGAGGGGACACCAAGGCTGGACCAGTAAGATGTACTGAGTGACAGGGTATGTGTAAAGCGTATCCAGTACCTGCCTTCTGTAGACCAGGCTCAAGCTGGTGTTGCTAACTCAGCTCCACACTTTCACAAGCACTAAAATTCACTTTGACTTTTTTTCAAGAATGTAAGAACGGCCATCCTGGAGCAGAGCGAGGGTCCATCTAGCCCCGCATCCTGTCTTCCAACAGTGCCCAATGCCAGGGGCTTCAGAGGGAATGAACAGAACAGGGCAATTATCGAGTGATCCATCCCCTGTCGCCCATTCCCCGCTTCTGGCAAACAGAGGCTGGGGACACTCAGAGCATGGGTTTGCATCCCTGCCCATCTTGGCTAATAGTCATCGATGGACCTATCCTCCATGAAATTATCTAGTTCTTTTTTGAGCCCTGTAATAGGCTTGGCCTTCACAACATCCTCTGGCAACAAGTTCCACAGGCTGGCTGTGCGTTTTGTGAAGAAATACTTCCTTTTGTTTGTTTTAAACCTGCTGCCTGTTAACTTCATTGGGTGACTCCTGGTTCATGTGTTATATGAAGGAGTAAATAACAGGTCCCGATTCACTGTCTCCACACCAGTCAAGCTTTTATAGACCTCTATCATAACCCCTCTTAGTCGTCTCTTTTCCAAACTGAAAAGTCCCGGTCTTCTTAATCTCTCCTCATACGGAAGCTGTTCCAGACCCTCATCATTTTTGTTGCCCTTCTCTCTACCTTTTGCAATTCTAATATATCTTTTTTGAGATGGGGCGACCAGATCTGCCTGCAGTATTCAAGCTGAGGGCATCCCAGGGGTTTATATAGAGGCAACATGATATTTTCTGTCTTATTCTCTCTCCCTTTGCTGATGGTTCCTAATGTCCTGTTGCCTTTTTTGACGGCTGCTGCACATGGAGGGGATGATTTCAGAGAACTCCCCACAGTGACTCCAGGCTCGCTTTCTTTTTTAAAGGGGACTGAGGAAGTGACAAGTTCCATTGAGGGAAGAAGTAGAAAATGACCAAGACAGAGGCATGTATCAGAGATACCAGGAGGGCAAGTGAGCAGAGGGCCTTGGACAGAAGCAGGCTCATTTATCTTTCAGGCATTGTTGACCTGAGAGAAAGCAACGTCACATTGTTTTCTGGGGCCTCTCATTTCTATAAAGCATCTCACAGAAATTTCCTGCTCTTTGTCTCATGCACACATAGGGTAGCCACTGACATCTCCAGAACCCTGGACGAGAACGGCGTGGGCCTGCCCCACCTGCATGGCTCACTCACAGTGTCACGCTGGCAAGGGCAGAATGGCATGCTCTTCAAAATGGCATCCTCCATCCCAGGTGGCGTGATACCGGACATACCACATCCTGTTTTATATCTGCACTGGACAGGGGATGAACCTTGAAAAAACAGACCAGACAAACGGCCTGCCTATGCACAGAACCATGGATGTCTCGCAGAACCACTGACTTTAAGGCCAGAAGGGACCATTGTAGTCTGACCTCCGCATCACACAGGCCACGGCGTTTCACCCAATGATTCCTGCATCAGGCCCCAACATTCTGGCTGAGCTAGAGCGTACCTCTCAGAAAGAGACAACTGCTCTCCATCAACAGGCACCAAGTGATGGAGAATCCACCACTACCCTTGGTAAGTTGCACCCCTGGGTAGTGACCCTCCTGTAACAAAACTGCCCCTTATTTACAGTCTAGATTCAGCTTCTAGCCCTTGAATCTTGTTCTGCCTTTGTCTTCCAGAGCAGTGCTTCCCACGGGGTCATGAAAGGCGAACAGGTGTGTCATGGGGTGCTGTACGCAGCATTGGAGCGCCTCCTTGGGGCCCCCCTGGGGGTTAGTTCTGCCGATCTGATGCCCCTTCCTGCAGGTACTTACTCCATCACTCTCTTGGGACTCAACTGCGCCCTCTTCGTGGCTTGGCCCTCCAGTCAGGTCACTGAAGTTTTCCCCTTCTGGGACGGTGATAAGGGGCTGTGTACCAAAGTCTCCCTGCACCAGCCAGTCTTCCAATTCACTGCCCCTCAATGGTGCCACTTCCCCAGGTGCTCGTAGGGGAACCCAGGCCCACCCTCTTCTCCAGGTTCCAGTCCAGGGATCCTACAACTAGCAGCTAAGATCTGCAAGGTCCTACGTCTTGCTGCTGGTTTCCCTGGTCTGCTTCCTAACTGCCTCTGTCAGGCTCCTTCTCCACCCTCCTCCAGGTATGCCCTGCCCTGCCCTCCGGGCCAAGCTACCTTCTCTCTCTAGCCTCAGGGAGAGTGACTGCAGCCTCCTCCCTGAAGCTCCTTTCTGCCCTCAGCCACCTGGCTCTCTACAAGCTCCACCTGTTCCTGTCCAGGTGAGCGTCATCTTTTAATTAGTCCTCATTGCTCCTCCTCCAGGTGCAGTCTCGAGGGCTAATTGGCCCATCTGGCCACCTTTACCCCTTCAGGGCCGGTGTGGGGTGAATGCCCAACACAGGGGTTGCAAGACATTGAACATGTATTACAATCTAAAGCAAAGATCCCTTGCCCTCCGCACACCTTCCCCTTCAAGTACCCTCTGTTAGCCACTCACAACACACGCACAAATAAATTATATTGGCTTATCGTTACTCTCATTACCACATTTCTTACTCTGACTTTTATAGCCAGTCTAAGGGGGTCCTGATCCGAAAAGGTGGAGAAACACTGATCTGGAGCATATCTTTTAGAAAGAGACAGGACGTGATTTGGAATCCACCAAATTCCTTGGTAAGTTGTTCCAATGATTAACAGCCTCACTGGGTAAAAAAACCTGCCTCTTATTTCCTGTTTGTCTCCCTTCTGTCTCCAGCCATTGGCTCTCTTTCTGCCTGTGCCAGATTCAAAGATCTCAGATGAGAATGACCATGCATGGAGTTTATGCACAACTGCCAGAACAGATCCGTGTCTAAAATCCCGTGTTTCCCTCCCTTTACATTCATTACCCAGCATAGCTCTTCATTAGCTACAAGGCAGACAAGCCTCTCATACCAGCCCAGCGTGCTTCTCCCATTCTTGAGTTCTGCAAGCTCTCCATGAGGATGCACGACAGTGGTAGAGAGCACAGATTCACCTGTCTCTGACAGGCAAGCGAAGCTGCAATCCACTTTGAAGGGAACGATTCTTCCCAGTACGTTTTCATCGCCACAGACTCTGAATTATTTGTTTGAAGGCAACAGGTTTAATGGGCCAATGGAAAACCATAGAAACAGGCACTAATTGGCTGAGTGAAAGGTAAAACAGCCAGAGTTCTGAGGATGGAGTTCCACATCACCCATCACTCTTACCAATTTACAGGGGCTGACAGGCAGGTATAATACACAGAGCGAGAGGTGAGTCATCACCACAGTCAGAACTTTGGAAATGATAAATAAATAAAAAACAGCTGGCCAGGCAAATCTGCTGGAAGCTGGAAAACTTTATGACTTATTTATCTGTAATGAAGAAGGCACGTCTCGTTCTCTGCCTCCTGGCATGTGGGAAGGGAGGGGATTCATACAGTACTCTGCCTGGCTGCAGTTATGAATTGGCTGCTGCTGGGTAACCTGCATAGACCAAAGCTTGGGAGTCCCAGGCATTACACCACAAGGTCTGAGCCAGTCAGCAGCAGAGCCAGGAAGAGAGCCCAGGAAGCCTGACTCTTAGGCCGGTGTCTTAAGCACAAGACAACCCTCCTTGCAAGGAGCATGTCGTGTTTTAACGGCAAGGCGATGGTTTTAATATCAGTTTCTAATCCAATGCTTCATTCTGTCATGAAAAGAACATCGCTCCTGAAGCCTGGCCTGGATCTCTGCCACTTATGGAACTGGCGCGGCAACCAAGCAGCGCTAATCTAAAGTAAATTTTCTATAATTAGCCAACACAAGCTGCATTCCAGACCTCAGCCCTTCTCAGCGCCTGTCCTGCTCCATGCTGCTGAGCTTGGGCACATTTGGTTACAGAGAGCCCGGAGAAACCTTTCTCCGCGGAATGCAGTTTGGATGTGGGGCTGGATTTGTAAACACGCTTTGGACAACGTCATGGCAAGAGTATCTGCATCTGGCCAATCACTGGTGGGGATCACAGCTTCAGCTTCAGGGGCAGGAGGGAATTACCCAACTGGCCAGGTGCATTATGGTTTTTTGGCTTTCCTCTGCAGCATCAGGTAGGATACTGGGCTGGACTAATGCAGCCTGCCAGCTCCCTTCTTTCTAACCCACACGGGGCAAAGCTCCAGCCCCTAAAACCTCCTCCTCTATAAGTTACACAGGGAGGGCTCTGTAACAATCCTGGATCCTACTGAGCACTTTTTGGCTCTTTGCTGCATACAGGGGCTATTCAGACCTTCACAGCAACAGAAGGGCCAGAGCTCAGATACTTCTGCTCCAATAACACTATCCCTACCACATGCACTAAAGCAGAATCTCCACTGGCGATCAGCACTACAGAGCCTATGTCACACAGCAGAGAAGTTCCTATCCCATCCAGCAGAGGGCAGTGGTGACACACATAAATCAGCAAGCTCCTTACTGTGTTAAAGAAATTAAATGGAATAGAACTGCAGTTAAATGCCAACTCTATCACCTTCCACCCTCTCACTTTTCTTGGCCTGGAGACACCTGGCCAGTGGGCCAGGCACTGGAGACAGCAAGAGCATTAAGGATGTGAGTATCCGGCTGTTCTGTTTGCTTGCCTGCATCCCCGGTGCATGGATGGGGAAGCAGCCACAAGACAAATCCTCGTGCCTGGAAGGAGAAATACACGAGGTGCAAGTGGCTTAGACTCAAACCCTTGTGTCAGGGAGCGAAAAGCAGCTGCTCAAAATCCATCTAAAAGCTAAATTGGCAGGTCCAATGGCCTCATCTTCCTAAAGCAACGTGCCCCAGAGGCTGCATTCAGAACTCTTTATGAGGCCTGACAACCTGCTCCGCCTGCCCATCTCTTGATGGCAACAAGGGGATAGAGACCCCCATGGAGAGGAGAGGGCCCTTACTCGGGCAGAGAGAAACCCAGCAGAATCCCTGGCACCGCCTCTAGTTTAAACATTCTCCAAGCTTGAGACCTTTCACAGCAATGGTGACCTAAATACCAGCCTGCCCCAGCAACATGCATAAAGCACGTTCACCCATCTATTATAGAGGAACCGGCAGGCACAGATGGCCGAGCCTCCCCTGCTCAGGTGGTCTCCCCTAGCGCTGAGACGCAGCCCACTCTGGACCACTGGCTGGACTTGGAGCCAGGGGATGTCTGTGGGAATGATCCTTTAGCAGCATTTTTAAGACCAAGTTTATTTCCCTGCTCAGGCATCCTGACATGTGAGAGCCCACTCCGCAGTTCCCCCAACTTACCTGTGCACTCATACTTTGCTACTGCAGCCATGTGGCTAGAGACTGCAGAAGGAGGGCAGCCCATGCGGGGGCCTGGGGAAGTCACTTAGAATTATCTGTAATACTGAAACCTGCCTCTCCGCCTTTATATCAAGCGGCGGAAAAGCTTAGCTCCCTTGGTACCAGGCTTCCAACACACTTGCTGCACTGCACCCCAGCAATGTCTCAGAGAAAGACAACGGGATGCTGGGCACCTATCTGGGCATCTCTGGGGCACGGGGCAGCCCCATGGGCATGCTTTACAGAGGCAGCAGGGAATCTCAGGCTGCTGCTTGTATACATGGGGAACGCTGTCAGGACGAGAACAAGAGGGGGTGCCGCTTACGGGCGGGGCAGGCTCGAGGGGCAACGACTCCTGAGCCGTACTCCTGGCTCCGACACTGCTTTGCACCATGCAACCTTGGGTGAGTCACTTCAACATTCCGTATCTTTGCTTCTCCAGCTGTAAAATGAGAATAATAAGTGTTGCTTGTTCCTTGGGGAAAGGGGTGGCTGTAAGGCTGGGTGAGTCTGAGACACTCGGACACAAGGGTCTGCAAAAGGACACTGATAATGATTACAGGTAATTGCTTCGAAATTGAGCAGATCACATCCTCTCCCACGTGACGTTACCTGCCCTGGATCAGCCAGTGAACACTGCTGGTTAGGAGCTTCCTCTGAGGTTTAGTCCTTTTAAAATAATAGACATTTGCTTTTCCCCAGGTAATTCTGTGGCCACGACCATTGCAGCATCCGAACAGAGAGCAGAGTCCTGTGGTATTAATGGGAGGGTAATTGGTGTTCCTGGTTCTTGTTCCAAACCTGGCCATCTCCAGACGTTGTCTTAATTATTATTATGAATGTCACAGTCGAGATCAGGGCCCCATTGTGAGGGTGCTGCACAGACACATGGTAAGAGACTGTCCAAGCCCCAAATTAGATAGGACAGACAAAGAGTGGGAGGGGAAACAGAGGCACAGAGAGAGGAAGTTGTGGTGTGTTAAAACTGTATTAAAATTGTAAGTTGTCACTTTAAATTTCAGGGGGTTTCCTGATTGCAGGCTAGTGGGCTCTGCAGAGAAACATTCGAGCTGGGCCTAGCAGCAGCAGTGAGTTTGCAGGCAGCCCACCTAAACTAAGGCAGGTGAATTATGCCTCTCTGTTTTAGGGAGCAGCCTGCTTTCTCTCTCTCTCTGTTTTTTTGATTTTGTGTGTCATTTTTCTGCATTCTAAGCTACAGTGTTAGGTTGCAACCTTCCAGCAAGAGTATTTATGTTTTTACCTAACTTTTCTGTGTGTGTACACCATGACCATAAGGGAAATGACACTGCAGCAGGACACAGGCAGAACTGGAAATAGCTCCCCAGTCTTCTGAGTCCCAGCCCACTGCCCTACCCGCTGGACCATGCTGTCTTGAAGAGCAGTAAGAGCAAAGCGCATGGGGACAGTGATGGAGCTGATTCCTCCCAGACTCAGCCCTTGAGGGGGGAAATGGTGCCAGAGATGACGCACTGCCACTCTGTATCTAGAGTAGCCTGAAAGCAAACACCCCTCAGACACAGCACATTAGCAGCTCATTTATCCCCATTACTGGTTGCTGGACAGGGCCGCTGCCAGAATCGATAGGACAGGCACTGGGAGCCGCCACTCTCCTTCATTCTTCATACTGAGTGAAAAGGAGCCCAGATCGGAGCGGCATGTTGGGAGCTCGTTTGCCACAGGAATTGAGGCTGAAAAGGAGACGGTGACCTTGACTTAGGGTTTGTCGATGCTGAAGGCCTGATTCTCCACCTCCAGGCACCATGCAGTTGTTTATCTCAGTGCCGAGTGGGTGTAAATGCCGCTGTTCTGACTTTCACCCTCTTTGCTATGGTGCAACAACTGCATGAGGACTACAAGGCTACATCTTGCGGTGTTCAAGGAGAATCAAGCCACTCATCTAGACATGCTGCACTGGGGTAAAAAGTGAATTGTACCAGTGCAGTTTACCCCAGTTGCTAATGGTGTCGACGCAAGAAGTTTGCGCTGATGCAGTTGTACCTCTGTAGAGCAGGCAGGGCTGTAGATTCCCCAACTGAGACCTGCAAAACCAGCAAAGAGATCCAGTTCCCATTAGTTTTATCCCCCCTTCCTCGCAGGCCTCTATGAAAAACTCAGCCTCCAGCATTTCCATACGCCAGTGACTGGGTGCTACAGAAACCCTGGCCTAAGGCAAAGAGCGCGCGAGGCAGCCCGGAAATAATTCTGGGATTTTCTTGCATTTCTGTCCCTGCAGAACAAGGCTGAGTTCCCCATTTCCTCCCACCACTGCCACAGGCAGCAGAAGCACCCCTGCTGCTCAGCATGCCTGGATGTGGGGGCCCCCTATATGGCAGAGAAACCGGGCTCAGAGGAATGAGGCATGAGCCTTGTCAATGGGTCCTTTTGTGCACCATCTCCCCACCCCCAAAAAACCCTCTTTCTGATCCAACGGGGCCAGCATTGGGCACAAAGGGGCCATTTCATCCAGGGCCCAGCACCAGTCCTAGGCCTCATCCAACCTCGTACCCCTGGACAGGCCCCAGCAGGAGGCCTAGGCCCCACCCATCCCTCACCAAGAACCCCAGCACAGAATGCAGCTCCCTGGCACCTCCCAGCCAGATTGATTTACAGCGTGAGATGGCTCCGATTAAACCAGCCAGTGCACACAAACAATTAGCAGCAAAGTTCATTATGGCAGCGCTAAATGCGCCAAAGTCCGTCCTCCAAAGCAACCAGCCGCTCTTTCACAGCTGGTGCCATGCCTGGTGCACAGCTGCCCAAACCGTAATGAGGCATGGAGGGAGAAACACGCTCTGTAAATTAGATCCAGTTGATGATCCAATTAAGGCTGTGTTTGCAGAACTACTGGAAGCAACAGGCAGTCCCTGGGCAGGGGCCGCTATCCACAAAATGGTCCTGCAGTGAACAAGTGGGAAGATACTTATTATTACCGATTATTTGCATGGTGGTAGCGCCCAGAGGCCAGGGCCCCACTGAGCTAAGCTCTGTGCAAACGTGTGTCACAGAGACCGTCCCTTTTCCAGGAGGTTTTACAAACTAAGAGCCATGCTCAGCCATCCCACACAGCTCTGCCTCCCACATGCACATAGCACAATGGGGCGCCGACCCTTGCCACTGTGGGTCAGTGCGGCACCTAGCACCGCTGGGCTCCCACCTCGTGGGGAACCTCTGAGGTGCTGCCATAACACAAGTAAGAATAATAACTGGCTCTGGGAAGGGGTTTGCTGGGTGCATGGGTGGGCATGTGAGACCCCCAATGAAAGGGCTTTTTGTACCATGTCTCTAGAACAGGGGTGGGAAAACTATAGACCGGGGGCCGCATCCGGCCCTCCAGACATTTTAATCCAGTCCTTGAGCTCCTGCCGGGGAGCAGGGTCTGGGGCTTGCCCCGGTCCACATGTGCTGTGGCTCTGCGCGACTCCCAGAAGCAGCAGCATGTCTCTCCTCCGGCTCCTACGCGTAGGGGCAGCCAGCGGGCCCCGCAAGCTGCCCCAAGTGCTGCCCCCACAGCTCCCATTGGCCAGCAACCGCAGCCATTGGGAGCTGCAGGGGTGGTACCAGCGTACAGGGCGGTGTGCAGAGCCGCCTGGCCACGCCTCCGCGAAGGAGCTGGAGGGGGACATGCTGCTGCTTCTGAGAGCTGCTTGAGGTAAGTGCTGCCCGGAGCCTGCATCCCTTACCCCCTCCTGCACCCCAACCCCCTGCCCTGGCCCTGCTCCACCTCCACCTTCTGCCCTCCGAATCTCTCGGTCCCACCCTCCTGCACCCCAGAGCCTGCACCCCCAGCTGGAGCCCACACTCCCTCACCCCCTGCCCCAGTCCAGAGCCCCCTCCCACACCGTGAACTTCTCATTTCTGGCCCCACCCCAGAGCCCGCACCCCCAGCCGGAGCTATCACTCCCTCCCGCACACCAACCCCAAATTTTGTGAGTATTCGCGGCCCGCCATACAATTTCCATAACCAGATATGGCCCTCGGGTCAAAAAGTTTGCCCACCCCTGCTCTAGAATGTCCCCTCTTCCTCCAGAATAAATCTCGCACGTAGTGACAGAGTATTAGAGACATCTAGTTGGTGCAAAGAGAGACCAAACACCAACTATTATATACAAGAGATTAGTCCAACCAAGTTAACTTAGCGTAAGTACTATTTGAATTCAAAGAGCTATTAGGCAGTGAGATAAAGTGACTGGAGCCGGGCTTCTGCACATGTGGAGTGAGTGCCACTGTGAATGGACTTGCTACGACCATGTTATTTTATGACACATCCTGAAAGAGTTTAAACGTGATCTAAATGTACAAGAGGTTAGAGGCCACATGCTCTGAAACACGAGTGCAACAAGAATGAGAGAAAACCATATTCTCCTTCCCGTAACAAAATCTCTGAGTCCATATTCTGCACCGTGACAGTTTCTGGTAAGGACAGCAGCATTAATCCCCCCCAAATTCCAATTCAGGTAATTTCAGTTGCCCTCCCCTATAATCCCCCACATTATCAATACCTTCACTTCCTGCCTTGGACTGTTTTATAGCTTTGCTGCACCCTGTTAAAGATCTGCCACCTTCACCTCAGACACAGCAGCACTGCTGGGTGAAGTATTAGTTGTTATTTTTGCAATGCAGGATCAGGGCTGGGCTGAGACATGGACCCTGGCCCAGAGAGAGATTAAATTGATATTGTCCTTCGTGGTTTAGAAGCCAAAATCACCTTGCTTTGCCAGAGGAACAGCTCAGCTCTGCCCAGCATCTTGACTGAAGGACAGCCAGCTAGGCCTGTTATGTTTCACATCCAGGGGCTGGATTGTGCCTCACAAAGAGGACCCAGAAGCCTCTGTGCCCATCATCCAATGTCTCTGCAAATAGCAGTGCGTTACTTGAAAACACCTCACTGCATACTCCGCCCCCTCCCTGCAGACAGTTCTGAAATCCCTACAATGCTTTCTTGGGTGGAGAGGACGTAGGGCAAGAGCGTCCCCAGCCTGGCAACTGAGGCAGAAGCCCGAAGCTCAAGGGCTGGCAGGGCCACGAAACGGACTTGCTGCATTGCTCCGTTCCCCGCTTGCTGGGTACGGCCGATGGAGCCGGCAAAGGTAGCGGGGCTGCATTTGCAACCGAATTTGCATTTGCTTATTTGTGTTCACCACACAGCTTATCCAAGAGAAAGGAAACCACCTGCACTCTGGAGTTACAGGTGTCTATGGGGTCCCCACTACAAGATCTAGAACACATCAGCACAAGTGAATTTACAAGTGAATTTACTCGGGGAGGGAAGTATCAATATTCCCATTTGTACAGAGAAGGGAGAGGAAGGGATATTTCACAAGGCCATGGCAGACAGGGAAACAAATCCCAGGAGTCCTGACTCCTCCCCCCCACCCAGTTCTAATCCACTCAGCCCCACTTCCCTCCCAGAGCTGGCTCTATCTCCCTGTGTTTATCTCTGTGTGATCATGATAGAACTGGATTTTAATGGGACTCTGGCAAGAACTGATTTCCCCACCTCCCTGTGAGGGCTGTGGAGCTCCGAGTGCAGGAGTCCTGAGGCTCACAGCCCCAGCTTAATAACAGTGCTGACAGAGATGGATGTGATCTTATGTAGCACACCAGCATTCAGTCAGAGTGTGCTGCACCCTGAGTGGGTTTGCATAATGCAGAGCAGCTTCACTAGGCATATAAAATGGAAAGGGCCAAACCCAGCCATGGGATAGCTCCACATCCTAGGAAGAGTTTGGCCCAGCGAGCATGAGTGGTGTATGCTGGGACATGTGTGTGTTTGTACATCTATAATGTGCATGCACCTTTGTCTATAGCAAGCAGGGAATGCAGCAGAACTCGGGGGATAAGTAACGAGGGTACTAAGCAGCTTCACTCCTCAGACCATGGGGGCTGAGATTTGTCCAAGTGCGGCCAAAGCTTCCCATTTAATCAGAAGCACCCATCGCTGGTGACCAGGGATACTTCATTGCTGCAGGTGATAAAGAAGAACACAGAATTATTGCCAGGAAACCCCAAGGGGAGGAAGCAAAGAGGGATTCATGGGACCGGGAACCTCCAGAACAAAAAAAACCACAAGCAGCTATAGCTTGACCTAAAGGGCCTGAACGTCATTTGTGGGGACTATAACAACCGATTGGCACAGAGGGGAACCGGTCATGCACCTTCATTCACGGTTTACATATGCAAAGCAGCACTCGTTATAAAGCTAAGATCTGCCACACAATAAGCAGCTCACAGGCAGCACCAGCCTAAAGGAGGATGGTCTTGTGGTTAAGGAACCAGACTGCAGGAAACGCCAAGATTCTAGTCCTAGCTCTAGGAGAGGAAACAGACGCAGAAAAGGTAAAACACTAGGACAGCCTGAGACCGGAGCACAGGGGTGCTCATGTGCAGTCTAGTGATCCATCCTCAGGCCTCTACTACCTCTCAGCTCACTGCTGCTAACATGGAGCTTTTCTGCTCTTGGTAGGCAAGCGGCCACCCACGAGCTTCAGGATTCCAAAGTCTATGTTATTCGTGTGTGTTTCTCCCCACTAAACAAGGGTCTCCCTTAGAGGCCTGTGTGTTCCCTGCCCTGAGCCCTATTCCCCTCTCCCTGGAGAGTGCCCGTTTCATAGCTCTATGGCTGGGCATTTGCGCCCAAGCACCCCCTGCAGTTGTGAGGGCCGGGCCCATCCTTACTCCCAAGGAGGCAGAGTTTGCCTTCCTAATAGCCAGGGATCAGCCCTGACCTGGCCTCTGACCAAACGCCTGAGCTTTCTGAATGTGACAGCCACCTCCTCCAGCCTGGATAGAAACCATAAGAAATCCCTTAAATGATCGGTCTGTAGAAGTGAAGGCTGCAGATATGATACAGTCAGAAGCAGTTACTGTCACCGTCAGTGCCTCACCCAGACAGAATCCAGGACCTTATACAGCCTCTGAATAAAAACCCAAGGGCCCCTGCAGGTCCAGCGCTGGCCTAGGATCTCTGTGCTACTAACCCACAACTCACCTAGGGATCACAGGTGGAAGGGCAAGAGGCCCAGCTGTAGGCTAGCAGGACTTACCAAATCATGGTACCATGCCTCAGATGCTCCCTGCTCAGAGGGTGTTTTGCCACAGTGAGCACGTTTTACCAGGTGCTAGGACAGGATACCTACCAGTTCTGACAATGGAGACTAAGAGATGGGGCCTGGGATCCACACCCATTCAGAAGCACCGCGTGGCACATGGTGCCAGGTGCATCACAGAAGAGAGATCATCCCTGGAGAGGAAGGGTTGTGGCCTGGTGCGGCAAAGGCCCTAGGCTAGGCCTCAGAAGATCTGGATTCCATGTCAGGCTGTGCCTGTGTGACACTGGACAAGTCATTAGCCCTCACTGGGCCTCACTTCCCTGTATGATAGAACCCTTTGGTCAGGCTGGTCTATGCCGCTCTCAGAGGACTGTCTGTCTCAGTGCAGTGCCCTGAATTCAGATAGATGCAACTACCCTAATCCAACTCCTACCCAAAGGGCTCTCTGGCCTCCCTCTTTGTGCTCAGCTCTTTCCACAGGAGAGGAGAGATCACAAGAGTACCAAAAGCCATCTGCTTTGGCTCTAGATTTCACCCTCAGGGGCCCAGCGCTCCACTTGGGAACAGGAGTGTAGCGGCATGGCTGAGGAGGACCGGTGAGCTATGCTGAGGGCATACCCAGTTTTCAGGCAGGTTTCTACTCGGCCTATTGAGCTACCATGAGCGTATACAAATAGGGGAATCATACCCCTACTTCATAGTGTAAATGTCGCCTAAGTGAGCACCAACATGTTCTAAAAACCTGGTCTCTTCCAGGTGTCTTACACTAGGCTTCCACAGGGACTAGACACTCTGCAAGTTTAGGCCCATATTCCTCAGACAGCCCCTACCCCGTAGATAGCGAGGGCACCCGAGGGTATGGTTTCCAGTCCCAGGGAGCCTAGCACCAGGCTGCCCTGTGAGAGGCAGATGTAAAGGGCTGAGGATGCTAGGCTACGGCAAAGGACAGAAGCAACATCAAATCTTTCCCTGCCAACAGAGCTGGCGGATCCTTCAGCAGAGGGGTACTTGAGAAGGGGTACAAACTCCCAGTCACTCGCTAATTGAGCAAGGGCATAGGATCTCCAAGCCAGCTGTGCATCCCCTCTCCACAGGCAAGCGACAGTGCCTGCAGGAACCGAGGAGACATGAAAATTAACCACAGCTGAAGGACCTGTGAGCTGAAATGCTGTGTCTGAGTGTGTCTGTGTGTAAAGGATTCCAGATTGCAGGCCAGAACCAGAGCAGC
The DNA here is from genome assembly GCF_965140285.1 of Lepidochelys kempii. Taxonomy (NCBI): domain Eukaryota; kingdom Metazoa; phylum Chordata; order Testudines; family Cheloniidae; genus Lepidochelys; species Lepidochelys kempii. The sequence goes on from NC_136399.1 coordinate 27,280,160, forward strand.
AATTAGGCAAGCACTGGCTATTTGAGATGGAGGCTGTACTTTGTGTTTTCAGAGCGAAGATCCTTAGAGCACACTGCCATGAGAGTGAGCAGGGAAGGGATGTTAACCATGGCTTTCCCACCTCACCTGAACTGAAAACAGCTTCAGAATGTAACTGCAATGCAGGGCATATTTACCCAAAAATAAAATCCTTTCAGCGGAGCCCCACTGCATGTTAATGGAAGAGTCCTGCATGCCAGAGCCAGCAGGAGTCCCAGGGCTTGAGTCATTGCTGCAGGTAGGGTAATGTCCGTGTGCAAGCTAATATGGCTCCCTGCAGTTCAACACAGGTTTGAGTCATCTCAGCTCTGTCCACAAAAACAAACTGGGCAAGGAGACTTTCCACATTCGCTACCGCCACATGCTACAGCAAGGTTTCTAAGGACAGTCAGACAAACTCCAAGATAACACAGAACAGGCCCCCAGGCAGAACCCCACCATCACTGCCAGGAAAAAGAAAAGGAGTACTTGTGGCACCTTAGAGACTAACCAATTTATTAGAGCATGAGCTTTCGTAAGCTACAGCTCACTTCCTCAGATGCTCTAATAAATTGGTTAGTCTCTAAGGTGCCACAAGTACTCCTTTTCTTTTTGCGAATACAGACTAACACGGCTGTTACTCTGAAAACTGCCAGGAAAGAAATTTCTGTTCTCAGACACTTCAGAGCATTTGTTTTTGCTGCTAATGCCACAGCAGGGTCTTAGTGGCAGGAAAGGGGAAGGGCTGGGTCAGATGGTATTTCTTGCTATAGCATCAGGCCATTCAATGGTTCTGCTTTGGAGGCCATGTCTCAGAATACCCTTTTCCATATACAGCTGAGATCCAGATCAGCAAAACACGAGGGCCGAGTTGGATGAACGCAAAGGAACGGTCAGAGCAGTTCAGACCAGCAGATCATTTAGCCCAGTCTCCAACATGGCCATTACCAACTGCAGGAAACTCTATAATGGACAATTAGGGAATAATGTGCCCAGGGGAAGGCTTTTTTCCTCCCCTAACACCCACTCAGTTAGTAGTTGGCTTGGATAGCTGCCCTGAAGCACCCAGGTTCCTTATCCCTGCACTGTATGGATGGGAAGCTCTTTATGGCAGGCCCTAGGCATACAGTACTCCTAGCACTAGGGGGCAGATACCCAATCATAATAAACAACATCCTACCTACTTTACCTGTGAGTGTTCTCATTATCCATATAAAACATCAAATGCTTTTCGAAATCCCACTAAACTCAATATCTTGTGGCAGAGTTTTACAGGTCAATATTATGTTTCAAATCCCTTACCAGCTTGCAATCCAGCGCCTGTGTTTCATTAACTATCCCCTCACTCCAGTATTACCAAAAAGGGTTGGTTTTTTTTTTTTTTTTTTAAAGAAAAGCACCCAATTTGGCCAGCCCTTTCTTTTGGGTGTACTTACTAAAAGTGTCCTGATCTTTTCAGCCTCTCCCACCTCCAGACTGCTTCTCTTGCTGCTCTACCTTTTGAAAAGGAGACGACAGAGTTGAGACCATGTAATTCACGCTTAAACCTATTACAATTCGGAAACAAAAATCATGACCAAGTCCAGCTTTAGAAAGCATTCAGCTGCCAATACTTCAGTTAGTTCACCTTTGACCCTGTTTTCATGATATTGCACAGTGGTTTGGGGGTAATTTTCCTTTTATAAGTTCTCACCTGTCACCCCCAACATAGAGGGTATTTTTTAAAATATGTTGCTATGGAGACTAACTCATCTGATATGCAAGAGCCTTCCATTTCCCCAGAATGGCTAGCAAGGGAAAGAGCAGAGACAGAAATTCAAGAAATATTCATTTTCAGACGCCTCTTAGTTTAGGTGATTATCTTAATTGGCTGGAGCTTTTGGGAGATGTCGCCTTTCCTCATTTTTAAACAAGATAGGAATTTTTAAATCACACCAAGGAGTGAGTCTGTAATGGCTGGTTTGATATAAAGAAAAACTCTGCAGATTTACAGAACTGAGAGAAGTTGGGAAACAGTTACTGAATTAGACCCTAAAGAGCCTGATGTAACATTCTTACTCACACGGAGTTGCACCTGACTCCATGATTCCAACAGAACTATGCCCTGGGCAAGGCCCTACTCAACACAGCCACAAGTGGCAGAATCAGGCCCCCCGTTATTTGGTGGCTGTTTGATTTTCTTTCAAGACCCAGAAAGAACAAGTAAGAACAGCTTTGTTTAATATCACTGGAGTTATATTTCCATTTTAAGATCAAACTGGCCAAAGCTGCCTTTACACATGCTGCACAGGGATTTAAAAAAGACCAAAGAGATCTGAACAATCTAAGGAGGAAGGGAAGAAATAATGAATGCCAGAGCTTTGGAAATGTTCAACCGGAGAGGGCTTTATTTTCTGCTTAAGAGAACTGGAACTATACAGCATCTTTGCACTGGACCGAAGCTGGGAAACTTTATCTGGTTTGTTTTTGTTTTGACTAAACATAAGCAATGCAATGTAACTGGAAACAGTGACTTACAGAGATTAAACCACAAGTGGATAAAGAGAAGCTCTGAGAAAACAGCACTCTCTCCACACTGAAAATCCACACTGCAGTCCCTCCTTCCAAATGGCACTGTGATGTCTTAATGGAGTGACCTCATGCTGGAATGGTTAACACACAGTATTCTACATACCTTTACACAGCTTAATTGGCTACTGATCTTTCTGTACTGGGAACTACTGGCCATTAACCCGCACTTTGTTTATACTCATCACAAACCAAAAGGCATCTTCAAGTTTTAAGCCCATGCAACGGCAAAGGTGGAAGCTCCAGTTACCATTGTCTGGCAGGACCAACACAACGATCTGCACTGAGCCAGCTACATGAAGGGAAGTTACACACAGGCACCAGTGACAGGCCTTACCAGCACGGCTCTTTGTGTGGTATCTTAACATCAATTTATAAATGGCTTTGACAGATCGGTTCTACAAACAAACTGGGGTGCAGACCGAATGCTGTTTATTCTAGATAAAATGTTTCTTTTTTTTTTTTTTAAAGCAGTGCAGGGATGTGGCGGTGGGACAGAGATTCATTCCATCTTAAACACCAGAGCTCACAAGTCAATTTTGCTACCATCAATGCAGTTCTGTAATAAATACTCTATCTTTAATAAGGTGGATGTGGGAAGCATTGAAGTGTGACCTTTAGCATCGACACGTCTCCTAAACGGAGGAATTGTCAATATAAAACTCAAGCGGCTGTGGCATGCTTGAGAATTTTAACATTCTCTCTGCTTATGAAAGATGCTACCGTCTGTTAGTTTGATTACATTCTCATCCTTGGCTAACCATGCATCTCTATAGGTGGAAACCGTTGTGTCAGGTGCCACGGAAGGTATTGAGATATGAAATGAGGTTTTTTAACTAGATCTATGAAGTTCATTCGGGAGAGTGCAGGGCTGGAGTAGGGTTCCCCCCCCTTTCTTCCCCTCGCTCTTTCCTTTCTACAGGTCACCAGGCACTTCACTCCGTACGTAGAATGATGTGGATTCCTGAATCTGTGAAAACCGGTCCGCTCATCTCACCAGCCCGCAGCGCAAATGAGGCATCTTCAAAAGGTTTCTGCATCTGACCTGCAGAAAGCAGCAATGAGAAAGAGTTCAATTAAGTCAGCAGAGAGTGGAAGACCTTTCTGAGCACACCAACCTCAAACGAAGGCAGCCTCCAGGCAAGCAACAAAGTCACCAATTAATAGCTTGCAGGGGGTGTCTGTTTCCATCTGTTCCCAGCAGACACTCCACCAACACACATGACTCAGATTCAGAGCTTTCACTCACACTCCATAAACATCACTGCTGCCAGGAAAAGTGTTTCAGCGAGCTGGGGATTCAAAGGGCAGAGGAAATCTCTGCAGATTCACTGGCACAAGTGGGTGTTAGTCTTTGAGTCTCAGATGCCCTTAAGGCACAGAGAGAGGAGAGATGCGGTGTGCATTACAAGCTGCACTAAATAATTCACAGGATGCATCTGGGTAATGTCATGACCTAGATAGACAGCATGCTGAATGCTCTGGTCTCCATGTCACCAGGCTCCTGATGGTTTATCAGTGGAGACCTAGGAAAGCCACAGGTGATGCTGAGATGGCCCCTGTATGAGGGATAATAAGCGGGTGGCCTACAGCAGTTCTGCAGTGGGCTACAAAGGTTCAGTCAGAAGGATTTCCGCCACGAGGGGAGTTACGGGTTCAAGAGGGAACACGATTTTTGCCCAATTTCCTGGGACACTTTGGAAGTTATAACAGAGAAACTGCATATCCCAGCTGAAATAACGAGGCTCCACTCTGCCAGCAGATCACAGTCTCACTGTTGGGACTTGCACACCAGATGCCTGCAAAAGGGCAGAGAGCTTCCTGGCACGTAAGGAAACTTCACTCCCTGCACTTAGCACTGACTGCCTTTGCAGTGTTTGCCTTGAGATGCCTGAAGAGGGATAGATCATCTGCTCGCCAGGAACACAACATAAATCTCCTGTAAGTTTATGACCCTTGTCTCAGGGTTTCAAGACAGTGCTGTAGCTTTGGACTCTGCAGCACATTAGGAGATGGCTGCAGAAAGCCTAGAGACAGCATGACAGATGGATCAGCAGCAGTCTCTTTAGGGGGAAAAGGAGCCATTTCAGTGATATACTAATCTCTTTAGGAACTAAAGCTTTGCAGCCCCGCACAGGTCATACATCCTGGATGCATCACATGCAGCTGAGGAGCTGCTACAGAATTCATATATTTTACTTTCGGGTCAAAATCCATCCATAGTCATTGCTCTAGCAAGGCAGCAAGATGCCATGGAGGCTAGATTCCTCCTTTCAGGATTAGTCATAACTTCATCCTGATGTCTGACCCTTCAAAAAAGCCTGGTTTTATTACTGAAGTAACTGGATACATAGGACTTCTCAGAATTCTGCATCTCTCCTCAATTTAGTATCTAGAATTTATATTAATTGGTAGGAGAGGCAAACAGTTTGCCTGTCTCCCTAATTCTTATTCTAATGACACATTCACAGATAATTAAAACAGCACTATTTCCCCTAGAACTGGGTACTGAAAACCCTTCATCTTAGTTTTTAGTTAATTCTGCTACTAGCACAAGATCTTTACTTCAGACGAGGAAAGAGCCCTTGTGTGCCACACCAGAATAATTTTCCTAAAGCAAAAAGCGTCAATTACTTGCAGTTTTTCAAGAAGATAAATTGGAATGTTTTAGCAGTTTCACCTCTGAAGTAACCAGTATTCACAGTTCTAATAAATTATGTTTGCAGCCCAATGACAGCAAGAGGCAAAGATGGAGACTAAGTGTGACATCCCGGAAGTGCAGCAGCCACTTGCAGTTCTAGTGTCATCTAGTGGAGAGAGAGTCTTGCAACATATCTTTACTTTCTGCTTAAACCAGGAGAAATCCTTTTCTGTAAGTCACCAAGAACTACAATGAACTGACAGTCTCCAAATGAGCCAAAACTATCAGTCACTGCATCCTAAGATTCATGGGTATTTCATTATATCAGAATCCATAAAATGACAGTGTTCTGCACTGTCTAAAAGGAAATATTTGTTTGAGGAAGGAGGGAAAGTTTCTCACCTTGTGCAGTAACTGGAATGCTTTGAGCTGCGTGCCCTTGTAGGTGCTCTGCTCTAGCTGTGCATGAGCCCGGCACCTTTGAGCAGAGATTTTTGGTAACCGTGCCTGTTCTGCCTGTGTATGCGCACTACACACCCCCATGCCCTGTACCACGGCTACACGAGTAGGGCCCTACCAAATTCACAGCCATGAAAAACGCATCACAGACCATAAAATCTGGTCTCCCCCTGTAAAATCTGGTCTTTTGTGCGCTTTTACTCTATGCTAGAGAGATTTCATGGGGGAGACGAGTGTTTCTCAAATTGGTGGTCTTGATCCAAAAGGGAATTGCAGGGGGTCACAAGGCGGTGGGGTGGGGTGGGGTTTGCAGTATTGCCACCCTTACTTCTGCACTGCCTTCAGAGCTGGGTGGCTGGAGAGCAGCGGCTGTTGACCTGGCACCCAGCTCTGAAGGCGGTGCCTGGCCAGCAGTAGTGCAGAAGTAAGGGCAGCAATACCATACGATGCCACCCTTATTTCTGTGCTGCTGATTTCTGAGCTGGGCGGCTGCCGACTGAGGGCCCAGCTCTGCAAGCAGTAGCAGAGATGTAAGGGTGGCAATACCATACCATCCTTCTTTCTGCACTGCTGCTGGCGGCGGCTCTGCCTTCAGAGCTGGGCTCCCGGCCAGCAGCCGCCCCTCTCCAGCTGCCCAGCGCCCCCACCAGCAGCAGCGCGGAAGTAAGGGTAGCAGAACCACAAGCCCCCCTACAATAACCTTGCAATCCCCACACAACTCATTTTAGGGTCATGACCCTTACAATTACAACACCATGAAATTTCAGATCTAAATAACTGAAATCATGAAATTTACGATTTTTAAAATCCTATGACCGTAAAATTGACCCACATGGACCATGAATTTGGTAGGGCCCTATACATAAGGCTGTGTGGGTGAACCGTCCTCAGGTCCTTCTCTACTGGAAAGCCCACAGAGGCAGCTCCGACACAGAGGGGAGGGGAGAGGATAGCGAAGCACCCAGAGGGCACACATCTCAAAGAACTCCAGTTACTGCACAAGGCGAGTAACTTCTCCTTTGAGTAGCGTCCCTGTGGGTGCTCCACTTCAGGTGACCCCCTAGCAGTATCAATTCCGGGAGATGGTAGTGTTGGAAGAGAGTCCATCCCTAAAAAAAGAACTGCACTGCCTACTGCTGCAACTGATCTTGTGGCATGAATTAGGGAACAGTGGTTGGAAAATGCGTGCGGTGAGGACCATATCGCAGCCCACCAGATTTCAGCAGCCGGGATGTTTTTGAGCAGAGCTACAGATGTAGAATGTAGCAGAGCATGTAGTCACTCTTAGGAGCGGTATAACCTCAGTGAAACCATAACAGGCAATAATACATCCAGAGATCCATTTAGAAAGTCAGATACTCCCTTAGACCCGGCTGCAATAGAAACAGAGTCTAGAAAGTCTCCCTGAATAGTTTCCTCTTAACATCTAATGTATGAAGAGCTGACTCCTCTGTAGACTGATGCAGCTTAGAAAAAACCCGAAAGGTGAGTAGTTCGGTTGATATAAAATTCAGGACACCTTAAGAACTTTGGAGGAGGTCCTAAAGATACATTGTTTTCTAAGGAGAAGGTAAAGCCCATCTCCCCAATCCTTCAAGCAGAAGTGTTGGCCACCAAGGTGGCCATCTTCAGACAGATGTAGCAACAAACATATAGCTAATGGTACAAAGGATAGTTTCATGAGACAGTTAAGAACCAGGCTGAGATCCCAATGCATTGTAGGGGCTCTAATCTGCAGAAAAAGATTGGTAAGTCCTTTCCGGAATCTCGCTCCACTCAGATGTGCAAATACCAAGAAACCGTTTATTTGCACACAGAAAGCTGTAATTGCCACTAAATGAACCTTGACAGAACTCTCAGAAAGGCCAGAATTTTTCAATTCCAACAAGTAATCAAAGATTGAGGAAAGAGGAGACTGGATGGAGAAAGATGGCGCTGGTTACAAAGGTTGTAATCTTTTGGGAATGGACAATCATCACTTGACTATTATCTGCTCTGTTCATTCCCTCTGGGGCACCTGACAATGGCCACTCGCTGTCTGAAGACAGGGTACTGGGCTTGAGGGACCTTTGGTCTGACCTGGTATGGCAGTTATGTACTTCTCCATTTCTAAAGGGAAGTATGTTCAGTAGATTTCTTTTGGCTATTTAATAGTATCTTTTGTACTTCCAATGAACATGTGGTCTCTAGTCCAAAGAACCATTGAGGAACCAAACTTGTAGTTACAGAATCTTCAGATTGGGGTGAAGTGTCTGACCCGCATCCTGAGACAATAGTCGAGGTTTGATAGGGAGCCACCGTGGAGGATGAGAAATAAGTTTGATGAGGTAAAGAAACCAAACTTGTCTTGGCCAAGTTGGTGTAAAACAACTTTGCCTTGGTCCTCTCTGATCTTGATAAGGACCTTTAACAGCAATGATGTTGAAGGGTATTCATAAAAAAGACCCCCAAGCTAGGAATATTTTGTTGAGGACTTGAGAGAGTCCAGCTCCCATTCGTAATTTAGGGAGAAATGTCTGCTCAGGTCATCCACCACTGTGTTTTGTATACATGGGAGGTAAGCCACTGAGATGACTATCTGATTGGGTACACACCAGTTCCAAAGCGTTATCAGACTGAGGTGGAAAGCATTCCACCCTGCCAATTGATGGACTACATAGCATGTATGTATTCTATCAAGATTATGATGGACATGTTTTTGAATAGGGGAAGAAAGTGAAAGCAAGCCTTTCTGACCCCTTTAATGCCAACAGATTGATGTGTAAGTGCTGTTCCTGCTGCTCCTTGGACTGTGTGAGGACCCAAATATGCTTGCCATCCCAAGCGGGAAGCGTCCAATGTTAACATGACTGTAGGGGGATTCTGGCTGAACAGGATTCGTACACAAACTTTGGGTAGCTCCATCTACCAGGTGAGTGCTGTAGTACCTGACTGGATACAGATACCTGCTTATTGAGACTGCATTTATTGGATACCTAAACAGTCCTGAGCCATCCCTGGAGACACTGAAGATTCAAGCTGGCATTGCGCATCACAAAAATACAAGCTGCCATGTGCTCTAGCAGTTGTAGACACATTCGTGCTACAGCCAGAGGACTGAGGTGCACTCTTTGTATAAAGGTGTTTTTTTGTTTTTGTTTTTTTACAGCAAGGAACCTGTTGAGAGAGAGAGAGAACCTCTGCCTATTATCGAATCCAGAAACGCTCCTATTTAAAAAAAAAAAAAATCAATTTACTGAGATTTGTCTGCAGGCCTAAACTTTGGAATAATGAAGTTGCTTGACCTGACGACCATACCTCCTGAAATGACCAAACTTTGAGCAACCAGTCATCAAGTTAAGGAAAAAAGTTATTCCTAAACAATGGAAGTAGGCAGCTATGACCATCGTGATTTTTGAGAACGCCCACAGGGCAGATGACAGGCTCAAGGATAAGACCTGGTACTGGTAATGACTGTGATTGAAAGTGAAACAAAAATCTTTTGAGAAGGATGAATCGTTATGTGGAAGTAGCAATCTTTGAGGTCAAGTTTAACAAAAACCAGTCCCCTAGTTCCAGGGAGGGAATTATAGCTGCTAGGGACTCCAGCCTGAATTTCAGATGCCTGACATACTGTTCAAATGCCTGAGATCTAGTATTGGCCTCCAACCCCTGTTTTTCTTGGATATCAGAAAATATCTTGATCACTTGCTGGAGGATTCTCTGCAACTTGAAATCTTTAAACCATGATTTTAGAACTTCAATAGCTCAGACATAGGTGAGAGGTTTATTGCAGGAGTGGGTGGGTGAGATTCTGTGGCCTGCATTGCGCAGGAGGTCAGACTAGATGATCATAATGGTCCCTTCTGACCTTAATTTCTATGAATCTTGAATAGAACCCTTTCCCCCATGTTGAAGTAGAATTGGATCTATGGCTCCTAGACTCAGTGATGAGACCTCCTGTGTCAACAACGGCTTGTAAGAGGGATCCCTGAACAGGGGTGGGGAGGGGGGTTGGAAGGGCAGGGTGAAAGTAAATTAGACAGTATAATCCAAAGTAATGGCCTCCAATACCCATTTGTCTGATATTATAGCCACCCGTGCTTGATGAAAGAGAGAGAGAGGCTGTGTCCAAAAGTGAGAAAAGGGGGTTGTGTCGTGCGGTTGATTAAACCTGGTCATTGGGTGGTCTGGACTCTTGACCAAACCATCAAAACTGGTGTTTGGATGATGTTGAAAGCTGGGATAAAAGCAGTCACAGTAGTTGCTTTGAAAACCTCAACCTCTTCGCCCATGGTTCTGGAGGCCTAAGAAAGGCAGAAAACTGATCAGGTGGGATATCTGTGCCATATGAGACTTGCTAAGCTTCCTTTTATTTGCAGGCGTGTATATCCCTAAAGACCTAAGTGCTGCCCTAGAGTCCCTTAGGCTATGAAGCAAGTCATCTGCAAAAAGCTTCTGTCCATTGAAAGGTAAAATTCTCCACAGTGGATTGTACCTTCCATGGAAACCTGGACAACTGAAGCTGGGAAGCCTGCCTCATCAATGCTGTGGTGAAAACAGACAGGGCTGCAGTTTCCGCCGCATCTAGTGAAGCCTGCAGTAAAGTTTTTGCCAAAAGGTGACCCTCCTTTATTATGGCGCTGAACTGTTCTCAAAGTTCCTGTGGTAAATGGTCAATAAAACCATTAAACATCTCGTAGTTCAGGTAGTCGCATTCTGACCTCAGTGCCTGGTGATCATCCGTAGCACTGCAGTGCAGGATAGCTGAACAGCTCATCTGACCGAAGGGGTGGCTTTCTGGGTATGCTGCCAGCCCCCGTCATTGACTGAGTCCACGATCAGAGAGTTTGGTGCTGGATAAGAAAGTAAAAACTCAGAATCAGCCCTCCTGACTGGGGGTGCATGGGGAGGGCAGGCTTTGCTGGAGTTTGCCAGATGGACTTGGCTGGCTCCAGGAGGGCTTTATTAATTGGCAACACTACCTGTGCTGAGGTAGAGGTGTGCAATATGTCCAGGAGCCCATGATGGGAATCCTGGACTTCTTCCAGGGGAATTTGCAGGGTGTCAGCAATTCGCTTCATTAGGTCCTGGAATTGTCTAAAGTCATCAGCTAATGATGGCAATGGTAGCATGAGTACCTCAGCTTGTGAGGACAATGAGCTGTTTGGGGGTGGGGGTAACCTCCTTGTCCGCCCTTGCCTTTTGCTCCTGAAAGGTCTCCTCAGGCTCACAATGGGGAGGCCAGTTGGATGGTACCAGGGAATGAGATATTCTGTGTTCCCTATGCATTGAGGTCCCTCGATATTGCTGGTGGTACATGGCCTTACTGGGATCCATAGGCAAATGAGAGAGACCATATGGTATGGGGGGAGGAATCCAATGCTGGTCATCCCAAGCACTGGAAGGCAGGGGTCTGGTGTCCTGCCTTTGTAGCATCTGCAAGAGGGAATAACATCTCCTGAAGTAAATTGGAGCTCCTTGAACAGAAAGCTTGGAGTCCGAGTCAGAATGCTCCTCCACATATTGTATCAGAGCGGACAGTCCCTCCTCATGGATACCCAAAGATGATGAGATAGGCCTTCCAGAAACATGAGCAGTCAGCGACCCACCCGACCTCAGTACCAAGTGGCATCCAGAGGTTGCACGGAGCAGAGATCATGGCTCATTCAGTACCAGAAGTCCTGCAGTACGGGAAGCCCAACAGAATTCAGTACCATCGCCAATGATGTTGAAGAAGCTCTTGTGCGCGACACTGAGGTTGATACTGAGTGGGGTCAAGTATTCCACTGAAGCTGATCTCTTGGTAGTAGTAGTCTGTTACCAAGCACTGTATCACTGAGGTATTGGACTTAGTTAAAGTCTTAACGAGCTTCATGGTATCTGAAGTACTTGGAGCCTCACTAGCTCTCTTTTTGGGGCCTGAGGTTTCCGGTGACTGGGTCTTTGATGAGGTACTCTGCTGTTTTGCTCCTCTGATCTCCTCCCTTACACTTGGAACGGGAAAGCTCTTGGTACCAGTGGTGCAGTTATAGGTACCTCAGGCAACGAGAATGCCAGAGACTGGGGTTTTGGTGTCATCTTCCTTTTGGAAGCTCTTGGTGACAGAGCTCTTGATGATGAGGCGGCACTGACAGATGTGGAGGGTACCTGTACAGCCGAGTTCTCTGTACCCAGTTCTCTGAAGCCGGTCATAAGGCTCTCTCCATCATTAATTGTCTATGCTTAACTTCCCTGTTCTTACAGGATTTTCCCTTAAAAGAAGAGAATATTTTACAGGTGCTGGGAACAGAGTCTCTGAGACAATGAATGCAGTGGGAGTGCCCATAACCAACAAGAGAATCACCTTTTAAATCTTAGGGAGACTGGCATCCTCGACAAAAGAAAAAAAGTTGTTCAAACCCCTTACTGGGGGGAAAAGTTTTTTTTGTTTTTAAAAGAAAAAAGGGGAACAGAAGTTCCAACTATAAAGTGCTAAACCTACTACTACGAAGCACTAACTATGTGGCTAAAAGATTGATGGGGGGGAGGGGGTAAATAGACAGCAAACAGGCACATGCTAGACTCCATCTCTGGCCGCAGGCAGCTGAGAAGAAGCTGAAGGCGCTTCACCCGCACAGCCCTTTATAGCCTTGGTACAAGGATGCGTAGGGCACATGCACAGACCGAACGGGCACTGCTACCAAAAATCTCTGATCAAAGGTGCAGGGGCGCGTGCGTGCCTAAAGTGGAGCACTCACAAGGACCGTACTTGAAGAATCTCTCATTTAACTCTCATTTAATCAATTAGATCCGTATGTGGATATAAAACGATACTTTTTTTTACTCTGATACAACCATGTAGACTGTCCTGGGCACTATCTGCTCTCTAACATACACTTACAGCACTGTACATCAGAATAGATTTCTGCTACAAAATTTGTACATTTGCAGCAGGGAAAAGATGCGAAATGTTCAGGAACTTGCCTTAAGAACACTCACTCCTCATCCTGCTGTCCTCAACAGTGAGCTTAGGAAAAATGTGGGATTTCCATTGACAGTGACAGGAGTCCACCGCACTGTTTCAGCTGCAGACAGTTCTCGCTAGACTTCTTCCCTTTGGGTTTGTTCAAGTTTCTGTGACTTTGGAGAACACGTTTTAAAGCCAAAGACAGAAAATGCTGTATTTGCCAGCACCAATTTCCTGATTTACTCCAGCTACAATATGCAACACGGACACATCTCCTGGCATTTAGGGGGCGTTTTAAAAAAAACAAACCAAACACTCATCATTTACAGGATCTCATTGTTTTGTACTTTGTTCTACTCAGTGGAAACTGAATACATGAGCAACTCCAAACAAAATCAAAAATTAAGTGATCATAGGACAATGAATCTCAGATGATTCAGTTTCACTTGTAAATTTCAAAGGATCTTCCTTATTTCAAGTGTCCTAATAAATCCCCTGTTAATAAGTGATCGGAGAGCAGCTTCTTGTATTTACTCCCTCATCACACAGATCAACATTTCTGAAATTAATTTCCTCACCAGAAGCATTATTTTTGCTTGGCTGAAAATTGCCCCCATTCCCCCAATTTGCTATTAACCACCCCCCGCACACACTTTGAGATTAGTGCTTAATTATCTGCCTGTTTTGTCGTTAGTTCCATTTACTCATTTCCTCCTTGTTCACAGTTTGTTACGCTGAACAACTGGATTCCCATTCAGCATGGTGGAAAAAAAATCTCTCCCAAAGTGAAAGCCAATTTCATAAGCAGCATTTGTGTAACATCCTCTCCTCCTAGAATAATATCATCATCATAGCTGCATTCCTAATTGGTTTAGTGTCTAAGCAGCAAACTACATTTCATGTGCAGCAAGTCTCCTCGCTCACCGATCCATGGGAGGGGGAACAGAGGGCATTATTAATCCTCACCCCCTACGGAGGAATTTCAATGTCAATCATGTAATCTCAGTATTCAATTCGTGTCACCTACCTCTCCCAAAAGCACCCAGGTCTCCTCCCGCCTTTGCCGAGCTGCAGTCACTAAACTGGGAAGCGAGGGATTCAAAATCCTCCTCTCCAGATTTAATCTTCTGGATGTATCCTGTTGACACACGTGATAATTCATAGTCAGAGCCAAGAGCCAAGTCAGAGAGTTTGCTGGGGAGTAGGGCAGGAGGGAAATATTCATTATGAAAATGGGTAGATAAATGTAGCTTTTGTAAGTTACTGAGAGGCATTTCAAGGGATCTGCTTTGCCCCTGTGCCATTTCAAAGAGGTACTTCAGTCTTAGCATCCCCTAATGGTAAGTCTGAACCATGGCAGAAGGTCCATAACTCCCAAGAAACTAAAGCAGCACCTCAGGACTTCGCTTTGTGTTTTGTGCCCACCATCAGTGGCCTTTTGCTGCACTTAATCCCAGAAGTTCAGGTTGCACTTGCAAGCATGACTGCCACTTTAGCCATGTCTACACAACTGGCATTTACTGAGGCACTGCTAGGTCACGATAGCACCATAGGGTTGAAGTTTCCTACAATGACAAGAGGAGTTTTCCCATCACTGTAGAAACCCCACTTTCCTGAGCAACAGTGGCACTCTTCCATTCACCTTCATGTGTCTGTATTACAATGTAGTGGATCACGTAATTAACGTTTCATGCTTTTCTACAACCTCGGATGCTCTCATAGTATCTTTTACTACGGTGTGCTGTTCTGTGTATCCTAGACAAGAATCCATGACAGTGACTTACACAAGATGTGCAACAAATGGCGAAGCAGCTCCTGTGAAGCCCTAACCTCACTCACTATGCACCGGTCAGTCTATAAACTACAAATGCTGGGTTCCCACAGAACCTGTCTCAGCAATTCACATCTCAGATGCCTTTTCACCACCCAGCTAAGACAGACAGTCGTGCACTTTCTGAAGTGCTCTGCATGTAAGAAGTGAGGTTTGCAAACCCTCTTCAATGTAAATCAAGTCAAAACTATAAACTTTCCCCACAACACTGAAGCACTTCTTAGTGATGCATTACTTCCAAGCACCTTTCAATTTTCCTTGTGTATCCTAAGCCATTTCATCTCTAGTGGCTAAAAAGGGTGGTGGGAAGAGCGGGGTTGAAATGCAGAAATTCACCACCAACCAACCAAAAGAGAAGAACTTTGTACTTAAATCTACAAAAGTTTACCCTTGGTAAAAGGCCAAACATGGAAAACTTCAGCCAAATAGGTGGAAGATTTGGAAAGTTAAGGGTGTCCGAAAATGGGGTTATAATGGAAATACTCACAGCCTTAACTGGAAGCTATGTCTTACAACTCCAGCCCATGTATTACCCTGCCCTCATATCTGTGTAACAAGAAACAACAGAACGTAACTCACCTTTTAGACTGTTCCTTCACATCAGCCAATCATAGAATCATAGAATATCAGGGTTGGAAGGGACCCCAGAAGGTCATCTAGTCCAACCCGCTGCTCAAAGCAGGACCAATTCCCAGTTAAATCATCCCAGCCAGGGCTTTGTCAAGCCTGACCTTAAAAACCGCTAAGGAAGGAGATTCTACCACCTCCCTAGGTAACGCATTCCAGTGTTTCACCACCCTCTTAGTGAAAAAGTTTCTCCTAATATCCAATCTAAACCTTCCCCACTGCAACTTGAGACCATTACTCCTCGTTCTGTCATCTGCTACCATTGAGAACAGTCTAGAGCCATCCTCTTTGGAACCCCCTTTCAGGTAGTTGAAAGCAGCTATCAAATCCCCCCTCATTCTTCTCTTCTGCAGGCTAAACAATCCCAGCTCCCTCAGCCTCTCCTCATAACTCATGTGTTCCAGTCCCCTAATCATTTTAGCTGCCCTTCGCTGGACTCTCTCCAATTTATCCACATCCTTCTTGAAGTGTGGGGCCCAAAACTGGACACAGTACTCCAGATGAGGCCTCACCAATGTCGAATAGAGGGGAACGATCACGTCCCTTGATCTGCTCGCTATGCCCCTACTTATATATCCCAAAATGCCATTGGCCTTCTTGGCAACAAGGGCACACTGCTGACTCATATCCAGCTTCTCGTCCACTGTCACCCCTAGGTCCTTTTCCGCAGAACTGCTGCCTAGCCATTCGGTCCCTAGTCTGTAGCTGTGCATTGGGTTCTTCCGTCCTAAGTGCAGGACCCTGCACTTATCCTTATTGAACCTCATCAGATTTCTTTTGGTCCAATCCTCCAATTTGTCTAGGTCTTTCTGTATCCTATCCCTCCCCTCCAGCGTATCTACCACTCCTCCCAGTTTAGTATCATCCGCAAATTTGCTGAGAGTGCAATCCACACCATCCTCCAGATCATTTATGAAGATATTGAACAAAACCGGCCCCAGGACCGACCCTTGGGGTACTCCACTTGATACCGGCTGCCAACTAGATATGGAGCCATTGATCACTAAATCAATAATATTTGACTTGTATTTTGGAGAGTGGAAGGGTATAACTAACTACTCAGGCATTGAAAACATTTAATCAGAGACAAGCAAAACAGTGTCACACACAGGTATCTGAATTATGCCAGGACATACAGTTCTTGGCGGTACATTGAAATCAGTTAGTCTTTTGAGTAACAGGCTATGCAGGATTTTAGATTCAAAAAAGAAGTTCATGGAGGATACGTCCATCAACGACTATTAGCCAAGATGGTTGGGGATACAACCCTCATGTTCTGGGTGTCCTTAGCCTGTGACAGCCAAAAGCTGGGAGTGGACAACACTGGACGGACCACTCAATTGCCCATTCTGTTCATTCCCTCTGAAGCCCCTACCATTGGCCAGGGTCAGAAGACAGAATCCTGGGCTGGACGGACCACTGGTCTGACCCAGCATGGCCGTTCTTATATCTTAATGCAACTGAATGGGACATTTTGAAGAGCACTGCTGGCATGCAGGGTACGACATCGCTGCTAAATCAACCAGCACCAGCCTTGCTTTACTTTCTAAATTAGAAGCCATTAGCATTAAGATTAACAAAGGCACCCAACGCCCACCAGTTATTTTTAGGAGAGGCACTCCTGTACAAGCCAAGTTTAGTTGAATGCTGACTTTTCAGTGGCAGGAAAGGGCACAAAACCCATGAATGGTACAGAAATAACCCTGTACTGGCCATCACAGGGGGCTAGATTATAGAGGACCCAACAGGTTTCATCTCTGGTTCCTAAGACTCTGGGAAGTTAAACTGCTATGATTTGTTTCAGTGTTTATTTAGTTTCACTGGAATGAAGGAGAAATTCCCTCCTAGGCCCACTCTAGCGTTTCCCTCCAGCCAGAGCAGAGACCGTGCCCTGCACTGCATTCTTCTAGGCTCTGCATAGGTTCCAGTGACTCAAGGAAACTGGCTGCCACCATTTCCATTGGGAAGACTACTGCACAAGCTGACAGAAGGATGGTCCAGTGGTTAGGGTGCTAGCCCAGAAGACTTGTGTTCAAATGTCTTCTCTGCCCCAGGCTCCTTGCATGACCCTGGGTAAGTCACTCAGGTCCAATCTTCAAAGGTATTTAGATATGCAACTCCCACTGAAGTCAATGGGTGTTAAGTGCCTAAATACTTGTATCTGTGCCTCAGTTTCCACCTGTGAAATGGGGACAACAGTACTGCCCAGCCTCTCAGGAGGCTTGTAAGGATAAGTACTGTAAAGCTTGTGAATACGTACATCTCAGCCACCACAAAATACCTCCTCTCCTTCCTTTGTCTCCTAGTTATCTTTTATACCCTAGCTGTTTCACACTCCTGCATCTCCCATGTCAGTTTCAGTCTCCCCTTTGCATTTACACCCTTCACATAAATGTTGCAGCCACTCCAGTTGTGATTTGGTGACTGATAAAATAAGCATGCGTTTATTTTTTTGACAATAGCAGCCTAAGCTTAATAGCAGGGCTATTAACACTCAAGGAGTACTGGGGTATTATTAATGTTACAACAGCATCTAGAACCCCAAATCAGGGCCCCCTTGAGCTAAGTACTGTGCCATGTAGCGAGAGGGGCCCTGCTCCAAGGAGCTTACAGCCTAAATAGACAAAAGAGCATGAGGGAAAGTCACAGAGGGTAAGTGACTTCCCGAAGGTCACACAGGTCAGCAGAAGAGGTAGGAGTAGAACACCGATCTCCCAAGTCCCAGTCCAGTGCTTTGCCTGGATGTTAAGTCAAGTTAACAGCATCATACCTGCGTGTGCTTTAAAGAGAGAGAGAAACCGTGACACACCCCTAAAGAGGGGGAAGTTGAAGGAGGATCAATCAACAGAAGTGTGCCCTCCTCCCTGGAGACCTGTGAAGTGATCATGGCAGGAAGAGGAGCACTACCAGCTTGTAGCATTTCAAAACTCAGGAGGTGGTTCTCTCCTTTAGCGGTGAAGGACACCAGCAGGGGACTGGAACAAGTCAGTCTTCAGATTATTTATAATTAGGGAAGGCAAAGTCCTAATGCTCTTTCAGATGATACAGGAGAACACAGATGTGAGAGAGAGAGAGAGATTCAGATCTCGTGTGTGCGTTTCTCCACTTGCCTCTCCTGAGGCACCTGTAGGTGCACATGCCTCAAAGGTGGTGTCGCTACCTACTTAACTTCAAGGGTTCACGTCTAGGAAGAACTTCAGCACCCCAAACAAAGGTGAGGGAGAGCTTCTTACTTCTTTCAAAGTAAGTCAAACTTTGCTGCCTTCTGGACATCCAGTCTTCCACCTCCAAAGAGAAATGCTGGACACAGCAATTGCTATGAAAGGGGGAAGACTGTGCTTGGTCTAGCCATTATCAGCATGAGCATTCTACCAGTGAAACCCTGCAAGATCTTGGGACCATAAGGCAGGGTAGGTGTGGCAGTTGGATTTTCAATACATACAGCAATGGCTGCTGGTTCTTCTGAAGCATTCTGAGTCAGCAGTGTGCCCTTGTTGCCAAGAAGGCCAATGGCATTTTGGGATGTATAAGTAGGGGCATAGCGAGCAGATCGAGGGACGTGATCGTTCCCCTCTATTCGACATCAGTGAGGCCTCATCTGGAGTACTGTGTCCAGTTTTGGGCCCCACACTACAAGAAGGATGTGGATAAATTGGAGAGAGTCCAGCGAAGGGCAACAAAAATGATTAGGGGTCTGGAACACATGACTTATGAGGAGAGGCTGAGGGAGCTGGGATTGTTTAGCCTGCAGAAGAGAAGAATGAGGGGGGATTTGATAGCTGCTTTCAACTACCTGAAAGGGGGTTCCAAAGAGGATGGATCTAGACTGTTCTCAATGGTAGCAGATGACAGAACGAGGAGTAATGGTCTCAAGTTGCAGTGGGGGAGGTTTAGATTGGATATTAGGAAAAACTTTTTCACTAAGAGGGTGGTGAAACACTGGAATGCGTTACCTAAGGAGATGGTAGAATCTCCTTCCTTAGAGGTTTTTAAGGTCAGGCTTGATAAAGCCCTGGCTGGGATGATTTAACTGGGAATTGGTCCTGCTTCGAGCAGGGGGTTGGACTAGATGACCTTCTGGGGTCCCTTCCAACCCTGATATTCTATGATTCTATGATTCTGGGAGAAGCACACAGGAAAAGGAAGAAGTCAATAAATCTCCTGGTTTCAGAAGCTGAAGAGACTTATTGAGGTAACTTACCATTTGGGCACTGTAAACCAGGTGAAAGCACTCACACTCCGAAAGATGGGCACCTGGACACTAGAGTTCAAGCTGTAGTTGGGCCAGTGGAAGAGCCTTATTTGAGAGGCACACAGAGACACCCCTAAATTCATTGAATAGTTTGGGGAAATGCTCAGGGATAGAAAAGGGCAATATCAGACACAAAGTTTGAGGAGATAAAAAGTTTTGCTACCACATACTCCAAATATGGCTCCAGAAATGCTCCCTCATTAGCAAATATTTTACAGATGAACTACATCTGCACAGGAAGCAAATGCCACTCTGACATCTTTGATTTATAGCCTTATACAGGTGCAAATGATGCTTTACAGTGCGCACAGAGAGAAAAGGGCTTAAAGACCAACTCAGTCAAGCTACAGGCAGAGCAATTCAGGTGCAAGAAGCCATGGAGACTCTCAGCAAGGTCAGCACAGGTAGCTCATGGAAGAAGTGGGCTCTGAAGTTAGGAAAGTGGGGCCACTTAGCACAGAGGGAATCAGAAGCTGTGGGTGGCAAGAAAACTAGCAAGAGTGGAAGAGGGCAAAGCAATTAGAGGGGAAACAGAGGCACTTAAGAACAGCAGCAGCTCATGCAGCAACAAGAGCGAAGACGTAAGCAGCAATGGGAGACCTGTAGAGCCTCGATGAATGCAAAGAGTCATGTTGACAGCACCACGCGTGAAGAGAGACCATGAAGCAAAATGCAAAAATCCAAGTGTTACTAGAAGGAATGAGCTTATGGAAAGATACCACATTCTTATTGGAGTGATTTCTGCCTTGCACAGATGGTCCAGTGGAGTTCAGAGATGTCTTTGTGCTTTTGTTGGAATTTTAAGTGTTAGCCATTACATGTGACATCCACCTCTCGTAGCAAGGAGATAGAGGCCTGTCCATATTCAGAGAGGGGAAGACGAGCTTCCTCCTCCAGACCCCAGAACTACCCACAAAAGCCTGTGGCAGCCTTTGCCTTGGATGAGACATTGCAGTAAGCTGCCATGTCGTGAAGAAACTAGAGAGAAAAAAACATCATGGACAACAAGCTAACCAGTCACTACCAAACAGCTACACCTTGATTTTCCAAAAGACTGTCTGGTTTTGGCGACCCAACCAGTGACAAAAAGATATGGTTGATTTTTGTCTTAAGCCAGTATGACTCAGTCTTCTGCTTGGCTAAGTTTTGTCTATTTTTAGGGACTGAAAGAGGATAGCTTGGTTTTTAAATAAAAGAAATCTGTCAAATTAAATCAGATTTCATTCAAGCAGTTCCCAGTACAACAGTCTTCCACTAACTGAAACTGAGCATAAAACACTATTCTTTATTTCTTCAAGTCCTTGGGATTTCCCCACCAATGGTGCATTTTCCTGCCCCCCCCGATCCCAAAGGTCAATCAATTGGATCCCTTCAGCTGAAGTAATTGCCAGTACCCTACATCTGTGTAATTATGCAAGGAATTTAATTGAGTAGAGAATTATTTCTGTATCTTTAGCTGGACAAGTACTAACATCAGAACCAGGCCTGTGGGAAAGCTGCCAGAGAGTTGCAGAGAGGAAGAATGGGGGACTGACTTCTGACTACAGCCCTGTGACTATATTTTGAGAGCCAAGGTAGTTTATATTCCTTCTAAGGAATGAATGTGATGATGTGCTTTAACACAAAGATGCCAGCAGCAATGGGAGTGGTACTGCTAAACTAAAGGGGTATGCATATTTATCCCACCTTCTACTTTGTTTAGTATGTATTCCTTTTTTGGGGGGGGGGAGAATGGGGGCAGCGGCAAGAGGGCACACAAAGGGAGCTGTGTGTCGGTTCTGTATTTTATTTAAGGAAGATTAATGCAAGATTATGAGTAAGCCATTTACCCCAAAGAGGCTTGTTGTGTCTCTTGTGCCTCTGGGCAGAAGACCGTTTGTTTTCACAGCATTTATGTATGCACATTTCAGTGGATGAAAATGAATATTGTTTATCTAATTAAAATAAGCTGCTCCAGCCTAGCGTCAACAGTATATTTGCACAGTACATTTGCTATCAAAATACAGCATTCTTCCAAAATACATATTTGCATCACCCTAGAGTGCATGTTTACTTCCAAGCATCATACTAACCCTGCCAGTAAATGTACCCTATTACCTCCCATTGCACCAACACACACAAGAAGGTTCAGCCTTAATGTGCACACCCATGTTTAAAAAAGTAAAGGCACCTGAGTTAAGAAAGAATCATAAGTTTTAACGTTGAAGTCCCTGAGTAGTCAGTTTCTACCATGACCTTCATGCTGTTAGCAGCTTCTGGAGAATGAAGTTGTTAGAGTGAATTTTACAAGCCTGCAAAGTGAAACTAAATTTGGTTATCACAGCTCTGCCAACTGGCTGCCAGGTGGTTAGATGATCTTGTGGTTAAAGCACTAAACTGGGGATCAACTCCTTGTTCTGCCATGGACTCCCTGTGCAACTCTGGGCAAGATCCTTACTCTCTGTGCCTCAGCTCCCCTGTCTCCAATGGGATTAATAATCCTTCCTTTCACCAACTCTGTCTTGTCTATTTCAATCAAACTCTTCAAGGCAAGTACCGTCTCTCACGATGTATTTGTGCTGAGCCTGGCACAATGGGGCCCTCTAAGCACTGCTATAATACAAATCAAAATATCGGGATTATAGTGAAAACTAATTTAACCTACAAATTTTATTCACACATTGTAACTTCCATAATGGTATAAGATTTTGTAATGCTGGTTTATTCACAAATAATGCATCACCTCTAGCTGTCTTCAATCTATTTTCCTTATTACTCGAAAGAGAATCACAAGCAAGTAAAATGTCCAAAACTAACCAAAGTTCATCGATCTAAAACACTAACCTTTAGCAGGTTCCCTCAGGACAGTAGAATATAACAAAGCATTTTCTTTAAACAAATTCCAATCACCGGTTTATATTGCATAAAACATTGATTCCAGAGTTAAAGATTCTGAAGGAAATATCAGAGAGATAACAGCGCACCACAGTCTTGCGTTTTGTTTAAAGAGCAATGTCTGTCGAACAAACGCCTCCCAAGAGATCTCCTTAAACAATTCTGTGCTATAATTATGTTCATCAGATACAGTACATCTGCTCAAGGAAATTCTGCTCAAGGAAATTCAGTGATGCCTGACTATTTGTCAGAAATTGTAGTGGAGTTAAGCTATGCATTCATGCAATACATTCTCTAGTGGGTTTTTCTGGTTTGCTTTTTAAAAAAAACTTTATAATTTTCTGTCATTTTCAGGAGGATAATACTGGATTGGATCTTTCCAGGTCAACTGTATCCATGTGCTATCTCACCTTCCTGGAGCAAGGAAAATGCAGAAACAACTGACATAAAATAATTACGAGTGCATGTTCCTTATGACATTTGCAGGGAATAGCGTTTATCAAGCACAGATGGGAGTGTCAACAGAAATAGATTTTTTGATCATGCCATTTCATTCTCAGGAGACAAAAATACAACGATAATAAACATGATGAATGAAAGAATCCCTAATGGCCTTTATCAAGAACACAGCAGGACATTTACATCAAATAAGTTTTAATCACATCTCTCTCGTCCTCAGGCGCCACATGGGGCAAAAGATTGCTAAACATAAAAATTATCTGATAGTGAGGGGACTTCAGTCTCCAGGGCTGTCAATCCTGCACTTTAGTCTAACTCTAAAAAAAAAAAATCACTTTAAAATAAAAATTACATCCAGCTCTCATACAGAAGATTAAAAAGTCTCTCTCCATAACCTTAATCAGATGTTGAAGACTTGCTGTGTCTGAGATAAAGGAGGGCACCCAAACAAAGTTATAAAGACGACTCATTCATTTATTCAGAATAATGTTATTTGGGCTTTTAAGGGGGAGATAAGTTATGTGCAGGTCTTCTAACAGCAAAAAGTCTAACTGGTTATAAAGATCTGAAATACCACTTAGTTAACAAAGCTCAGGAGAACTTTTCCCTCTAAAATTCACTCTCTCTCACTTGGACCTAAGTTTATGAACACTTGCTCTGTACCATGACAACAGCACTCTTGCTTCTAGTATAGTAAAATCCCATGTATCCAACCCTCCATTATCCAGCTCTCCATATGAGCCAAACAACCAGCACACACAGGTCCAGAAAGGACAATCTCTCCTGTGGCTACTAGGTGGCGCTGCAGCCCCACATTTTCCCATTCTCTGGATTATCCCAATTTTTGATTATCCAATCAAGCCCCAATGCCAATTAGATCAGATACATGGGGTTCTGCTGTATCACTATAGGACAGTAAAGTTTGCTGTCCTACAAAGTGTCAATTGTCAGTTATTTGGTGTGGTGTGAAATTCCCCCCATGCAGAGAGCAAACAAGACCTAGGCCCCACCTAAATCCTCACCTCTATACAGGGGGACAGCACAAGGCCTACATACTACTGCAGTCTTGCTCTTTGCACAGAGGAGAGTTTCACCCTAAGATATAAGTGAATCTACTAGAATAAATTAATATTTGCAGCCTGGCTGTCAAACATTTCCAATTATTTTTATTTATAAAATTCTCAACTCCATGTGCACAGTTCTAATAAACTTTGCTGTAACACTCCTCATACTCTGCAGTACACAACAGCTGCTTTACTATGCCAGGTTTCAGAGTAGCAGCCGTGTTAGTCTGTATTCACAAAAAGGAGTACTTGTGGCCCCTTAGAGACTAACTAATTTGTTAGTCTCCAAGGTGCCACAAGTACTCCTTTTCTTTTTACTATGCCAATTATAACTAATTAATTAACCTAACTCACAAAGGAGATTTTCCTGAAAAGGTACTAGCATTCTTGGCAATTAATTCCGCATCTCTTTCAAAACACACTGGGCACCACCTGCTGGTTAGTCCCCTGGGTAGGCTTCAGGGCTACACAGTGTTTGCTGGGGTGATTTTCTTCTCCCCCAGACACTGTCCAATGGTTTTTTTTTTTTTTTTTTTAAATTGAAGCAGGGTCAAGGCTGTTGCGAGTAAAACCTCATTTCTGAGCCCTCCAAAAGCAACAAGAAACTTTACAATAACATAACAGCATGCAGCAGTAACCGTGCTTTACAGCTTCAAAGCACTTTACAAAATGTTAGTCCTCACAACACCCCTGTGAGGTAGGTCAGACTATTTCGCAAATGGGAAACAGGTTAAGGTACTGATCAACAGTCAGGAGGAAGACTCCCACTGACTTCACCCCAGACCCTGACTAACTTGGCCCCAAAGCAATAGGAGAGTCAATGGAGAAGCTGGGATGAGAACCCAGTCTCCAAATGCCAATCCCATGCTCAGTTCACAAGACCAAACCTCACTGACTAAGCAGCATCCCACTTAAAAGCTACTGCCAGCATTGCAAGGGACAATACGTATGGTGACTTGTCACAACAGACATTAGGAAAGACACAGGATTCCATCCCTCCTGGACCAGTTTAAGGCCACCACACACTGGAAAACTTACTGTGTTGGGAAATGTACTTTTTGTGGATCATCTGAGCAGGATATTTGACTATCCCTGTGCAAATGTTTATGCATATCTCAGGCAGATTCATCAGAATTTATAGAAACTGCATTAGGGCAAATGAAATCTTAAATACAGAAAAAGGAAGATGTTAAAGGAACGTTTGTTTTAGCTTCAAACAATTATTTTATTTTAATATAAAAATACACATTTACAAAGAATACACAAACACACCTGTCTGACATGACATTACAAAAACGCAAAGAGGGGGTGGGAAAGGGATGGCTCCTACTTTTAGGTCATTTAATCAGGGTCAGTGAATCATACAGCAAAATTGATTCCCCAAGTGGCTGTGCTACACGAAAGTCCATGTTCAAGCCACTTGGCTCAAAAACTTTGCCTTAGAGGGTTCATGCCACTAATAAGCCATTTCTCTCTGCGTGTGTTTTAGGCCCTAACACGACTTTCCCCTTTTCTACCATCAACCTCTCCTGCTTTTACTTGCCATTTATAAGCTCCAGTGCCTCATCTTTGCTCCGCGTGATCTTTTCCTGCCTCCACGATGAGGGCCTTCTGGATTGGTTGTGCTTCACCAAGAGGTGTGAACAGCGCACTTTGGCGGGCTCTCCTTGGCCGTTCTTCCCACCACCACTGGGGCGCTCCCACTGGCTGGCATTTGTAATGTGGTTGAAGTAGTACACACGGCCTACAAATAAAAGGGAGGAGAGGATTAGATTTTAGAAGTTCCTTTCAGACTCATGGCATTAACTTCTTGCTTATCTCATCAGAAATACAAGACTCTGAATTTCTGCAAGTGGGTGAGAATGTGTGGATGTCAGCTCAAATCAGAAACTGGAAACACTCAATATCCCATAATAAGAGGATGCTGCACCACTGCAGATGTCAATCCTGTCTGTTAAGATTCTCGTCTCTAACAAACATTCCTAATAAGAAATAAAGGATAATAAAGGAAGAGGTGGTGTGAGCACAACAGCTCATACACTCTAATCCAGCCTCTTGACATTAACTACCTTTCCAGCTTTGGCAAGTCACTTCAGTCCTGATCCAGTTCTCGTTGTCTCATGTCAAAACTCCCACTGATTTCTATAGAAGCAGGTCCTTAAGCCTTCCCAAGATAACCTTTACCACAGGTGAACTGGATAGTTCATATTTGTAAAGTACTAATTATTCTTATGAAAGCAGAAAACATGTCTGCAGCTTTCCGGCATCACATAACAGCGACACACGTGCTGAAGAAGTGAACTCAGACAAAAGAACTCTGCCTGTATTATCCCTGCTGAGGAGGTGAAAGGTGCTGGGTTGCTGGCAAAGAACAAGGAGATTATGTTTTGCTTTACCTCAGCATATATGTGAAATCCCTACACAAGAAGGATGAAAGGCCTGGATATCAGCGACTCATACTTTACAAACGCATCATAATTTACACATTTCAGGAAAGATGTGGACAAACTGGAAGAAGTCTAGAAAAGCACAACAAAAATGATTGAAGGTCTAAAAACCGTGTTCTATGAGGGAAGACTGGAAAAAACTGGGTTTGTCTGGGGACATAACAGTTTTCAAGTAAATAAAGGTTGTTACAAGATGTAGGGAGAAAAACTGTTCTCCTTAATCTCTGAGGATAAGACAAGAAGCAATGCGTGGTATCGGTTGGACATTAGAAAAACTTCCGAACTGTCAGGGTGGTTAAGCACTGGAATAAATTGCCTAGAGAGGCTGTGGAATCTCCATCACTGGATTTTTAAGAGCAGGTGAGACAAACACCTGTCAGGGATGGTCTAGATAATACTTAGCCCTGCTAGGAGTGCAGGGGACTGAAATAGAGGACCTTGCAGGGTCCCTTCCAGTCCCACAAGTCTATGATCTTGCAGTTGGAAGACTAAGCAAGAAATCATGTCTTTCTGTGTGTGCTGGGCACTGCACAAACAATGGGGCCTTGGATCCTGGATGTGTCTTTGGGTGCTACCATTAACAAGAAACACACCCCAATCAAAATCAACTGCTCTTTAGAATAACCAGCAAAATTCTCCTGAAGCAAGCAATCAAGAGGACAGGGAACACTCGGTTGTGAAGCCAAGACAACTACTACTGTAATCTGGAGATGCTGCAAGCTCCTGCTCTCCAAGCTGGCAGCAGCAGCTCATTCCTGCATGGGCCAGGAATTCACATGGGCCAGTCTGATTTTCACCATCATTAACCTCCCTCTCTATAACCCCTTTCAACCCAAAGGATTTTGAACCAGCAAACCAAGCACACGTCAGGCACAGAGCAACGCGAGAAAGGCAACAAGGGGGAAGAGGGAAAGGGAAATCCAGCCCAAACATACAGGGACCAAACCTCCCATTATAAAACAACTATCATGGGATTGGCAGCATCCTGGCAAACCTATCTGGAACACGATTCAAGTCAGGAACCCGTGCAAGTGCTTTGCCTCTAACCTGCACATTGAGGGTGTCAAGGCATTGCTCCAAACTTGACCCTACCCCACAGCAGAACACACCCCAGTATCCACCCCACCCACACTGGGACCAGCATCCAAGACAGGCACCTTTCCAGCTTCCACTTCCCTTGCCCACATAGGGACACCCCAGAGCTTCATTCCAGACTTGTCCATCCCCCATAAGGTGAACAAACATGGGACCTCCAGAGCTTGCTCTCTGGCCAGGTGGTCCCATACAATGGGGAAAGCTTATCCCAAGTAAGGACATGGCAAGATCCCCAGCCTGCCTCACTAGAGCCTCCCTGACCACAGAGAATCACTGATAAAGCCACTTCAACCCTGGCTCTATTCAGTGCACGCAGCAGGGCACCCGCTAACTAAAACCCACCCCCACCCCTCCCCAGCAAGGACCTCCCCCACAGGAACCAATTACCCTGCTCAAACACCCCCAGGGCATCTCCATGCAAAGGAACAACCCCACCCCAGACCAGCCCATAGGGACCAAGCAACCGCAACCTGCCCAAGACATACACCTGTGGGACCAGCCTTCTACGGCTCTCCCCTACAGGCCACAACCGCCGCAGGCCCAAACCGTCTGCACCCCAACCCTAGCGGGGCCAGTCCCCCCCCATTCCTCGCCCGCCCCCCCCGGCCCAGGCGCCCCCCCATTCCTCGCCCGCCCCCCCCGGCCCAGGCGCCCCCTCACCCGCCCGCCCCCCCATTCCTCGCCCGCCCCCCCCGGCCCAGGCGCCCCCTCGCCCGCCCCCCCATTCCTCGCCCGCCCCCCCCGGCCCAGGCGCCCCCTCGCCCGCCCCCCCGGCCCAGGCGCCCCCTCGCCCGCCCCCCCATTCCTCGCCCGCCCCCCCGGCCCAGGCGCCCCCTCGCCCGCCCCCCCCATTCCTCGCCCGCCCCCCCCGGCCCAGGCGCCCCCCCCATTCCTCGCCCGCCCCCCCATTCCTCGCCCGCCCCCCCGGCCCAGGCGCCCCCTCGCCCGCCCCCCCATTCCTCGCCCGCCCCCCCGGCCCAGGCGCCCCCTCGCCCGCCCCCCCATTCCTCGCCCGCCCCCCCGGCCCAGGCGCCCCCTCGCCCGCCCCCCCATTCCTCGCCCGCCCCCCCGGCCCAGGCGCCCCCTCGCCCGCCCCCCCGGCCCAGGCGCCCCCTCGCCCGCCCCCCCGGCCCAGGCGCCCCCTCGCCCGCCCCCCCATTCCTCGCCCGCCCCCCCGGCCCAGGCGCCCCCTCGCCCGCCCCCCCAGTCCCCCCCCCGCCAGGCGCCCCCTCGCCCGCCCCCCCAGTCCCGGCGCCCCCCCCCAGCCCCAGCCGGTCCCCGCCCTCCCGAGACCAGCCCCAGCGCCTGGGCCCCCGCTCGGCCCGCGGTACCTGAGCTGCGGCTCATGCGCTTCTCCCAGCCCGAGGGCAGCTTCTCCTCCTCCGCCATCTTCCCTCCGCCGCGCCCGCTCCGCCTCCCGCGCCCAACCCCGCCCGGCCACGCCCCCGCCGCCTGGCGCCTCGGCCTCCCGTTGGCGGAAGGGAGACCGAGGCCCCACCCCCGCTGGCTCCCATTGGTTCAGAGACAGCTGAGGTCCCGCCCCCGAGCCAGCCCCTGTCTCATTGGCGGAGAAGATCAGTGATTGGCTACAGGCGACAGGCCGCAATGATCCCGGAAGCGATTTCCGAGTCTCAGGCCCACGTGACGCGGATGGAACCCGGGGAGGGACAAGCAGAGCACGCCGCAGCCAGCTGCTCTCGGGGCTTCCTGTACCGAGGCACCGGGGGAGGTGCTAGTCGCTTGCAGTACAAACTAAAGAGGAAAAGTGGCTGTTTGGCGTTAGAAGGGGCATCGCATGACTATTAGCAAGCACGTGTTTTCCCCAAAATACACCCGGAAGCATTACCTTTCTCAAATTTTAAACCAATTTCTAGCCTTAGAAAACATCTTGGATTCAGGATGAAAAGCATCATGGAGAAGTGCTATATGTTTGTTTGGTCGTTAAATTGGTTTCCATTTTTGCTTTGTGAACTGCTAGGTGATCTTTGATTCTCTTGTTTCATATTTTCAGGGTTTCTACACAGAGCAGCAGGAAGGAACTCCATTGATGCATAATTAAATAGAGCTCAAAGGGATGAATAACCAAAATTTAGAAGACGGGGGGAGAAGTCAGTACAGGTAAAATAGAGGGAAGTGAAGCACCAAAGGTCCAGGCAATGAGATAGGAATTCAAGAAGATAGTTCAGGTTGTGCAGCTGAGGATGCAACTGGTTCGTTATCCCAGTAGAGGTCTTGAATAGAGATTGGGAGTGACTCAGTCATTATGCAAGGTAACCTATTTCCCCTTGTTTTTTCCTCCCCCCCCCCGACCTTCTTGTTAAACCCTGGATTTGTGCTGGAAATGGCCCACCTTGATTATCATACACATTGTAAGGAGAGGGATCACTTTAGATAAGCTATTACCAGCAGGAGAGTGGGGTGAGGGGAGGTATTTTTTCATGCTACTCTGAGATAGCGCGTTCTTCTACACTTTCCACAGTATGCATCCGATGAAGTGAGCTGTAGCTCACGAAAGCTTATGCTCAAATAAATTGGTTAGTCTCTAAGGTGCCACAAGTACTCCTTTTCTTTTTGCGAATACAGACTAACACGGCTGTTACTCTGAAAAGGACGTACAGGGTGGGTCTAGTTAAAAATTATGCTAAAGGAGCCAGGAAAAGGGTGACAAGGGGATAAATATAACAGCTGTGAGAAGTCTTACCAGACAGATTTTACCATGGAAACCAGGAGACTGTCTGAATTAAGAATGAAGTCTATTATTACTATTGTTATTTAATCAATTGCTCTCCTCTCACTCTTGCTGTCAATCATGTCTCATTGATGTAAATTTTCAGGATCCTAGCCAATCATTTACGTTTAGAACTGAATGAACAGTTCTGAGAGGTTTTTTGGGTGGTGGGGGGAAGGGGTTGTGCTTGAAGGTTCAGTGAGAATGATAAGGTAGAGCATATATAAGGTTATAGTACCTACCAACACAGGATGCCCACAGCTTGGGCAGAAGCTATTATAAAAACAAACGTGATGGGAGTTGTGCATTAATTAGGGCTGCTGTGGTAATTACTGAGGAAGAGAGATTTCTTCTGACTTAAAAAGCCAGGAGCAGGACACTGAAGTTCTCAGAAGACATTTATTACAAACAATTTTTTAAAACAAAATCAACCTTCCTACAAGTTTGCACATAGTTTTATTGCCATCAAAGCTAAAGACATCTGATAAAACTACATGCACAACTTGACTTTTAATGTTTACCTTACATGAAATAAAGTTTATAGACAAGTTTTATATTAGAAAAGTGATGCCTGCCATATGCAACTGCAGCTAGAGTCAAGGCTACTGATAATATAACTCCAGGTTCATGCCATCATGGATTTCATCTGGAAGGAATGAGTTAAAGGAAATTTCACAGGAAATGCTCAAATGGAAGAAGGCATTACATTTCTACCAGCTCACTAATTCAAAATAAACTACAGCAGCAAATTTATTCATTATGATACATTGTACAAATTCTCAACAACAGAATTCTCCTTCCCACTTTACTACTAGTCCCAAATGGACAAGCTAAACTACTAGTGTTATGGAAGGGAACATGGGTCATATGAGACATTGTAAGCATCAATGCTAGAAACAGCAGTATCTTAACTCAGCAAATTAGTCCCCATCATATGCTACCCCACTCAATTTAGTAAGGGAGTTTTCCCTATAGATTCACCAGTTATCTTATGATGGCCTCCCAATACCATCAGTCACCAGTACCCAAGCTGATAAGCAAGACCTCTGGTTTGTGACAAGCAACTATGTCAGATTAGAAAAGGTCTCTGTCTAGCTGTGTATTTATAATGTGCCCGTCACTCCACTACTTAGGTTGTGGATCTTGTAAGTGATAACTATCCCATTCTTTATTTTAACTAGACAAACGGTTTCCTCAGAAGCTGCAGTTTACTTGGGCTATTCTAATGTTCAAGGATACAGTCTCCCAGTGATACATGGTCCTTGAAGATTGTGTACCTGCACAAACATTTTAAAAAGGAAGTTAATCAAGAACAGAAGTGCAATACAAGAATTAACAAAAGGAAGCGTAGTCAATAAGAATAGAACAATTGTGATAGTACTCAAAGGTTTGCTTGTATCAGTTACTACATTAGAAAATCAATCACTGAAATGTTACACGACAGGTTTCTGAAACCATGTTTTTTAACAAATGCCAATCATGAATTCCGTGGGGAAAGAGAAGAGACTGCCTGTGTGCAGTTACAGTGTTAAATATATAATAACTTCACATACAGAAGTTAGAATGGCCATACTGGGTCAGACCAAAGGTCCATCTAGCCCAGTATCTTGTTTTCAGACAGTGACAAATGCCAAGTGCTTCAGAGGGACTGAACAGAACATGTAATCATCAAGTGATCCATCCCCAGTTAGGGGAACAGCAGGAAATTCTGAAATAAAGAGAGAACCAAGTAAAAATTTTGAGTCGAATGTTACCACAGGTGAGAATATGAAGGAAAATTCACTCAGTAGCATTCATCCAGAATAATTTGTCATTATTTACAAAGTTTAGACTGCTGGCCTGCCCCTGAGACTTCGTTGAGTGAGAGGTTTTAGTGGAGCCTCCGGGAACATTGGACAAGGGGGAAGGTACAGAACGTGAAACATCTGAGAATTAACAAATTCAGAACCTAAAAAGAAATCTTAAACGAACACTCACTGGAAGTCTGCGCCACAGGCCTCCTCTCCTTAGGATCGCCCTTTCTGCTGCATTCTTTAAGATTTTGCATTCATATGCAGCTTTCCATCCCAGAGTGCATCACAAACTATTGAGACACATGACCTCGCATGCAGCCATCTCTGGGTATGTGTGGGGGTGGATTGTAGCAGAAGACGGCATCAGACAGGCACCCACATGCAGGGAAGTGCAAAGAGCTCAGTTTACCTGCCTTGGGCCGATGAAGAACTAAAATGACCCTGAAATCTGTAGCTTCCCCAGGGGCCGAGTGCATCAAGCCAGCGAAGGTGTCTCCTTCCCTTGCCCCTGCCTTTCGTTCACCCACTTACCATTTCTTCAGCACAATTTTGTCCCACCGGGTCCCAGTCTGAGCCGCGATGAGTTTCTTCAGGTCGCCGATCGTGTCCTCCGTGCTGAGCCCCGCGGTTAAGGAAACTACCTTCCCGCCTACGGAGCGAGCGCCTGGACCGAGCCAAGACCACCCCGCCCCGCCGCGACATTGACCCCGCAGCCCCCCGGGGCAATACATAGCCCCCCCCTGCCCCGCCCCCCCACAGAGCGAGCGCCTGGACCGAGCCAGGACCCCCCCGCCCCGCTGAGACATTGACCCCGCCGCCCCCCCGGGGCAATACATAGCCCCCCCCTGCCCTGCCCCGCCCCCCCACGGAGCGAGCGCCTGGACCGAGCCAGGACCCCCCCGCCCCGCTGAGACATTGACCCCGCCGCCCCCCCGGGGCGATACATAGCCCCCCCCCGCCCTGCCCCACCCCGCCCCCCCGGGGCGAGGCGCCGGGGCCGCCGGGCTGGGCCGAGGCGCTGCGGGAAGCGCCCGCCGGATACTTGCATTTCACGCGGACTTTCTTGCCCAGCCGGTCGTTGCAGACAACTTCGATCATGCCGCCGGCCTGGGGGGAGGCGAGAGGCGTCAGGGGGGGGGCAGAGGCCGCGGGGGGGGGGTCCCTTCCCGGGGCGGAGCCAGCCCGGGCCGCGGGGGGGGGGCGGAGCCAGCCCGGGCCGCGGGGGGGGGGGCGGGGGGGGAGACCCAGACGCCCCCGGCACCTACCGCCGCGCTCGCCGCCCGTCAGTCCCGCGGAGAGCGCTGCCGAGGCTGACCCGGAAGCGGAAGTGCTCTGCCAGCGGCCGGAAGTCAGTGGGTCCGGAAGCGGAAGTGTCTGGCGATGGCGGGGGCCTGGGGGCGCTGCCCGACTCCCTGCTGCTGGAGATCCTGCGGCTGCTGCCCCTGCACGAGCGGCTGCGCGGGGCCCGGTGAGGGCGCAGCCCCCCCTCGGCTCGGCCCGGCCCGGCCCGGCCCCTTCCCCCTTCTCTCTCAGCCCCCCCCTTTCTCCCTCCTTAATCCCCCTCCCCCCCGGCCCCGGCCCCGCCCCCCTTCTCCCTCAGCCCCCCCTTCCCCCCCGGCCCCGCCCCCTCCCCCCCGGCCCCGTCCCCCTTCTCCCTCAGCCCCCCCTTCCCCCCTCCTTAACCCTCCTTCTCCAACCCCGGCCCGGCCCCTTCCCCCCCCGGGGCGGCTCGGCCCCCCCTTCTCCCTCAGCCCCCCCCTTCCCCCCTCCTTAACCCTCCTTCTCCAACCCCAGCCCACCCCCTTCCCCCCCCGGCCCGCCCCCCGCCCCCCCTTCTCCCTCAGCCCCCCCTTCCCCCCTCCTTAACCCTCCTTCTCCAACCCCGGCCCGCCCCCTTCCCCCCGGGGCGGCTCGGCCCCCCCTTCTCCCTCAGCCCCCCCTTCCCCCCTCCTTAACCCTCCTTCTCCAACCCCGGCCCGCCCCCTTCCCCCCCCGGGGCGGCTCGGGCCCCCCTTCTCCCTCAGCCCCCCCTTCCCCCCTCCTTAACCCTCCTTCTCCAACCCCGGCCCACCCCCTTCCCCCCCCGGCCCGCCCCCGCCCCCCCTTCTCCCTCAGCCCCCCCTTCCCCCCTCCTTAACCCTCCTTCTCCAACCCCGGCCCGCCCCCTTCCCCCCCGGGGCGGCTCGGCCCCCCCTTCTCCCTCAGCCCCCCCTTC
This sequence comes from Lepidochelys kempii, assembly GCF_965140285.1. NCBI lineage: Eukaryota > Metazoa > Chordata > Testudines > Cheloniidae > Lepidochelys > Lepidochelys kempii. The sequence continues at coordinate 27,314,159 of NC_136399.1, forward strand.
CCCCCTCCTTAACCCTCCTTCTCCAACCCCGGCCCGCCCCCTTCCCCCCCCGGGGCGGCTCGGGCCCCCCTTCTCCCTCAGCCCCCCCTTCCCCCCTCCTTAACCCTCCTTCTCCAACCCCACCCCGGCCCGGCCCCTTCCCCCCCCGGGGCGGCTCGGCCCCCCCTTCTCCCTCAGCCTCCCCCTTCTCCCCTTCTTAACCCTCCTTCTCCAACCCCGGCCCACCCCGCCCCCTTCCCGCCTGGCCCGGCCCCCCCTTCTCTCTCAGCCCCCCCCTTTTCCCCCTCCTTAATCCCCCTTCTCCAACCCCGGCCCGGCCCCTTCCCCCCGGGGCGGCTCGGGCCCCCCTTCTCTCTCAGCCCCCCTTCTTAACCCCCCTTCTCCAACCCCGGCCCAGCCCACCCCCTTCCCCCCCCCAGGGCGGCTTGGCCCCCCACAACCCCTTCTCCCCAACCCGCCCCTGCTTTCCCCCCCGAGTGGCTCAGCTCCCCAGGCCAAGCCCGCTCCCTCCCCCCCCATAATGGGGACCCCCCCACAGGGGTAGCTCGGCCCAGCCCGCTCCCTTCCCCCCCCCCGATGGGGAGCCCTCTCCCAAGGCGGTTGGATCCAATCCTTGCCTGCCCCCATGATGGGGATTCCCCCACACAGGTAGTTTGGTCCAGGGGGCGCCTCCATGTCCCCCCCCCCCAGGTGGGTGAGCTCCTTCCCTGTGCCTCCCACAAAACTGAGCATGGATGCTGCTGCTGGGATCGTAACTTGCCCTGCTGCTGTTCCCACAGGGTCTGCAGGCGCTGGCGTAGGCTGGTACAGGACAAGATGCTCTGGAGACATGTGGATTTAATGCCCTACAAGGTACCAGCCCAGCTGTGTCCCTGCAGCGTGTCTCCCAATGGAGACCACTCCAGGGGGCTGATAAAGGCTGTCCCAGGAGAAGGGGCAGAGGGGCCTGTGGGGACCAGACGCTTGCATCGGGGAATCAACATGAGATGGTGAAATGAGAGAAGGAAGAGGAGAAGCTAGGAAGATATCCAGGGGCAGATCTTGTACATATGGGGCAAGGGCGGTGGGGGTAGGGGAGAGGGAGCTGCGTAGCAGAGGCTAGTGTTAGATGGGCAGAGAGGCCATGAGATCAGCTGGGCCAGTTTCTGAAGAGCATTTAAAACCAGGAGGGTTGTTTTAAATAGGTCTCTAGAGTCAGGGGTGGTCTCTGAGGACAGAGACTGTGTATGTGGAGGAGAAGGCAGCCACAGCATCTGACACGTGCTGGAGTGTGGAGAGCAGAGACTGAGGTTGCTCACAGGGAAAGGAGCTGCAGCAGTCAGGGTAAGAGGAGATACACTGCAGGGTCGTGCCTGTGGCTTACCCTACAGGTGTGGAGTATAGTAACTCTCCACTTACCGTCCTCTCGCTTAACATTGTATTGACCTTACGATGCTGCTCAGTTACAGAACATGCTCCATTTAAAGTTGTGCAATGCTTCGACTGCTGCTTTGTCCACAGCTGGCAGCCCCCCTATGCCCCCCCAAGCGCTGCCCACCTGCTGTCAGACCGCGCCTTCCCCCACCTGCTGCCTTTGGCAATCAGCTGGCTGGCGGCATTCAAGAGGGAGGGGGAGGAGCCAGGACGCCAAGTGCAGGCTCCCGCTCCCTCCCCTGCCTCCTGAATGCCGCCAGCCAGCTGATTGCCGCAGACAGGAGGGAGGGGGGAGGCCGTGCACCCTGTCCTCGCTCTTCTCTCCTGCCACCTGAACGCCGCAAGCCAGCTGATTGCCACGGGCAGGAGGCAGGGGAGGGAGCGGGGAGGCCGTGGACTGCTCCTCACTCTTCTCTCCTGCCCCCTGAACACCGCAAGCCAGCTGATTGCCCTTGCCGTGGGCAGGAGGCGAGGGAGGGAGGAGGAGCTAGGATGCAGTGTGCGGAGTAAAGGGGGAGGAGGAGGAGGGAAGAAGAGGCGAGTTAAGGGTGGGGGCTTGGGGGAAGGGGTGGAGTGGGTTGGCCGAGGGTTGAGTCCCCCGCCCCTGGTACTTGCAGAGTAGGGGAAGCTGCTGCTGCACAACGTGCTTCTCCTAGCCTCCTTGCCTGACTCATTGTCCCCAGTGCCAGGGGCTGTGCCTGTGTGGGGTAAGGGGGGGCACCTCCCAACTATAGTACTGTACGGCAAAAAAAATTTCCCTGGAACCTAACCCCCCATATTTACATTCATTCTTATGGGGAAATTGAATTTGCTTAACATTGTTTCACTTAAAGTCACATTTTTCAGGAACATAACTACAACATTAAGTGAGGAGTTACTGTATCTTCCTTTTAGATGAATGGGAAAGATCTATATGAAGAAGAGCAGGGATGGGCCTTTCCTTGCTCATTTACTGCTTCTGTTGAGTTTGTTCCCTGTCTTGTCAAGGTGCCAAGTGCTTTGTTGCTTGCTCTCTTGTGCTCAGATCAGCTCCAAGATCCTGTGGCACCTGCTAAAGCAGTACCTGTGCAATAGCCTGAGGATACTGAAAGTGAGAGGAGCGCTCTACTCAATGAGAAAGCATGAGTTCCTTTCCCCAGCACTGTTCCAGGCACTCGGGAAGCAGTGTCCCAGCCTCCATCACCTGTCCCTGACACAGGCTGACCTCCGTCGGCTCCCATATGACTGTATACCATCTTCTCTAAAGAGCATGAAGCTGAGCTGGTGTGAGATTCCTACTGTGTGGTTCCAAAGATCTGTCTCTCCAGAGACTCCCAGGGTCCTGCCACAACTGCAGCATCTCATGATCCATAACGTCTCCGCCTTTTCTGATCAGCATCTGCTTAACATCTCATCTCAGACCAGCCTAAGGACACTGAAGCTCTCTGAAACCTACCGGCTGACAGACGCTGGGATTCAGAGAGCAGCTCCGTATCTGGAGGACCTGGAATGCCTGGTTCTGCGCAAATGTGTCATTGCAGATGCTGCTGTTCACGTCATCGGGCGTCACATGAAACAGCTCCGCTCTTTGGAATTCAGCAACACTTGTTCCATAACAGATGCAGGCCTGGCTTGTTTAGCAGCCTTGAAGTGCTTGGAAACCCTCCGCCTTGAGTCCAGATTTAAACTTTCCCCTGATGCCATTGTTGCTGTGTGCCAGGCACTCCCCCAGTTAAGGAATCTCAATTTAGATGGGAGTGACTTGGAAGACCAGGAAATACGTAAAATTCAGGCAAGTTTGCCAAACTGCCATTTCTGATGTGTTCCCTGACCCACGCTCTGAGGCGAAACATTAACAATGGGGAGTTGTATGGAACGCACAAGGGTGAGCTGTGGGGTGTTCACCCCCCTGAAATAACTCCCAGAATTGCTGCTTCTGGACAGGGTTGTACTCCCAGTGGCCGTTGCATTTATCTGACTGAAGGCAGAATTTTCTCTGGCTAAAACAATTAGGTGAGCAGTGTAGGATGAGAACCATCCAGACAGCTTGTGTCACCTGAAAACAGGCCAGCAGAAATTCAGTTCTGCCGTCTGCTTGGCTGGGCTCCTGAAGTGACCCCTCACCTTCTCCTACTAAGAAAATAGCAAGGCCCGGTGAATGGGTGGCATATGAGGAACGGTGGCCCTATGAGCTTATTTAGATTAGAGGCAGTTTGGCCGTAGGGGTTTCTCTTTTAAGTTTAACCCTGTCTCACATTAAACATCAGGCAACAGGTGAACTATCCCCAAGCACAAGGGAGTAAGTCAGCTATCATCCTGATGCACAAAAGGGTTTGTCTACCCAAACCTTGGACTCTAGACCAAATTTAACTCAGGTCAAAAGGCATTAGCCACATTGGTGTGCTGTGAGCATACTCCAAAACATGCCTAGTAGGAAGTGGACAAAGGATTGTGCAAACACACACTTTTAAATGCAGGGAACAGAACCTTTAAGGGGAAAGAACCCATCACGTCTATTTCACAAACACAGACACCAACCATGTGCCACACAGGTCGGTGCATGTGCGGCTGTGCTTGTGTCCTGTCCCGAGGGGTGGAGTGGTGGGCGTTCTGCTGTGACCCCAAGGGTACGTGGAATGGGGGGGGGAGTATAAGGAGGTCCCGGAATGCATTTGTCTGTGTGCTGCAGGGGGAGGCAAGCACACACTTGTTCAGCCTCAAGTTCAGTCAGAGACCACAGCATGTCTGTGTGCTCCTTGAGGAGCACCATCATTGCTTCCTCTCTGCTTCTTCTGTCCTCGCGATCACTCTGCATTCTGTCCCTGAGCATCACCCTCCAAGCCTGGAATCTGACACAGCAGAACCTTATGGGACCTCCTGCAACATGTCTTCCCTTGTCCTCGTCTTTCTCCTGCTGTCTGGCCCCGCTGGTCTGCCAGTGTGGATGGAAAGACCTTCAAGGCAACATTTGCAGCTGCAAAAGAAACAGTGGACAGAGTGTTTGCTTCAGCATTGCAGGCACACATCTGCAGAGGTCCTATTGTGAATGCGTTCACGGCCCTGGATCCCCACAAGTTACAAGCACAACATTCTCACTTCTCCTTGGGATCCACAGACCTGGGGAGCAGTCCCAGGCATGATGAGTACATCCTGGGGGGCAGGGCGAGTTGGGACTATAAGTTGGGGTAGCTCATGGGCATCAGTATAAGCAGATGGGGCAGTTGAGGTGAATACTGTCACTGTTTCCCACAGGCAGTGGAGACTTTATCATGTATCTTGCTCCTGAAGGTAACAGAGGCAGAAAGGAAACGGCTCCTGCACGTGTCCGGCTGCTGTTAGTCTGTGTACTGCAATGATGCCTGCTGAATTAATTGCTGAGTGGCGTGGGAAAGTGTCCTGCCATGGCAGAAGAAGTAAGGCAGCCCTCCCCAGAAACCTTCAGCAGAGGACTGCAACCTACTTCCAGGAGAGTTTCCTTGAGGTCTCTGTAGAGGACGCACGGGACATCCCGGTGCACATAAACAAACTGTTCCATGGGGCCCCCCTCTGTCTAACTGTACAGGAGAATGAGAAGCAGATAGCAACTCTGCCTGTATGGTTATTTCACTATCTCTTCTAACCTGATTAAAAACATGAACAGATGTGTGCCTGCAATACTGAAGCAAACATCATACTTACCAGAGGTTCCTTTCCCTGAATCAAGCTTGCCGGTGCTGGATGATAGGGACTGGCTCAACTGCTCTGGTGTCAGGAAGAGGTCCTGGCTTGCCACACCACTTGATCCCCCGGTCGCCTGTCCCCCACTCTCCTCCTACTGCTGTTCCTCATCCAGCACCTTGTACTCAGGGTTCACTCCAGTGGTCATAGAATCATAGAATATCAGAGTTGGAAGGGACCTCAGGAGATCATCTAGTCCAACCCCCTGCCTAGAGCAGGACCAGTTCCCAACTAAATCATCCCAGCCAGGGCTTTGTCATGCCTGACCTTAAAAACTTCTAAGGAAGGGGATTCCACCACCTCCCTAGGTAATGCATTCCAGTGTTTCACCACCCTCCTAGTGAAAAAGTTTTTCCTAATATCCAACCTAAATCTCCCCCCCTGCAACTTGAGACCATTACTCCTTGTCCTGTCATCTGCTATCACTGAGAATAGTCTAGATCCATCCTCTTTGGATCCACTTTCAGGTAGTTAAAAGCAGCTATCATATCCCCCCTCATTCTTCTCTTCCGAAGACTAAACAATCCCAGTTCCCTCAGCCTCTCCTCATAAGTCATGTGTTCCAGACTCCTAATCATTTTTGTTGCCCTTCGCTGGACTCTCTCCAATTTCTCCACATCCTTCTTGTAGTGTGGGGCCCAAAACTGGACACAGTACTCCAGATGAGGCCTCACCAATGTCGAATAGAGGGGAACGATCACATCCCTTGATCTGCTTTGCCCCTACTTATACACCCCAAAATGCCATTGGTCTTCTTGGTGCATGACTCTGACTCCTCCAGAGTATTCCACAGGGCCCTTGGGGGGTGCTGGACTTGCCGCCAGTGATGCCATGCAGCTCATTGTAGAAGCAGCGTATCTGGCTCTGCACCTGAGCAGCTGTTCGCCTCCCTTGCCTTCTGGTGTGCCTGCCGCAGCTCCTTGATTTTCATGTGGCACTGCTGTGTTTCCCTGTTGTAGCCCTTCTCCACCTTGTCCCAAGCCATCTGGCCATAGATACCTACATGTCTGTGGCTGGATCGGAGCTGTGCCTGCTCAGTTTCTTCTCCCCGGAGACCCAGGGGATGCAGCACATCCTGTGTGTTCCAGGCAGGAGTGTGTTTGCTGCGTGGAACCAGCAAGGTCAATTGGGCAGATGCTAGGTGAGCTCTCCATGCTGAGCAAACGGGAAATGGGATTTCCAAAATTCGCAGGGCTTTAAAAGGTACGTGGCGAGTACCTGGCCACCAGACAGTGGAGTTCAAAACAGTGACCAGAGCGGTAGTGGTGTGGCATTGTGGGACATTCCTGGAGGCCATTAAAGTTGACGTAATTAACACAGTGTCTACACTGACACTGTATCGTCGTAACTATGTTGACTTAAGTGCTACGCCTTTTGTGGCGGTGGAATTATTAAGTTGACGTAGCGGGTGATTTACTTCATCAGGAGCATCATTATAGGGTAGATGCTGACCGAATAAGAGCAACGTAAGCCACCTTGCGTTGACCTAACTGTAGCATAGACCGAACCCAAATGTATGTGAATAACTAAAGCATAGATCTCAGGTATTATATTTGAATAATATTAGCAGGCTGCCAGCAGCCAGATCCTGCACCTGGTTTGTTGGGTTACATTGCTGTGCATGGCTGCTTGTGCCTTCTATTGTTTAAATACTCCCTCCTCTTTACCTGCTGTTACAAAGCCCTGAGTTCACGTTAGCAAGTTTGGGCTGATGTTAAAACAGTAGCTGTTAGAAGTTTCCATTCTGGGACACACTGAGGTTTTGAATCTGCTGAGTTGTTATCTGTAATCAAATGTAAAATGTATTTATAAAATAAAAATGCTTTTAGATCTGTAAAGTCGTCTCATGCTGTCAGATTTTGACTGAAATGTGGCAACAGTCGACGTGTGGTTTTTAACATTTCAGTGATACTGCTTGTGTTGTATGGAGAGACCCATTTCTTCCCCCTTCACCTGCAGCCCCACCCTTTTCTGTCCCTTCCCTGGGGCCCCACTCCTGTTCTATCTAGTGTCCCCCCATTCCACACACCCCCAGTGCAGCCTCGCAACCCATTTGGTACTTTCTGCACTCCCGCTGCCCTAAAATTAGAGAAGCTCTGTCTGTCTCTCCCCCCCACCAGGGCCCCAAGCCACAGCAAGGAGTGAGAGCTCCCCCAGGCCTGAGGCTGAGGCAGGTAGCAAGAGCTCCTGCAGTCCTGGGGCCACAGCGGGGGTCCCAGTGCAAGGGCTTCCCCCGCCACCCCCTGAGCTTCTGCGAGGGACCAGGGTCAGGGCTCTGGGGCTTCTCCTGTCCCACCTGGCGCTTCTGCCAGAGAGTGGGGTTGGGGTGCTGAGGGCTTCCCCTCCACCCACCCACCCAGCTTCCCCCGTCATGCCCGCCCGGTGCTGCTTCCAGGGAGTGGGGTCGGGGCGCAGGGTCTCTGGGGCCCCCAAGTTGGCCAGGGCCCCTGGACATGGACCCCATAGGCCCAATGGCTAATCCGCCACTGCCCCCTTTCTAGACTGAAAGCACCTTGTCTAATGGGCGCTATCAAGGTGTAACTACATTTGAAATACAGCTACATAGTCAATATTCATAGTTTGATACAAAAATGATAACATGCACACAAATCATAACTTTTCCAATGACATGTCACATGACTTGCACAATATACATCATAATTATGTCATAATCATATAACATCACTGTGAAGAATATGGGGTTCAGTGCCACACCCAGGAAGCATCATAAATATCTTTTAAAAATTGGCTCCAGAGGAAAGGATTGTGACAATTGTGAGCTCCGTAGTGAGACGTCTCTTAACAACAACTTGTCTTCTCTGGTTAAACCTTTGGGTTTACAGATAGGTGCTGTCCATACCTATGCAAGTCAATTAATCTTCTTTAACAGCTGGGCAGCCTTCTGCCACGGGACAGAAGAGCCAGCTGGCCCTGCTTAGAATACAGAAGTGCATGTGATGAGTTTATAACTAACGTTAATCACAGTGAATAGATGCCGTGACGTAGGCCCAGTGAAAGGTCTGGCATTCGCAGTATCACCGGATCCAACTCTCTCTCTCAATGCCCCTCCAACCCACTGGCCTGTGATTTTGATTCAAATTGCCATTTCTTTCCTGGCAAGATTGTCTGCTTGTCCGGCAGGTGCATGAGAAGAAAGTGAGACACAGCTGCTAAATTGGTGAATTCCCTAGTGTATTCATCAACTTGTGGTCTGGAAAATACATCAGACGGGCTAACTTCTCAGTTAAGCCTCCCATCGCGGGCCTATGTTTTTATATAAACAACAAATTTGTCTATCGGTTGTTTTCCTCCTTTCAAGGTAAAGGTTGTGCAAGAAGCTTTTAGGTCAAACAACAAACCGGGAAGGCACTGAACCCATGTGATGAAACCCATGGGTTCAGTGCCGGGAAGGCACTGAACCCATGTGCATCTTGGCAACAACTGCCCTGCGGGCCCTGGGCTGACATTGTGTCTTTGTGCTCATACACAAATATGACCAGTGCAAAATTCAGGGAAATAGTGGTGAGAGCGGTGAGAGGGAATGGTTCCAAGCCTGTTTGTTTAATACCTCACTGTCCCCTTGGTGCCAGCTGGCAGAGGACACAGAGGGGGTGCATAGGGTTTCAAGGATTCTCTGGGTCAGGCATATGCATAGTAATTCACCAAAGGGTGGCATGTGAGGTCTCTCCTGAAAGCTCACTGGTCATAATCACAGTGAAATGTATGTAAGCATATTATATACAAAGTTATGTATTCATACTGAAATGTGGGTTCTTCGGGTGTATAAGTTAAGACAGGTTACTAGAAGGCGATAAGTTCTGGTCAGGCAGGGGATAGTAGACATTTATCTCCCTAAGAGGTCATAGTATATTGCATATCTTACAATATAAGTCTATTTGCATATGGAGCTACCAGCTAATCAAGATTTCAAAGTCTATAGGAAATCACAAAATCTACAAGAGGGAACACAGTGAAGAGTTAGTCTGGTATATCCGGAGACCGCAAGGAGACACAAGGTATTCTTCACTGAGTAGCCAAGCTGAGTGTGTGGCTTGTTAAGTGAAAAGGGATTACAGCCTACTGGCTGAAAAATGCCGGTGCGCAATCCTAGAAGACAGGATAGTAACTAGCGAAGTCTTCTAGGTTCTAGAATGTGTGTTATCATTTTATGTTACTTGTCACCATTAGTTTCTAATACCTCTGCTTGCGATCATTGAAATCTCTGCTCTTTATTTAATAAACTTTTACCTGCTGTCCCTATTAACATATCTCTGTGCTGAATGTTAAGCAGAGTGTGATCTGAAGGGAAATGGGTAAGCTGGTGTGTACCATGTCTTTGGTAGCATGGGATCTGTGAATTCTGTAGGTGTCCAATGGACCAGGGGCTGGTCGCTCCAGAGTGACACACAGGGATTAGAGTGTCTCTATCGCTAAACTGGAGAGAGAGCAGGGCCTGCGTAGGCCTAGAGGGGAGTGCCTCCATGGCTGGAGGGGTGTGTGGAGCTTACTCCGAGCTGGCACAGACAAGGCTTCCTCATGCTAAGCAGAGGTGGTAGCAAGGGACCTCACAACCTAGGCACCCTGGGAAGCGTCACACCTATTGTTACATGTTTATCACAAACACAAAGGTTTAAGCTAGAGTAAAGGCTGCAAGGAACTATGTTACCTTCCGTAGCGTCTGCCACTGGGGCATCTGGTCCTTTTTTAACTACAGACATGAAAACAAATTGGCAAAAATGAAAATCAAGAACACAGCAAAATCAGTCAGTCCAGCTCTTACCACAGTTCAATGGGGCCAGGCTGGGACTCTGGAATCTGTAAGTGCTGGAAATAGGGGTCCCCCCGGCTTGAAGTGGTTTCCATTACATACAGGGTTTACAGTTTGGTTCAGTGTCTCTCAGCACCCTCACTATAAAACATTGTTCCAGCCCCCCTGCTGGAATTGAAATGTTCACTACAGTTGTTAGCACTGGGATATTTGCAGTCTGCCAGCACCGTGTGCTAAACAGTGTAATTTAATATTTGTAAGTCCCAACTTGCCAGTTTCTGAACGGAGATTGTTTTCTATCCCAGGGCACCTGCGGAACATGCACATACTAAGCATGGAATGGCAAGGGAACAGCAATTCTACGTTTCATGTACTAACTATCAGACCGTTCAGCTGCAAGAATGTATGGAGTCTGGGTATCACAGGAGTCCTAGAGCTGTGCTGGCAACTTGCCGAGACTGTAGATACCACTGTTTAGTCTATAAAAAGAAAAGGAGTACTTGTGGCACCTTAGAGACTAAATAAATTGGTTAGTCTCTAAGGTGCCACAAGTCCTCCTTTTCTTTTTGCGAATACAGACTAACACGGCTGTTACTCTGAAACCTGTTTAGTCTATGTGAGCATCATATGACTTTGGGAAAGGCAGTTCTCCTTCTCTGTGCCTCTGTTTCCCCTCCCACCCGTTGTGTGCCTTGTCTGTTTAGAACGTAAGCTATGAGGGCAAGGATTGTCTGTTACTGTGTGTGTCTGTACGTCATCTGGCATAAAAAGGTTCCTATTTGAGACAGGATCTTTGGGTGCTACCACAGTACGAATAATGACTAATAATAAACAGCACAAATATAGCCATATGTTAATGAGCATTATATCAAGAATTGCATCCGGACAGCGACTTTAAATGAATATAAAACATTCACTAGATGAATTGTGACTTAGCTGGAAGCAGTTAAATTTTACAGTGAGATACAGCACAGAAAAAAATGGAAGAATTCAAACAAACCACCCAAGATTTCTCAAGGGGCAAGATTATTAAAGGCACAAGTGGTGGGTAGACAAATAACTCCTATTGCCTGTGAAAGGCATTTAGGCACCTAACTGCCTTTTGTGCTTAGTTATATCAGTAAATATTTTTTTAAAAATTACTCCTGAAAGATGAGCTGTGGCCCATGTGTGTTTGTACTGGACACCGAGGTGTAAAATAAACCCAATGTCTTTGCAACAAGATGTCTTGGAGTCCAGAGACAAGTGACAGTTGAGATCTCACAGTGAAAAGCTACTTGTTTTTCCAAGTTCCATCATTCAAAAATGTTGAGTGACCTCAAACGTTACAAATTACCATGAGACGCTTACTAAGCACGTGAGATTTGGGGCTCAAACGAAGCTTTTTTGAGAGTTGGAAAAGGGGTTGAAAGAGCACTTAGGACGTGATCCTCCTTTATCCTGCCCCTTTGTGCAGGCATTTATACCGTGCAAATGGAGTGCAAGACACTACCGTTCTGATCTGATTGCATGTTGCACCAAATTAAATGACTGCACAAAGGGCAGGGGAATTGGGTACCTAGAACTGAAAATGCTTTAATTACAAAGTAAGGACGATAGCTCCATAATACATATATCTGTAGGACAATGATCAGCCTGGGATCCATTTTATCTTCTTGTGTAAACATGTCCACTGGGACACCGCCAGTTCTGTGTGGAACAACTCTGCGAGTGCTTAGTAACTGCTTTCCGAAGACAAGAGTGCTGTGATTTTCTTCCAGAAAGAAGGTCCTGAGTTGTTGCTTTTGTGATCAAGCTGCTTTTTTTCTTACGTGCATGAGGGGAGCAGCTTCAGGAACCAGGCTTCTTGTATTTTTGCTCTTGCACAACTTAAAATTGACTAAGAGAGTTTTGAATAGAAAGAATGAGCTGGTTGGCCAACCAAGACCTTTTAGTCTGTTTGAGCAGAGGAGTTATCAGGACCACGTTTGAAATGGAAGCAATCCAAACAGCCAGGGCTAGAGGACAAGTTACCTGGAACATGGTGTGAGCACTGCAGGTTATACATTAACCTCTGGATTTAACATTCCTAGTGGAATTGTGAATTCTCTAGTCTAGATATTTCAGGGAGCAGGGTTCCACTTGGCCATATTCTAAAGCCATTTAAAGCCACCTCTGCCTCCCAGTCATCATTTACAGCATGGACAAGGAAAGGCTTCAAGATGAGCTGCGCATTTTTAGAGGTAAGCCCTCTTCCTTCCCTTCCATCCAATAGCTCAGGAATGGGAGGAAAGATTGAAACGGGTCTCTGGACCAGATGAGTGGGCAGTCATGGGGTAAGAGGGAAGGTCCTCTCATGGATCAGTAGCTAGTTAAAAGATAGGAAACAAAAGGTAGGAATAAATGGTCAATTTTCCAAGTGGAGAGCAGTAAATAACGGGGTCCCCCAGGGATCTGCACTGGGGCTGGGGCTGTGCAACATATTCATAAATGCTCTGGAAAAGGAGGTAAACAGTGAGGTGGCAAAGTTTGCAGAGGATACAAAATTATTTGAGATAGATAGGTCAAAAACTGACTGGGAAGAGAGACAAAGGGATCTCACAAAACTGGCTGACTGGACAGGAAAATGACCAATGACATTCAGTGTTGACAAGTGCCAAGTAATGCACATTGCAGAACAGAATCCCAACTCTCCATGCAAAATGATGAGGTCTAAATTAGCTCTTACTATTCAGGGGAGAGATCTTGGAGCCACTTTGGGGAGTTCTCTGAAATCATCCCCTCCATGTGCAGCAGCCATCAGAAAAGGCAATGGGACGTTAGGAACCATCAGCAAAGGGAGAGAGAATAAGGCAGAAAATAGCATCATGCCTCCGTATAAATCCATGGTACATCCAGACCTTGGATACTGCCTGCAGGCTGGTCACCCCATCCCAAAGAGGATATATCAGAATTGTAAAAAGTACAGAGAAGAGCAACAAAAATGACGAGGAGGCTGGAACAGCTTCCATCTGAGGAGAGATTAAAAAGACCGGGACTGTCCGTCTTAGACAAGAGACGACTAACCTGGGGGGGGGGGGGGGGATACGATCGCGCTCTAGCCAGCCGCGATGGGTGTGGAGAAAATGAGAAAGTGTCATTTACCCCGTCATGTAACACAAGAACCCGGCCTCACCCAATGCAATGAATAAGCAGCAGGTTTAAAACAAACGTAAGGGAGTACTTCTTCATAGAACACACAGTCAGCTGTGGAGTTCATTGTCAGGGGGTGCTGTGAAGGCCAAATGTATAACGGGGTTCAATAAAGAACTAGATAAGTTCATGGAGGATAGGTCCATCAGTGGCTATTAGGCAAGATGGCCGGGGACAACCCCAGTTTTCTGGGTGTCCCTAAACCTCTGACTGCCAGTAGCTGGGACTGGACGATGGGATGGATCACTTGATAATTGCCCTGATCTGTTCACTCCTTCTGAAGCACCTGGCACTGGCCGCCATCAGAAGACAGGACACTGGGCTGGGTGGACCATTGGTCTGACTCAGTGTGGCCATTCTTAGGAGTGTGCTCTCTGCTGCTGCTGAACAGATGCAGCAGAGAAATCTTTCCTCACCCTGACCTGCAAGAAGGGAGACGAGCGTCTCTGGCCAATTCAGTCTTTGGCCTCTCTGTTCTGACAGGCGGGCTAATTAGTGCTAATTGTGCTGGGCTGTTTGAGACGAGCCCTGCTGGGAGCTGTATTTTATGCTTTTCAATGAAAGGGAAATAGTTTGTTGGCCGGTGAGAGAAGGAAGTGGCCTTTCTATAGAGATGTTACTGCTTTGAATAAGACTCATGGGCCCTGATCTTCTGAAAGGACTGTGAGGGTCCGACTCGAGGCGCCTCAGAGGGGCTGGGTTGTTTCGGCACTCAGCATTGTCTGAAAACCGGAGCCCCCCTTAAATTGTCTTAAACCGGTCACGACGTCCAGAGTGTGCAGCCCCTCTCCAAAGGTTGAGTCACAGGCCTAATCGCCCTGGGATGAATTTGGAATGTTTGTTAAACATCAGTTAACGATGGGGAAAAAATAATCCTCTAGAGGGCACATGCTAAACAAAACTGTAACACTGGATACTTGGTCACAGTCTGAATGGAAGCTTAAACCCTTCCATTGTTTGAGATTATTACCAGCCCTTATAAGGAAGTTACAGTCATGAGAGGTGTGTCCCATGAATGGTTAGAAGCTTATAAGCTCTTTGGGGCAGGGCACGTCTCTCTGTTCTGTGTTTGTACAGCGCCTAGCGCAATGGGGCCTTGATACATGACTGGGGCTCCTAGGCGACGCCATAACACACCTAATAAATAACATACAGTGCCCAGCACACTGGGGTCCTGATCCAGGATCAGGGCTCCCAGACACTATTGCAGTGTGGCTAAGAAGAAAAAGCTGATAGATAGCTGTAAGTTGTAGTTATAAATGCCCTATCGATCTCTATACCAAGCAATTAATCATCTAATTTAGGGTTAATCATTTATCAACCCTTTTTAAACAATGAATGGGACCTTCCTGCAAAGCAGCACCAGAGCCGCTGCGAACCTGTCAGTCTGTGACCCTTCGCAATCTTTCTTCTGTTCTAAAGACAGGAACTTCCTCCGGCAGAAGCTGAGATCCTCCCTCACAGTCTACGTGCTGCTGGCACTTTCTTACCTGCTGATTGTCATCCTGTTTGTGGTGTCGCTCTCCAGAGGTACCTTGCGTGGGGCCTTCGGGAGTTGAAACGTTTCACGTCATTGATGAGGAAGGAAGTTGGGGGGACTCAGAGAGACGTGCTCAGAAGCCCTGGGGTCAAACCCTGATACTGAGCCCTTCTGTGTCCTTGTTCTTCTTTGTCTTACCAGCAGCAAAGAGCTCACCCAAGATTCCCCCTGTGCTGGGTGCTGCGTGGACACAGGGAGCCAGCCCCTGTCTGGCAGAGCTCTCAGGCTAAACTGACACAGGGTGGGAAGGGAAACAGGTACGGAGAAGGGAAGTAACTGCCCAGGCTCTCCCAGCAGGCCAGGGGTTGAGCTGGGAATAGAATCCCATCTCCTGAGTGCCACCCTGTCCCCTGCCTGTCCACCTCGGTAGCAGGGCCCTCGCCGTCTCTGTGTCTCCATTTCTCTCCAGCTGCAAAGTGGGGGTGGTATTGTATGTTGTTCTCTACCTGGCGAGGGGAGGCAGGTGACGTGACTTTGAAGGTGTGGCACTCTAGCATTGTTATAGAATGGGCTCTATTGATTATCTTCATCAATAAGGTAAATTAAAGCCTTGCTCAAAAGGACCCTGGTGGGCTGAGGGGGCGGAGGGGTGGGAGATAAATTAGGTCAAACTTGTTTAACCCTTCCATTGCCTCACACTGAGGTCTTGTTGCTGGCGCTGGGGGTGCTCTGCCAGACATAGCTGGCATGCTGAGTACTAGCAAGAGGGTTACTCCGTCAGCACTCACCAGCCCAAAAAGGAGACACATCCTAGCCGCCTTGGTCACACAGAACGTGGCCATAACCCCAGGGCCAGGCAGATCCCCAGAGCTTCATGTTGGGACTTTTCTGGGCGTGGATTTTTGCACTGATGTTGTGCAAGTCTCTAGTCACCTTTCACACCAGCGCTGCTACGACAGCATAGCTCCCCTAGGGCACCAATGCTTACTCTGGGGGACAAACCCTTGGAAACACCCACCGCAGCCTTTGCAAATCTGCCTGGAATTTCTGGTGCCCACTGGGGATTGTCTAATGGCAGTTTTTTTCTTTGTGTATCCCAAGGTGTGTTTGTTTCCCACCAAACCTGTTAAATCCTGCTTCTTATTCCAGGATGAACCAGGTTGTAAACCCGGGAGAATTAGTGCATTAAGGTGCCCAGATCACCTTGCCCTGTGATTGGCTGTAAGGGCATGGTTTTGGGTTTCCCTATGGAGTAAATAAGTCTTTGGAAGGTGTTTCTCGCACACGCAAGTGCTGGTGAGCTCGCTGGGTAAAGGGTGTTGAAACCCAAAGATGACTCAATGTCACTCAGACATAACAGGGTGGCATCAGGGTCAGATAACCTGGCGTTCTCTCTCTCTCTCTCCCCCCCCCCACCCCGATTTTAGTTTCAATGCTCTCTTCCCAACTTAATGAAATGCGCAAGGAGCTGAATAACTCCAGCAACAATTTCAAATGTAAGTGCAGGGCACTGCCCTGTGCCCCCTCCCCCCTGCTCCTCCCCAGCTCCCGACTCCTGCTGCCTCTGCTGTGTCCGCCCCAAGGTCCACTGCCCCTGCAGGAGCCTCTTCCGTCCCATATTCCTCTTCCCGCCCCTGCCCTCGGCTCTGCCCACCTCCCTGGGTTGCCCTCCTGCGGACACCTCGCTCCTTCTGGCCACAGCTGCCACTCCCTGCTGTGATCATTCGTTGTAGAGTGTCTGTTCAGACCCTAACACCAGGGACCCTGCTGTAAGGTCCGTCCCCAAGCAGAAATTCTGGGGCTTTACCTCTTCTGATTTTCTTTGGTTCGCATCACCCTGCACATGGGGTGGGGTGGGGTCGTCCTAGTTTCTGAGCCATTTCCTTGCTTCGGAGCCTAGGCCCCAGCTTTCTCCTGTTTGTTAGACAGAAGCAAACCCCTGTAGAATTGCGACTGGACACTTCCAGCGATAACCACTGTTTTGGAAGTCAGGTCCTTGCAGAGCTGGGGTCATGTTGTCATTTCCACACGTGTCTCTGACTCAGCTGGTCCCACCCCTTTCCAGTGTTCCCGTGTGGACCTGAGGCCCGGGAATGGGAATACTTCAGCGGGAAATGTTACTATTTCTCCTTGCATGCCACATCTTGGCAGAGGGCGAAGGAGCTGTGTGAGGAGAAGCATTCGTTCCTGGCCATCATTAACAGCCATGCCAAGCAGGTAAAGACGAGAGTCTGGATGGAAAGCCCCTGAGCTCCTTTCTCATGGCTTGCCGTCTCTCAGGGCCTCTCTGTCATTCCCGCATTCTTAGCACCCACAGGGAACTAGCCGCTTCCCCCAGCTAACTCTGCAGCACCCTCCTGTGGGTCCCCATCGCTACACATATCACAACTCTTTGCTGTGGGTGGCCAGTGGGAATTGAACGTGGCTGAAAGCACAGGCTTCGACCACTTGAGCTGAAGGAGCAACTCCATTAGCAGTCCAAGGCTTTTGTGCTCTTTGTGCCAGCCACGCAAAGGGGACGTCACTGAGACCCTGGCCCTGAGTGGTACATGCTCTGTTATGGGTCCCTGGATGCATGTAGCGGCAGAGCCCTGTGGGGTGTGTGACACATTGAATAGACATGGCTTCCCCAGCCCCACTTCTGCTGTGATGCAAACGGAGAGTAAAATTGCACTGATCCTGGTAAAGGAGATGACTCTGTGCTTCCTCCCCCACGCCCCTTCTGGCCGTAGAATTTTATCATGTACAGGACACGCAACCAGCGCTTCTGGATCGGCCTCTCAGACCGGAATGCAGAAGGGGAGTGGAAATGGATCGACGGGAGCGACTCCACAACCGGTTTCACGTGAGTGTGGGGCTGACCCCTGCTGGCTACCGCTCTCCTTCTTCCTTAATGCCGCAGGCCTCCTTCTGCAGAACAGCCTCTGTGTCTGTTGAGAGAGCCCGAAGGCGTGGGGCTGGGCCACATCAGGGTAAAATCAGGTCATGGGAAGCCACATGGGGTGTTGATGTCCAACTTTCCGTGGTGTATAAGGCTGATGGTTTTCACCAGCAATGGGCCTACATTTCAATCTCTGAGCCAGCCGTCCCCCTAACTCCAGGAAACACCGGCTTCAAATCCCCATGGTGTGTGGCTCAGGCCCACCTCCTGCTTTGACCCCGCTCTGTCCCCTGCACCCCGTTCCTGCCACTCCAGCTGCAGTCCCGCTGTGTTTAGGTACTGGAAGGAGGGGGAGCCCAACAACAGTGACCAGAACGAGGACTGTGCACACGTCTGGACCTATGGGGAGTGGAACGACGTGCATTGCACATACGAGTGCTACTACATCTGTGAAAAGCCTGCACCTCCGTGAGCAGAGACCGGACCAAAGCCACCTCCCAGCCACACTGCCTGAACCTGCAGGTCAGTGCAGAGAGCCAGCACTGCCTCCTGGTGGTGACAGAGATGCAAGCCAAGGTCCAGCCCTTTGACACTGTAAACATCACACTAATCTTTTTACTTTCCCCCGCTCTTCTGTTCTTAATTTATATTCCTTTTATCTTTGTGTCCACTTCCTGTCAGCTCCTCCATGGGTCTCTCTCAGCCATTGGGTCAGTATCCTTGGGAGGACCCAGAAGGCACTTCTGATGCTAAAAGTCTGCACCTTTCCAGCTTGAGCCTAGGGCTGATCAAAAATGTTTTCAAATGAAGATGTTGTTGAAAAGTTGCCTTCTTGAAACCAAATTTTAAAAATGAGTTTTCAAAATGTTCTGGGGTTTTTACTCCCCCTCTCCATGCCAATAAACGAAAAAAAGAGGGGAAACGGGTGAAAATGGGAAAAATTTAAAACCAAACATTTTGGGCCAAAAATTATTTTTTTGGGAAAAAAATGAAAGGAGGTTATGAAGTTTTCAAAACTAACCAAATTTTCAAAATCCATCCCACCCCCAAATTGCATCTGTTTTCAGTTTTCAATCAATTGGCTGTAACAGACTTGCGTCCTCCGTGGGTTGGGCACCTCGGTAACATCCGGAGACTTGTGGGTCACGCGTGGGTGCACTTGGAAGGTTACAGGGAACCAATGTGCAGGGTCTGCTGAGAACCACAAGAGGCCGCAGTGGCAGCTGAGTCCTCCCTGTTTTTAGCAGGTGGAATAGTGAGAGCACAGGGCAAAGTTTGATGCAATCACGGGGGAAGTAACCAGTTTAGGATCAATAAGAGCAGACACAGATTTATCCAATGTGTGATTCCCTGCCCTCAGGGAGTCAGACACAGTCACTAGGTATGGGGTGTGCCAGTTAATAGCATTTATAGCCATCTCTGCAAGCTCTGATCATAGGGTTAGAGGAATCATAGTGGGGATTAGCGAGAAATTCTTTCCCACTGTAGAGCTAGTTACACTGGCAGAGGGGAGGGTTGGCTTTTCCTCTGACGCAATGAGCAATGGCCACTACCAGAATAGATGGACCCCTGGTATGAGAGGGGATGACCCCAGACTAGCTGGGGCAGTGGCCCTCTCGGATATGAATCCTCTAATGCTCCTCTATAAATTCAGAGTTAATGGCCACATCTGCAGCTCTGTTAGCGTCTCTGGATTTGTCAACTCCATAGGTGCTGGAACTAGGGGTGCTCCCACACCCCCTGGCTTGCCGCGGTTTCCATTAGATGCAGGGTTTGCAGTTTGGCTCAATGGCTCTAAGCACCCCGCTATACACATTGTTCCAGCCTCCCTGCACAACTCTGAGGTCTCTTCCCCCACCCTCCAAACCCTGGTGCTGTTTCCCCCAGGAATTCTCTCTCTGTGGCATGTGACTCTCCTATTCCCTGCACAGGGAAAGCTCTGGGTCAGATCATTCTGGTGGCCGGGAAAGTCTCCAGCGAGGGATGGTGACAGATACATATCTCTCCATCAGACATGGTTTGGTTCAGCTGCGGCGGGTCTGGAAATTATTTCCCTGTGAACAACTTAATTTCTGTCAACAGCCGTCTTTGAAAAATGTTGGCGGTGTTATTGAAAACTCCTCCAAAAATCAGCCAACAAAAAAAACGACACTTTCCATGGATAACCAAACAATTTCACCTGCACACCTCTCCCCCCCGCCCAAATATTGGAAAATAGATCTTGGAAATAGATCTTGGAAGATAATGTCCATTTTGTAAAAAAAACAACAAAATTTTCCTGGCCAAAATAAAACTCTTGATGGAAAATTTACAACCAGCTGTAGTTGAAACCTGTAGGCACCAGATGGTGCCCTTCCGCCCACAGCAGAGCGCTGGAAGTGGAAAGTTGCACTCAGCATAAAGCCAGCTTCCTTTGCTGTCTCCTGCGCTTTCTGTCCTTTCCTCATTGTACAGTAAAAAAAAGAAATTGAATAGGCTGCAGATTGCAGGCCTAACGGTAAAACTATTTGGCTGGGGGGCTTCTGCTGCCCTGGCACCCTGAGCACTGTCACGATAATAAATAATTAAGTCTTCTCATCAATCAGTCTACAAAGGAGGCGACTCATTACTCCCATTTTACAGACCTGCATTGTACATCCCCTGAGTTCTCAGCACTTACAGCAGCTTACACAGGGTTATTACGTTGCTAATAAAAACAGCCATAGGACAAGCCGTTGCTCTCGAGTTGGAAGTGAAATGGGTGATGGTGAATTTGGAGCCCCTGGTGCTCAGATTTGCAAAGGGGCTGAGCACCCACCCGTCCCATTGACCTTGCAAATCAGACATCCCCATCTTGATTAGGGGGACGCACATGAGGTAAGAGTGGCGCTAACACGGTTTATTAGGTGTGTTACGGGAGCGCCTCGGAGCCCCACACAGGACCAGGACGCCTGTGTGCTGGACGCTGTACAAAAGATTCTTGTGTACAAAACAAATTAATAATCTCTGATGTACAAAGACACCTAGGGCCCAAGCCTGTATTCCTGGTGAAGGTCTGGGGCTGGATTCGACAGTCATGTACCCTGGCATAAATCTAAGCTGCTCTGTCTGGGCCTGCCCCTTGCAGCAGCACCTAGAGACCCACTGTGCTAGGCGCTGTACAAGCACAGAGTGAGAGAGAGCCCCAGAGCCAGGCTGGGGTGGTGTCCTGCTCTTCTGTGTACCATGGTAGCAGGGCCCCCTTGTGCTGCACCTGACACAGTCCCTGCTCTGCAGAGCTGGAAGTCTAAAGGGGCAAGACAGAAACTCAAGGCCCAGAGAGAGGATGCCAGCGTCATGCAGGAAGTCAGAGGCAGAGCTGGGAATTGAACTCAGGTCTCCTGTCTCAGCCCAGTGCCCCAGTCATTAAACAAGGCCTCCCTCTGAGAGGCCTCTGGAGAGGAGCTAGGATCTAATCCTGGCTGGGGCACAGGCAGCTGTTGTCAAGGCTCAAGTGCCAGGGTGAAGGATTTGCGTCGGATCCTTCTCCTGGAGCAAGAATATCTTGCAGACAAGTCTGTCGCCTTTGTTCCAGTTGGAGTTTGAGAGTAAAAGCGAACAGTGGGCTGCGCCTTGCCATGCCCCGACCCTGAGCACATGGAGAACCACCCTGTTAAACCCAGGGTTGTGAGTTCAATCCTTGAGGGGGCCATTTAGGGATGGGCAGCTGGGATGGATACAAAGGTGACAGCCACTTTCTACACCCCTTAGCTTGGTTAGGGTTGGGGAGGATGCACACTTAGGGGGCTTGGTGCACATGTTAAATACCCAGGCAGCTGCTCTAGCCCAGGGGGCCCATATGCTCTTCCTCTGCGTTTCATTGGTGGACAGCGTTCGCCAGCGAGTTTATACGGGTGAGTCCCCAGAAGGCTGGGGATTGGGAGTGGTTGGCAGGCCCCATTGTCAGAGTCTCCAAGAAGCACAGTGCATTGTGCTTCCTGTACACAGGTGAGACCTTCAGAGGGTCAATCTGCCTCTGTCTCTTCAAGGTGGAGAGAGGCCGTCTGGGGAGCTGGGGCCGGTTGTTACTCTGGCAGGGCCTAGCACGAGTAGGTGGGACTGGATGGAGAGTGCTGAGGTTTCCCCACACACTTCATCACTCACGGGGCGGAGAGGGCTCTGCTCAGCGAGGGGAAGCGGGCTGCGCTTCGCCAGAACCTCCTCCGGCAGCAAGGCCTTCCGCAGTGCCGCCATTACACGAGATTGATCACATGTTAGAAACCTCAGCGCCTTCATCTGTAGCGGCTGCCTGGGGAGAGATTTTGCCAAGAAGCTGCTGCACTCCAAGGCCTGGCAACCGCATGCATTGCAACTGCCAGGGGAAGCATACTCGAAAAGGCCATGGCTGGAACTCTAGCCAGGGGGACTAGGAAAGTATCTGGGGGCTACAGCGAGTCAGAGAATGGGCAGGATCAGCTGTGACAAGTTAAAAAAGAAACAAGCAAATTTCACACAAACTTTTTGGGAAAATTTTCAACAAAACAAAACTCAAAACAATTGAGGTTTGGGTTTTTTGGTCCTCCTCCACCCTGCCTCCCTTCTTCCCCACTCAAAACAGGAGGGAGAGAATGAAAACACACACACACACACACGTTTGCTGCCAAAACATCTAAAACTTTTACTTAAACCAAACTTACTGTATTTGTTTTTAGATTTAATTAAACAATGGGGTGAAAATGTCTGAGGAGGGCAGCAGAGGTCTCCCAACGCCAGCCTTGGCTAAGCACAGATTGCGGGGGGGCAGGAAACGGTGGGCTGGGGTCACTGCTGCACCCTGGACAAGGCTGCCCAGGCTGCAGGGGTGCGCAGCCCAAGGGACATTTCAGGGCTTTGGTCCTGGGGTGGAGAGCCCCTAACAAGAGTCACACACCTGTTGCACTTGGGCAGCCTCAGGCAGGTCAGGTCCCCCAGCTGGCCAGGTGCAGGGCCCCCTCCCAGCCCGGCCTGGGCAGCAGGCTGGGGCAGAGACCCAGGGCTGTGCGGTTACTTCTCTACCAGAAATAAGGGCTCCAGTAAGGGGGCCTTGTGCACCCTGGGGCATCTGACATCCCCACAGGCCAGTTATAGCCCCACCCTCCACCCACTCCCCTGAGAGGGTCCCAGGGCCCCCAATTATATCCCAGGTAAAACCCCAATCCATGAAACAGAGAGAAGGGTCTCTGGGGAATCATTGAATATCAGGGTTGGAAGGGACCTCAGGAGATCATATAGTCCAACCCCCTGCTTAAAGCAGGACCAGATCCCTAAATGGCCCCCTCAAGGATTGAACTCACAACCCTGGGTTTAACAGGCCAATGCTCAAACCACTGAGCTATCACCCCGCCCCCGGTGGGGGGGGGAATCTGAGGGGGCACGATGGGGCAAGGTCCAGGGGGCATAAAGGGGGGTCGCAGGGAGCAGGGTGGGAGTGGTTCTGGGCTTTCTCGCTGTTGAGAATTTTCTTCAGGTTTTTTGTGTGTGTGAAAATTTTAGCAAGAAAAACCCTGGAGCCTCCCAGCCACTTCCTGGCACACCCCACTTCATCCCCCCCACCCGCTTTTATCCCCTTCATCCCCCCACCCCCACTGACTATTATCCCCTCACACCTTCCACACCCCTTCATCCCCTGTACCTCCTATGCCCAGCCCCCCTACCCCTTCATGCCCTCACACCCTCCACACCCCTTCATCACCCCCACCCGCTTTTATCCCCCACACCCTCCATACCCCCTGTACCACCTATACCCAGCCCCCACTCTCTTCAAGCCCCCACCTGCTTTTATCCCCTTCACCACCCCACACCCCTTCATCCCTCTGCACTCCCATGCCCAGCCCCCCAGCCTCCTTCATCCCCTGCACCCCCTTTCACACTCCCGCAATCTCCACACCCCTTTATCCCCCCGTACTCCCCCCACACCACCCCCCGTACCCCTCCATCCCCTGCACCCCCAATTCCCAGCCCCCACACCCCTTCATCCCTCTGCACTCCCATGCCCAGCCCCCCAGCCTCCTTCATCCCCTGCACCCCCTTTCACACTCCCGCAATCTCCACACCCCTTTATCCCCCCGTACTCCCCCACACCATCCCCGTACCCCTCCATCCCCTGCACCCCCAATTCCCAGCCCCCACACCCCTTCATCCGCTGCACCCCATTGCCCCCCGCCTTCACTGCTTAGCCCCCCAGCCCCGGCACCAGGGAGGGGCGGTGCCCCTGCAGCCCTAAAGGGTCCGCAGCCCTCCGCCCTCCCCCAGTTCGGGTCTGAGCCCAGCCGGGCCTGCGGCTGCTAATTGCGATGAATGGACCATGGGAATTCATGGGGCTGCGCCCTAAACACCCCAGAGCCAAGACGCGGGGACGCGTCCCTGGGCGCCCCCGACACCCCTTGCCGAGCTGCCCCAGTCCCCCCGCTCCGACCCCCCCCCCACAGGAGGGAGGTCCCGGGACCCGCTGCGGGGCCGGTTCCCGGTGGGTTCTTGTCTCTGCCCTGTGAAGAATAGACCCGGTTTGATGCCTGGGGAGGGGCGAGTGTAGACCCGGTTTGGGGCCGTTAATGCGGAGAGGGGGGTGAGTGTAGATCCGGTTTCGGGCACTTTAATGCGTTACCCAGCTTCGGTTTGTTACACAAACCGGATTAACCCGAGCCCATCGGATCCGGCCTGTAACGACCGTCGCAAAGCGCCCGGCCGCTGGGCTCGGGCCCTACCCATGCCTATGGGGGCTCCCGCCCTTTGCCCCTCCAGCAGCCGCGGCGAGAGGCAGCCAGGGAGCGGGGCCGCGCCGCCTGGGCCCTGAGCCGACCGGTCACTCCCCTGCTCCGAGCAGCCCCCGGGTCGCGGTCACACGCGGGGTCTGTCACAGACACTCAGACCCCTCACCCCGGCTGGCCCGTCTCGCCAGAGGTGCCTGCTCTTAGCCCCAGGCCCCGGCCCGCTCCGCTGGCTGCTGGCTGCGGGTGACTCCCCAGGCCGGGATATGGCCCAGTGGCGCTATAAGGCCCGGCAGGAGCTGGTGCGGTGACCCCCGCGGGGACCCCACGGGAATCCGACGGGTACCGCAGCGCGGCCCCTAGCCCCGGACTCGCCGCGCCTTGCCCCTGGAACCCACAACCAAATGCCCGGTCTGGGCCTGCCCCGGTCTCTATAGACTGGCTGCCGGTCTGTATAACCCGACCCCGGCTTCTCCCGCGGGGCCTGGCCAGAGGCCCACTTCCACCGCGGACCCTTCACCCTCCTGCCCGCCCCGGAGCAGATCTGCGCTCAGGTCTCCAGCGATTAACCCCTATTGCTCCGGCTCTGTGTGAGACACCGGCTTCACTTCGAATTAATGCGTGTGATCGATCCCCTCGGACCGATAGGAAACGCCCCGCCCAGGAACAGCCTTTAAAAACTCCTTGAATTCGGGTCTCCCTGTTGCCCCCTGCGGAGCCCGGGCCCCGGGGGCTACAGAGTCGGGTGGGCGAGGCTCGCTGGGGACCCCTGGACCCGCGGGCCTCTGAGGCTCGCTCGCTCGCTCGCTCTGGGGGTGGGGGCGAGGAGGCGGAGGCGGACGGGGCCTGGGGAAGCCCTGGCAGTCTGAGCCGGGCGCTGGGCATGGACTTGTTGTGTCTGGGAGCAACAGCGCGACTTTCTCCCCCTGGATCCTGGCCTGAGACAATAGGAGCCCCCCGTTCGCAGCTGGAGCGGTCGGGGAAGTCTCTGTCTCTGGCATTGCAGCCCGCGCTGGGCAAGCCTCCAAGCCGGGTAGGTGTCGAGATTTTTGTCTGTTCTCCTCCCCGCGTCGCTGCGAGCGGGGATGGGTGCATGGCCTGGGGGGAGGGATACCCACGGGGCGGAGGTCTCAGCTCGGAGGTACCAACTTATCCATGGTTTATGGAGACCCTGGGACACAGCTCCCCTCCTGGCTGGGCGCATCCCTTCCCCGTCCCCCAATTTTCCTGCGGTGCGTGGGTATCCCTGGCACTTAATTGGGGTTGAAAATTCTCCAAGGCTGCAGCCGCCGCCCCAGCTCAGCGGTGAGGGGCGCTAGCCAGCTCCGTGCTCCGCCCGTCTGTCCCAGGCAGGTTCTGGTCTCTCTGTGGAGCCGGGGGGAGAAATCCCTGCTGGGGGGCTGCCCTGCAGGAGAACAGGGTGTAAATCTGCACACGCGGGCGGAGCAGCCCCGAACTCCCGGCTCCAGGGAAGCCAAGAGCAGAAACTCCCCTGGACTTGGAGGGAGCCGGGGTCTCACCCCCCGCCATTAGAGCTCCGGGGTCCCACTTGCCCCCGGAGAGCAGGGACAAAGCCAGGCTCCATGCGGAACCGGGGCCCGCCGCGCAGCCAGAGCCCCGCCAGCCGGCAGCGACCCGCCCCGGTCTGCGGGCGAGTCCCAACGGAACGAACGAAGCCGAGCCGGGACCGAACCGGGGGCTTCGGCCGCTGAAACCCGGCAGGCTCGTGAGCGCTGCGGGCCCGGGGCTCGCCCCGAAATTACTGCGGCGACAAGCGAAGCCCGCGGGCCCGGGGAAGCTCCGCACGAAGGACACCAAAGCGCCGGGTATTGGGGTAACTAACCCGAGAAACGAACGAAATTTCGTTGGTTCCGATTCCGCGGCCCCGGCCCGGCCCCGTTTTGCGGAGAGCGGCGGCTGCGGGACCGAGGGGAAGGACGCGCCCGCAGGTGAATGCGGCTCGCGGGAGCGGGGCTGGGGGCCGGGGGGCGGCCGGGGGGCTGCGGGGAATTGACCCGGCCGGGGCCGGCCGGGGCTAGCGGGCTCCGGGGCCCAGGGGCGGAGAATTCGTTGTGGTTCCATTAAAGCGGCACCGCGGGGCTCGCTTGACCCAGCGGCGCCGGGCGGGTGGCGAACCAGAACCGCGGGCATCGAGCCGAACCCAGCGAGCCCCGGCGGGGGAAGGAGCCGCCCGCGGGGCGCTGCCCGCCAGGGATCGGGGTGGGTAAAAACCCAGCTCGGCTCCGGGGATTAAAGCAACAGGCGGAAACGGGGGGTGGGATTCTCCCCGCCCCAGGGCTGGGGGCAGAGAACCCCACGTCCGAGCCCGTTACCCGCCCCATATCCTACCCCGGTAACCCGCCCGACGTCAGACCCAGTTATCCGCCCCACATTTAGCCCATCTTAACCCTCATTATCCGCCCCATAACGAACCCATCCTGCCCCATAACTTGCTCCTGTAACCTACCCCACCAGCCACCCCATCTTTCCCCCCGCCCGCCAATCAACCCCATCCCGGCCCAGATACTCCTCTATCTCCGGGGCCGATCCATGGCTCACTCGGGGCGGGGCGGGGCGGGGGCTGAACCGGGGTAACCTCTGGGGGCTCTTCCCCCCACAGGGCTCGGGGAGCCTGGAGGTCGATAATGGTGGCGGGGGAGGTTCTTTATTGCCCAGAATAATGTAAAGAGATTAGGGGACTAACGTGTGCGGTGGGAGAAGGGGGGGACGGACCGGGGGATACAGGGCGGTGGGGGACAGACCGGCGGACATGGTGAGCTGTGGGGGACAGAAAAGAAGATTCGTGGCCAGGCAGATGGGGAACAGGAGGGGCGGGGGGGATGGACAGATGGGAGCCACGGCGGGACAGACCCGCACAGGCTGGGGAGGTTGGACTTCGGGGTTAGGTTCCGCCGCCTCCTTTCCTGCAGGTCTCCCCCTGCAGCTTCGCTCCCACCCCGGGAGGTTCAGCTGAGAAACCCCCTCCCCTCCAGATCAGGGGATCCTCCTTCCCTGCCCCAGGTTTCCATGCCCCCCTCCCCCGGGTTACCTGACCCCTCCCCAGGCCCAGGGCAACCCCTCCGGGTCCCAGTCCCGTGCCAGAACTAACCCAGTCTCTCCCCCACCAGGTTCTCCCCAGCGCGGCTGGAGCATGAAGACCGAGGAGGCACCATCCTGCTTGCAGCAGGCCACCCCGGTGCTGGGCTTCGGTGAGTGTCTGTATGGCCTGGGGTAGCCGAGAGACAGACCCTCCTCCCCGGGTAGGGAGTGGGCTGGCTGGGTCGCACCCCATCGCTGCTGACTGCCCGGCGTCCCCCGTCTCAACCCAGAGCTGTAGAATAGAGCCGGGACTTGTCTACACGGGTGCTGCTGATGGATTCGGTGTTTGCTGTTACTGCTCCAAGCCGCGGGGTGCGGCAGCCCCCCCTAGTTCCAGCACCACTGCTTGTCTACACAGGGACTGGCGCTGAAAGAACTACGTGGCTTTGAGTTCACACAGCCGGTTAGTTTGGTGCAAGTCTGGGAGTGGGACCTGAGTGTTTTCCACAGGAATTGAGCGATGCGGATAAAGGGGAGAGGGCTCAGAGAAGGGATAGGAGCATGATTACAGGGCTAGAAACCTGCCCCTGACAGATCTGTGACGGCAGGGGGGTAAGGCAGACTGACTAAGCGATGCCTGCAGGCCCCTGATTTAGTGTTACCCGCAAATACTGTTCGTTATCTAATGTGGAGTGTTTAACAAATGTCCATGTCTTCTGTTGGTGGATTTTGTGGTTTGTGAAAATAATGCAATTCATCTTTGTTAGGGTGTGGGGGAGAGGTAAGGGGGAGCCCCAAAATATTCCAGCTGTGTGCCCCAAAGGAGCTAATTCTGCCTCAACAGACTCCTCTTGGTAGCTTAACAAAGAGAAGGTTAAGGGGCGACTTGATGCAAGTCCACAAGTATCTGTTGGAGGGCAGAAATTTGATAATAGAAGGCTCTTCACTCTGGTTGTAGCCAGATCCAATGCCTGGAAGTTGAGGCTAGACAAATTCAGACTTTTAACAGGGAGGGTGATTAACCATTGGAGCAACTTGCCAAGGGTTGTGGGGGACTTTCCATCACTGGCCATCTTTAAATCGAGATGGGATTTTTCTAAAAGATCTACTCTACATCCAGCCCAGTTATTGGACCCTAAAGCAGGAAATGACACAGGGAACTCCTGTGGCCTGTGTTTCACAGAAGGTGAGACCAGATGACCAGTCCATTCTGGCCTTAGAATCTATGAATTAATTTGGTAAGGAATTGACAAACTTACATTGCAATGGGACTCTTGAAAGCAGTTTGCCCTTTAAATTAATGCTGCACATTTTGCTGATTGGAACTCATTCGCCATCTTGTCAGTTCCCAGCTCAGAACAGGAACAAGAATTTTAAAATCTCATGTTTTTAGCTCAAACGGCTGCATTTTTCTACCCTTTAATTTTAAAGCCTTGCAGTCGGTAGGATCCAAAATGTCAGAGGCTTGTTTACTTCCAGTTTCAAGTCCAGCCCCTTCTGAGGAGGTTGTGACTCTACCAGGGATTAGATGTTATTACAGACAAGCAGCATTCCCACTTACACCCTACACATCTTTTATCCTCCATCCCGCGACTGGATTGTTCTCTTTACGTTTTCTTAAGTTATTGCTGGGTGCTTGGCCTTGTGCCTAACAAAACTCCAGGTGTGAATTATTGACCGTGCCCTCAGCTCTCCTGCTCACATGGCCAGTGTCAGTGAATCACAATACAGGCTGGCCATGGGCATGGCTCTGTGGCATTCCACATAGCGTAATCCTTGGCAACAGGCTCACTTGGTCATTTAATAATCTAATGTAAAGTGTGTTTTGAACAAGGAGGGGGAACCTCGCAGCATCTGAAGTTTTGTGGCTCTCTTTAGTTCTTAGAGCTAGCTCAAGTTCACATACCTTTGTTCTTCATTTAAATATCTGTTCCTACTCCCTCCCCCCAAAAGCTATTTAAGTATTAAAGAATCCCCCCAAATCCCCTAACGGGGAAGCTTATGCTTTTTGTAAGGGATTGCAGTCACCACAAAACCCAACCACAGAAAGTTACACACTATACAGCTAATGGGACAAAAACAGAGCTGGTTTGAAATCTTGCATTGAAACCGTTATTGGACAGAAAACTGGGTTTTTGACCAAATGAAAATGTATGTGGACAGCGTCTCCTTTCCACAGAAAACTTTTGCTTTTTATCAGACAAACAAAAACATCAACCACCACCAACAGGTTTTGGAGTTTTGATGAAAAGTAAAATATTTCCATGGGAACACAAAAATCCATTTTTCCAACCAGTTCCAGACAAAGACCATGGGCCACATTTTCCGAGGAACCCAGCCTGGGCACTTTTGGAGCTGAGCAGAAAATCTGGTCTCTATTTAAGTGCCTGGATGGGAAATGAGCTCTTGAAAATCTGTCCCCAGTTGTGGGTGCTGAGCCCTTGGGAATCCAACCCTGGCAGCTATTTTTTCATGAAATTTTTTCTTTCTCCCCCCTGAGTGGGACATGAACCCTTGGGTATGTCTTCACTTCAGATTTATCGAAACCTGAGTTAATTCTGCTCCTAGCCTAGCGTGAGTGAGAGCAGCCATACAGCAATCTGGCACTGGAACTGTGTGATTGTTAGCAGGTGAGGAGCTGACAGGGCAGCCAATTTGAGTTACAAGTCCTGCCACACTTGAGTTAAGGGGGTTTTGTGCGTGGACAGGACTCAAGCTAGGGGCAACTCTTGAGCTAATTTCTGCAGTGAAGACAAGCCCCTACTGTCCTCTGCGTTTGAGCCAAGCTTTCAAATCCACAGTGTCTGTCAGTTCCAAAGTAGGCGAAACGAGATCCCGCAGCCTTAGTGACCGGTGAGTATCGCGAACAGGCTGGCACGTTTCCCCACAAAACCACAGGGAACCTCCCCTGACACCCCATCCTGACCCCGCTGGGCAAGCACTAAAACTAACCCCACCGCCTCGCCCTTTCTGCTTTAAATGGGACCTTCCTTGTTTGTGTGGGTTTAGACCTGAGCCTGACCCCGCTCCTGCAAAGTGTTGTCTACACTACCCCCAATCCCTTAGGTGTCTCTGAATATTTAGGGATAAGCAGCCTTGGGCACTGATTCAACAAAGCATGTACCTCATTTTAGGCAGTGGCTTAAATCCATCCCCATTCAGCAATGTAGTTATGCACATTCTTAACTTTTTGGCACATGCTTAGGTCTCATGGAAGTCAAATGGAACTTAAGCATATGCCTACAGTAAGCAGGCGCTTTAGAGCTCTGCTGAATTGAGGCCTTAATGCTTCTCGGTGTGCATTGTGCAGTTTCATTGCGCTCTGTGAGTTCAATCCTTGAGGGGGCCATTTAGGGATCTGGGGCAAAAATTGGGGATTGGTCCTGCTTCAAGCAGTGGGTTGGACTAGATGACCTCCTGAGGTCCCTTCCAACCCTAACCTTCTATGATTCTATTATTCTTGCAGCTGGTCTAGTACTGAAGTGCTGCAGCTCCGTCCTACATGACTGGCAGTAGCAGGTCCAGAGGCTCAGAGCTTTGTGGCTGTATTTCATTTGTTTTTCTTCTAAAGGTGCATCAGGTCCTCTCTTCTGAGCTGGTTGAGTGTTTTGAATAAGAAAAAGGTGTCTTCAAGTTAGACAAGCACAAAGGAAACAATTTTAAAGATTTCTTTTTTAAACTTATTTGATCATTCAAAAAGAGCCCCTCCCCACAAATCATAGCCCCTCCCCCCACATTCTTTTGGGCTGCTAGGACTCCCCCATTGCAACCTGGAGTGAATTTGTCCTGACTGAATTTACTTGCTTGTGATGACAAGGCTGACAGGCCCAGTGCAGCTAAGGGGAGTGCTAGCAATAATGAGTTGGAGGGGGAGGGACCATTATTAATTAATTGGATTACAGCAGCAGCCCCCACTGTGTTCTAGACCCCTTCCATACAGCACGGGCCCTGGCTCTAAGAGTTTATACTCTCAAGTCCCAGTCATGCCATGTGAGGGTATCAGTGCTTAATCTGTGCCAGGGCTGAGCTCCGGCACCTCTGGGCTTGGCAGTTCATAGTCCCGGCACCTCTGGACTTGCTGTGTCAGTTATGAATGTAAAAAAATTGTTTGAGCCCCAGCACTTCTTTCCTTACAATTTAAGCCCTGCAGGGGTCTGCTT
Organism: Lepidochelys kempii; assembly: GCF_965140285.1. Taxonomy (NCBI): domain Eukaryota; kingdom Metazoa; phylum Chordata; order Testudines; family Cheloniidae; genus Lepidochelys; species Lepidochelys kempii. Next base: position 27,345,471 of record NC_136399.1, read on the forward strand.
GCACAGTGGCTATTGCAGGATCAGAGACAGTGAGTTCAGGCAACAAAGCTCACAGGACAAACCACGCGATCATACTTCATCTAGTAAAAAAACCCATCCAATCTCCCACTGCCATGCTCTAGAGCCATTATTAAGTGGCTACGTTCTTACAGGCTTTACGGTAGAACTGAGTGACCTTTACAGCGAATCCTTTTCATGATAGGTATTACGGTAGCACTGAACGGTCCCAGCAGCACAGACAGGGAAACCCGCCTATACACAGACGTGCGGCTTTAACTATCCTGGACTAACTACTGTATCCTGGGTGAGCTGAAGCAGCCCAGCCCCCCTACTGGATGCAGTTCTAACAACATACATGTGCGTACGCAGGTGTAGCTGGGTGTAGGTTCTTGCACCTGCCTCATCCCTGTGCTATCTGATCGCCTTCCCATAGTGTGTTAGGCGATGCGGCTAGCATCTGTCACTTGTTTGGTCTTTTATCCTCTTCCCTGGCAAAACAAGCTCACTGACATATTTTATTTCGGGAGCACAGGTGCTGGAACGAGGGGTGCTGCAGCACCCCATGACTTGAAGTGGTTTCCATTATATACAAGGTTTACAGTTCGGTTCAATGGCTCTCAGCACCCCCCACTATAAAAACTGTTCCAGCCCACCTGTTACACCCCACACGCACCTGTATTGCTGTGTGTTTATTAGAGACATACACCTTGCACTATTCCCCTAAGGGAAGGGAAGTAAGCTCTCCTGGTATAACTGTGTTCAGCCAAGGAGTTGCATTGGTCTAACGCTATCCGTAAGAAGTCACACCCCTAGCTGCTACAAATAGCGAGTGTGGAGCAGACCTTGGTAAGAAAGAGTCCCGTCCCCAAAGAGCCTATGGGCTAAATAGACAAGACCAGCACAGGGTGGGAAGGGAAATATCTTGCCACCATTCATCGCAGGGAATAGAACCTCGATCTTGTGGGTCCCAGTCCAGTCTAGTGCTCACCCCACTAGGTCATGCTACCTCCATTACTCCGTGGGCAAGATGTTTCCCTATGGATGCTGAGGGGATGGGGGAGGGTTTATAGGTTTTATTCCCTCCAGCTGGCCCCGTCCTCTGATTTGCAAGCCCCAGGGTTTAGTTCAGAATGTGTTTGAATCTGAAAGCTGTCGAGGGCTTGGCGTAGTTCTGAATGTCAGTTGATGCTGGCAGAGCTGCGCTCGGGCAGCCCTGCTCAGGAATGGATCGTACGGGCAGCTTGTTTGCAGTGGCAGGCAGCAGTTCAGCGGAGGGGGCTGGCTCAGGTCCTAGTGAGTCTGAACGCAAAATCTAACAGGGGCTAGCAAGTGGGGTGAGTAGCCGCCTTCACTCATGATCCTCAGGCTCCCAAGGTGCCAACTACGGTAATAAGCCCTGATGAACCTAATTAATGTTATTTACTGTGAATGATTTCTCCTGGTTTTATGTAACAATGATAAGGGTACCCTTAAAGGCTAGTGATGGGCCAGTAGCTTAGCGCTAAAGAGGATCCTAGCAGCTGCCTTGTCTGAGCCTGCTCAGAAGTGTGCTGGGCTGAGTTCAAGCAAGTGTCTTGGACCATTTTGCAGTTGTATGTGGGTTTGGTACTCATGAAAGACTCTAGCTCTTGCTACAACTAGACATAAAGAAGGCAGACACTTTACAAATTGCCCCTCCACAGATTCCAAATGGCTACACTTTGCTCCACTCTTCCAGTCGTTCGCTTCCCACACACAGCTGTTCCGCTGCCCCTGAATCCTGACCCACAGTCCCCTGTTATTCCAGCCTTGGGCTCCTCCCCCTAACTCTTCAGATGCCCCTCAATCCTGACCCCCAGCTCTCCTGCTATTCCAGCCCTGGACTCTCCACAGGTGCACAGAGCTCTGTAGGGTTGTGCTGCTGAAATGCAATGAATGCTTAACTGTACTCACTTCTAGGCTCCTCTCATGTGGAGTTTGGTGAAAGGAAAGGCGGGGAAGGATGAAGGAAGAGGCAGTGGGAGGGGCAAGAAATTGGGGTAAGAGGAGCTGGAGGCAGAAGAGAGAGAGAGAGACGTAAGAGAAAACATAAAGATTAAAGCAGGGGAGAGAACAGAAACAAAACACAAGCAGAGCAAGCCTGAGTGAGCAATGCTCCAGGAGAAACCAGAGGCAGGAGGCATTGCTTCCTAGAACCCTGATTCATGCCCCCAACAGTGGCAGAAGCATTGGGGCAGTGTTTACAGTGTATGTGGGAGGAATTCTCCAGGAGGAGCAGACCTGGCAAAAATAAATACATACAAATAAATCAAGCCAGGTCACTTAGTGGGAAATTGTTGCAAATTAACTAAAAGGGTTAAACTGAAGTGGATTCGTTAAACTTAATTAAACCCTTGTGTGGATGCTGGTATTCAAAGTTAAAGTGATCTTAACTCAATTCACTTCACTAAACCAAATTAAGGCCAGTTCCATTCTGAATAACAGCATCCACGCAGGGATTCAATGTGGTTTAATTAAACCACTTCAGATTCACATCTTTAGTTAATTTGGATTAATTTTCCTGGATGTCTGTGTAGACAAGCCCTCATCAAAACTACTGCTCCCAGATTGAGGTTAGACTTCCCACACACCCTTTTTTCAGACTACTTTAGGCACTGATCTGGGGAGATCCTGAACTGCTAGACTCCAACATACAGGCAGTAAAAGAGCTCAGGAAGCCATGGAGAGGAACAGGGCTGCGTTTCTGTTAGCTGCCACTTTCCCAAACCATCTCAGCACTGATATTCCTCCATCAAATTGAGCTGCTTCCCCTGCTCTGACTTCCCTCTCCCAGGCCACAAGAATATCTGCCCATCTTCTTCCATACTGGCAAGCACGTGGCTTGGTGAGAGCCTGGGGGGAGGCAGCTCCTGGTGGGGAGGCAGCAGAGGTTGTTGCTGCTGTAGTAAAGAATCCTGCTTAAGCAGCGAGATGCAGCAGGAATGATTGTCTAACGGCAGAGGCTGGGCCAGAGCAAGGGCAATGTCAGGCCATGCAGGGTTAGGGCTCTCCCAGCACCTGCCTTTGAATCACAGCTACGGTTTGTTTCTATTGCAGTAACACCTAAGGGCCCCATTGTACAAACAAATAACAGAGACCAGGCTGGGCCCCAGAGGCTTCCCAGTCTAAGATATGATGCAAAATCTGTAAAGCACAGAGCCTGATTCTCCATTACCCTGCACCAGGTACTGTGATTTACCCCAGTGCAAGGACGTGAGCGTAGAACGCTACCATACTGGGAGAGTAACTTTTTACACTCACTTTACACTGCAGAAAGTGAATGTAGGAGGTGTGAGGGGCCAAGGAATCAGGCTCCTGGATTCGAGCCTGGCTCATACATCATCAGAATTGTTAGTTAGAGGGCCAGTTCCTTGGGCAGGCTCTGTCCTCTGTCACACCCGTTGCAGAAAACTGAATTGTGACACTCTGCTGAGTGCAAGGGGCCTGCACAGGTGTTGCTGAGGGGCTGATTTGACCCACAGAACCTTTATTATTGGAGGGTGCGTGACCAGGGCTGCCTAGTGTCCCTGCTTGCCTCGCAGATCCCCTAGGTAGTGAGTTTAGCAAGGCTGGAAAATCAACTCTTCCCTTCTATCTTTGCAGACTGGCTAGAAATCCCACAGCCCACTTCCCCCAACGCTGTGCACATGGCGCCCCTTTCCAAAGCAGGGCTGCTTTGCGTCCCCAGATGAGAGGGGCACAGAGCATCTCTGAGGAGGGAATTCTGTGGCCTTTCTTTGTTGGACATGCCAGTTCTCTCATGACTGCGACATCCCTAGTGCTCACATGGGTTAAAACTCACCCTGACCAGGGCCCAGCGCGAGGCCTAGACACCTGCGTGTCCCCCATGCAGGCCCCAACACAAGGCCTAGCTCCCAACCCTTGCTCTTGGGCAGGGCCCACCATCAGGCCTGTCTGACCCCGGCAGGTCCCAGCAAAAGGCCCTAGTCCCACCCCTGCCCCTGGGCAGGGCCCAGCATGAGGCCTAGGCCCCACTTAAGCCCTTACAAAAGGGGTAAATGTCACCTATGTGACTAGCTGGCACCTCTCCCACGCCCGCAGTAGGCTCTGGGTGAGCTCTGCCCCACGAGCCTGCCCAAAGGAGGATAAAAGAACAAGAGGCTGGTGAAGGGACAGGACAAATCAAGGGTTTAAAAACCTGAGCAGCTCAGCATGATGGGTGGGGAGACAGTGCACTCGGCTAAGGTACTTCATACCTGCCTGGCTCAGCCTACAGCCCAGATCCAATGCGCCAGAGAGCGTATTTATTACCCACCCGCATGCCTCTACCTTGGAGTTATCGCAGGGAAGCCTTTGAAGGGTAGCCATAGATTTATGTGATGATAACATCCAGGGGAAAAAATCTCAAGTCTCTGGAGCTCTCGCTATTTTAACTGGTTTAGCACCGCATCCCCCTGACTGGGATTAATCTGGCATACACCTGGGAGGCACAGGCTGGCTGTTCAGACCCAAATCTGACCTCCTTCCAAACTCTTATTGTAGATTGTCAAAAGTACTCAGCATCCAACAGCTCCTCTTGAGAACCACACATGCATCCCTGAGAACAACAGACCGTGCATATATTACGCCATTGAGAACCGTGGCGAACAGACACACACACACCCCACCACTGAAAACAGTGGGAGCTGCTGGGAGCAGATCACTTCGGAAAATCTTGCCAATGGTGCAAGTGACACTTGGGGCATTTTCAGCCCCCAATGTGCTGGTATTATGTGACTACCAAGTCCTGAGTGTAAGTGCTGGGTACTCTTGAAGATCTAGCTATTACAGACCCGAGGGGATGGTCTTCTGCATTCTATATTTCTCTTTAGTGGTGGATTTGGGGGGCAGGGGAGAGGATTTTTAAAAATGTACTACCTGGAAATTAGAAACCAATCCTGTAGATGCCATATATTTTTGTGGGACAAACTTTTTTACTTATTTATAAGATTGTAAAAATATGTGCCCAATACAGTGTTCTCTCTCTCTCTCTCTCTCTCTCTCTCTGGGTGCACGTACGGCAATTGACACGAGTAACACATGGCTCTAAAACAGATTTAGCGCAAACATGAGGCCTAGGCCCTGCTTAAATCCAGCTTCGGCCCTTGAAGCCGGATTTAAGCAGCACCTAGGCCTTGTGCTGGGTCTCCTCCCCAGGGGTGAATTCCACCTTAGCAGCATTTGGAAACATTTCCTTAGCATTTGGAAACATTTCCTTAGCAGCATTTCCCATTTGGAAACCAGTCCTCCTTCGTGTGGCTCATTTGCCTTTTTCTCTGTTGCCAGGGACAGACTCCAAAATGCGGGAGGTTTGTGCCGGCTGTGACATGCCCATCTCCGACCGGTTCCTCCTGCGAGTCAATGAGCGCTCCTGGCACGAAGGCTGTGTGAAGTGTGCCGCCTGCCTGCAGCCGCTGTCGGGCACCTGTTACTGTCGCAACCGGCAGCTGTACTGCAAGCATGACTATGAGAAGTAAGTGCCTCTGGCTTTGAGTTTGGCTCCCCCCACGTCACAAGCTCTGGCTATTGTGTTTGAGGCTGCCATTAAGGGGGAAGCCAAGCAGAGAGAACAGGTGTGAGATGGATTCCTGGAGATGGGCTGTGAAGAAGAGATGACTGTAATGATATGCAGCAGGGGATAGGACGCGTAGGGTCAGGTTATGTATATTGCAGGAGTATCTAGAGGCCCATTGTACTGGGTGCTGCACAGACCCAAACAGCAGAACCCCTATTTTACCAAGTAATTGGAGATAATGAAATCGAACATATCAGCATTACGGCAGGTTCATTGCGTAAGCTGCAGTATGGAGCACTGCATCACTTTCTGCTTGCCCTTCAAACCACTGCAAAGCACTTTCCAACGCACTGAAGGTATTGGACTGTGAAGGGATGTCGACTTCTTCACCATGACTTTCACTGGGTCATGTATTTTTTTTTCACAAGGGAAGGAAGAATGGTTGGTGTAACTTATTGTTTGTAAGATTGGTGTTCATAAAATCAGGGTTCTGTTGTAGTGAGAGACCGTCCCTGCCCTAAATAGAATAGAGCTTGCAAAATTTTTCCAGTGGGACAGTTTTCCATTGGAAAATGCAAATTCAACACAGTCGAAACATCCACGGCAACATACAGGATCAACTTTGTCAAAATGTTTATAGAAAAACTATCAGAGCACTTCATTTTGATTTTATTGTTTCTAAAATAGAACGGCTGAAATGAGGCACTTTGATAAGGTCATTTTGATCTTTCCAAAACGTTTCCAAAATGGAAATTTTTCACAGTGAATTTTGAAATCTTGATGTTTTGTTCCAATTTAGGATTAAAGGAAATTTTAAAATGTCAGAATTTCCTGAGGAATGGAACTTCTGAGCTTCGACCAGCTCTAAGATAGACAAGATAGTAGGGGAACAGAGGCTGGTCGTGATTTGACCAGGATCATGGAGCTGGGACTAGAACCCAGGAGTCCCTGACTCACACTGATACAGCACCCTTCAAATCAGTGGGAATGCACCAGTGCAACTGAAGGCAGAATTTTGCCAGTGCAACTCTGCGGTAGGCCCGTTGCTGAGTTGCAAATGCAGAGAGAGAGAGATGCAACGGGGTACTAGAGAATACCATGCACAGTAAGTAGCTGGCTCTCCGTGGCTCTATGCCTGGTTCCAGATCGGAACAGAAGCATTTTGCATAGGCGTGATAGCATGAGATTCCAGAGCAACAGAGACCCAGGCCCTGCCTATCTGAGCAGAGACAGCTACTAACAAAGACCTGGAACATTCTGCCCCTAAGGGGAAAGTTAGATCTTCCAAAGAGCCGGGAGGGACAGGGATGCGTGCAGCTGTGCCATCCTGCGGGAGCTGAAGTGCATGGAGTTCCCTTAGTTTAAAAGGGAGGGAGCTGCCAGTGTGGAGACCAGGTTCTGGTTTGGAATTTGATCCCCAACTTTGTGGTGCAAAATGGCACCGTTCTATTGACATTCCAGGCAGGTTGCTAGATCTGTTTGTTTGCACCGGCTCCTGGTGAGCGCAATGGAGCTTGGAGAGGGCACTGAGCTGTGTTTCTCCTCTGCTTGGCTGATGGTAGTTGGTTTGTCTCCCCCCTATGGAGAGGGGGTAGAGCCACCTGGACTGTTACTTATAGACTCTGTTTTGAGTGGCTGACAAGGGCTCCAGGAGCACAGAATGGGGCTGCTCTGCTAGGCTGGTTATGGGTTATTTTTACATTTTGTAGATTAAAGTAGGTGCCAGAGTAGGAACCAGTTCGGGCAGGAGCTGTATTGTGTGTATCTGGAAGCAGAGATGGCGTTTCTGCCAAACGAAAGCGTGTTTGTGGTTGTCAGAAATGTGTAGTTAAAAATGTTACCAGTTCCCTCAAGGAAACACAGGTAGATGGTGAAGCAGCCTTCCCATCTGTCTGCGGGCTACTTCGCATGCTGTGTGTTGCAGTCCCAAATAGCCACTTCTACATGTTATATCCCCAAACAAATCTGGGATGAGAGAGCCTGTTTTTGGAATTGTATTTGTACATTTGTAATGGAGGCAGAAGCCCAAACCATGACAATAAGGGATTTGCACTTTGGCCCACCTGTGAACACCCGTATTTTTGCAGCTCCTTCCACAGCCTCCTTCCCCCAGAGCTCCTGCTCCCACCATCCAGCCCAGAGACACTAGGGGTAGAACCTGAGCTCCATTTAATAGAGCCGTTGAAAGATTTTTCTCTCCTAATATTAAATAAACCTGGAACCCGAAAAGAGGAAAATGGAGACACAAAAAGGGAATAAATTTGGCAATTGGCACCAAGAGGAATCCAGCTATTAGTTGGCTCAGAAATGTCTGTAGGCGAGCATTTACCGCCGATCCACCTTTGTCAGCAAGACCCAAGCTCTAGGGTTCTTGACAGCCTCTAGAGATACGTTTTTCCTGTATTTGTACAGTGCCTAGCGCAGTAGGGTTGTGATGTGTGACTAGAGCCCCCAGGCACTACCGTAATACACCTAATAAATAATGTACAGCCCCTAGCACAGTGGGGTCATGGTCTGTGGCTGGAGCACCTAGGCACTACCATAATACACCAAATAAACAATGTACAGCGCCTAGCACAGCACCTAGCACATGGTCCATGGCTGGAGCACCTAGGCCACAGGTGGGCAAACTACAACCTGCGGGCCACACCTGGCCCATGGGACCATCCTGCCTGGCCCCTGAGCTCCTGGCCCGGGAGGCTAGCCCCCGGCCCCTTCCCCACTGTCCCCGCTCCCCAGCAGCCACACTGCTGCGTGGCGCAATGCCCTGGGCGGGGGCGCTGCAGAGCCCGGCCTGACCCAGTGCTCTGTGCTGCGTGGCGCGGCTGCCTGTCGTGGTGCAGCTGCGCTGCCAGTCACAGGTGGTCCTGGCAGCGCGGTAAGGGGGCAGGGAGCAGGGCGGGGGGGGTTGGATAGAGGGCGGGGAGTTCGGGGGGTGGTCAGGGGCATGAATAGGGGTCAGGGCGGTCAGAGGGCGGGGAACAGGGGGGTTGAATGGGGGCAGGGGTCCCAGGGCGGCAGTCAAGAAGGAGAGGAGGGGTTGGATGGGGTGGCGGTGGGTGGTCAGGGGACAGGGAGCGGGGGGTGGGGTGGGGGGGGCAGGGATCCCAGGGGGGCAGTCAGGAAGGAGGGGGGGTTGAATGAGGTGGTGGGGGGCAGTTAGGGGTGAGGGGTCTGGGGGCGGTCAGGGAGAGGGGGTGGTTGGATGGGGCAGTGGGGGGCAGTTAGGGGTGGGGGATCCAGGGGCAGTCAGGGGACCGAGAACAGGGGAGGTGGATGGGACAGGAGTCCCTGGGGGGCCATCAGGGAACGGGGGGGTTGGATGGGGCAGGAGTCCCGGGGGGGCCATTAGGGGGCGAGAAGCAGGGGGGCCGGATGGGGGGCTGGGCCATGCCTGGCTGTTTGGGGAGGCACAGCCTCTCCTAACCAGCCCCCCATACAATTTCAGAAACCCGATGCGGCCCTCAGGCCAAAAAGTTTGCCCGCCCCTGACCTAGGCACTACCGTAATACACCTACTAAACAATGTACAGCACCTAGCACAGTGGGGTCGTGGTCCGTGGCTGGGGCTACTAGAAGCTACCGCTGTATAAATGAATGCTACCAATACTGAATGGCAAAGCTCTTCTTCCTTGTCTTTTAAAAACAGTAACTCAATAATTCATTGGTTTCAGAGTAACAGCCGTGTTAGTCTGTATTCGCAAAAAGAAAAGGAGGACTTGCGGCACCTTAGAGACTAACCAATTTATTTGAGCATAAGCTTTCGTGAGCTAGCTGTAGCTCACGAAAGCTTATGCTCAAATAAATTGGTTAGTCTCTAAGGTGCCGCAAGTACTCCTTTTCTTTCAATAATTCATTGACGCCATCCAGAGGCTTCTGATGACTTTCCTAACCAAGAAGAAAGATAGTGTTGTGGTGTAAGCACAAGACTAGGAGTCAGGACTCTGGGTCCTATTCTCAGCTCTGCCACTGACTTACTGTGTGACCCCCACCTGGTGCCTCAGTTTACCCATTTGTAAAATGGAAAGGAGGATCCTGATGTCTTGCCTAGCTTCATTCAGATGGACCGAATTCCTCTGTAGCAGGGAGGGTTGGAGAGCAAGGTGGCACCTGCTCTCTCTTCCCCCAGGGAGACCCCTGGATCCCTGGCGGTATCTGTTGTGATGGTTTCAGGCTGAGCTCCAGATTATTAGCAATTTGTGCATTTAAATTTCTTGCAGTCTGGAGGAACTTGGGGCTGGCCAGGCTGAGGTGTCGGGAGCTGGCTGGAAAGGAGTTAGGGGGGTGAGCTGTGGGGGCACAGGGTGGGGTTATTCCTGAATTGCCAGCCAAGAGCAGCACAGAGGTATGAAGGGGATGCAGGGGACTCTGCTCCTTTCCCTTAAACACACTGGTCCAGCTGGGACACAGCCATCTGTAGCCACGTCCGCACTGCAAAAAGACAAGCCCTGAGTTTTTGGGCCCTGTGGACATGGGTGGGGCCCCCACCTTCCTCAAACTAGGGCTGCTCCAGGGGCTGCCAGCCCTGCATGACACGAACAGTGCACTGAGCTCCTGCACAGGGAGTGCCCCCCCATACATACCAACCCCACCCCAGAATTCCCCTCTCTCCCCATCCCCACATGGGCCCCCAAATGGCTCTTCAACCCCACATATACCCCAACAACCCTCCACCAGCCCTCACCTATCCTGATGACCTCCCCACACACACACACATCCCAGCGGCCCTGACATACATCCCAGTCACTGCAGCCCCCAACGTCTCATCCCCCGATCCCAACATCCCCCACTTGCTCCCAATCCCTCACCCCGCAGCCCTCCAACACTCCCCACTCATCCCATAACCCCCCTACAACTCACCCCCGCCCATCACTTAGTTCTGGGACATTCCTGGCCACTCTCCAGCACGCCCGTCCCACTTCCCGGTTCAGCGCACCTCTCCTGTCCCAGCCTAGGGCAGCTCCCCCAGACCCTGGCTGCCCAGCACAGCGCACTCCCATTGCCTGCCCCTGCAGTTGCATGGCTCCACGCCCCTCAGGTTTGGCCAGACTGCCATCTATCCTGATGGGGGCAGGGGAGGCAGCCGGCCCGAATCTGAGTGAGTGGCTGTTGCAACCTGTTGCATGGGGTTGCAGTGCTGCTCAGTTGGCTCTTTCCCCTAGTGGTCAGGGGCCCCCCTGAGACGGGGTCCCTGTGAAAGTGCACTAAGGGCACATGGGTTAATCTGGGCCTACAAAGAGGGGTGCTGTTGCATTACTTTAGCAATCTCCATGTTAAATCCCAGAGGAGACGAGGCACAGGTAGTTCTAACCCTGATGCTGCTAGTCAAGGCCAGTCCATTACCCACCATGACCTGGCAGCCACCATGCATGCAACTTGCAAAATGTATTATTCTTTTGGGGAAGTGGGGGTGGGGCGGGGTGAAAGACCATTGGCTCTGTTAGGTCTTGGCTCTGGCTCTGGAAGGAGGGTACTTTGGGGAGCTGGTGCATGGGGAGCTGATGTTCCCAGTCCTGCTGCCCCTACCTCCCTTTCCTTCAACACGTCTGGAACAGCGATAAGCTGGAAGAACCTGATGGGAGGAGAGGGGCTGCTCATCCCTAACGGGGCTTTGAATGATTAACCAAAGCTGCAGCCTTATGACTCCTCATGCTGGCCAAGTGGCAAAGCTCCATGGAGCGGGTCAGGGGAGATCCTGCAGGAGGTTATCTCCCTGTGAGGAGCACTTTGATCACGGCTATAAGCATTGCAGCTGCTTTGGGCGGACACTTGGCTCTCCCCTGCCTTGCAGCGTGGGGGATGATTCAGAGCTTACATAGGTTCCTTATTTCCTGAGGCCAGAGTTGAAATAACCATGGTGACATTCGGCCAAACTTTAAGAACCCAATCAGTTACCAAAATGACTTTGAACTCTCCCTCTGCCCCTTTCCTCGGCCACATTGTCAAGACTTGGGGTATCTGTGTGAGCCACAGCTTCTCCTTTGGAATTAGCCTGGACATACCAGCTGAATAGGGCATCTGTGACGTCAACTGGGGATGTCATGAACCTTGCAGCTCGGCCTGGAATTTGTGACATCGGGTAGTGTCACCATGGCAGCTCATGATGTCACAAAGACCGGGCTACAACACCACGGAATGAATCAGCAGGAGAAACAGGGCAAATGCAAGGTGAACCAGTGGGGTTTGGTGGCTAGAGCAGGGACAGGGTTGGGAGTCAGGACTCCTGGGTTCTCTTCCTGGCTCTGGGAGTGGAGTGGGTGCTAGTGGTTAGGTTAGAGGGTGGGCTGGGAGTCAGGACTCCTGGGTTTCTCTTTCCAAACATAGGCCTCCTGTGTGGCTTTGTGCAAATCACATCCAGTCTCTGTGACTGGTTTCCTGGCTGTGCTCTGGGGATAAGAACGGTCACCTCCTGCACAAGGGCAGGGTGTGCTTAGTCTTGCGCCATTTGCGATCCACAGCTGGGGGGAGCATGTGCTGTTGTGAAAGATGAGAGCGTCTATCTCCGCACAGATAGGTCTCTGGCAGCCGGCATTGCTGGGAAAAGAAATACAGAGACGGCACATGAGGGTTTGGGGAGGCTGCTGGGAAGGAGACATGGTGCTTTGTAAAGTTTCCTGGAGTTTGGCAGCCGCCTTTAAAGATTTTTCTTAACAGTCCAATCTTATCTCCTCCGCGCTTCAGAAGAGAGAACACAGCCGCCTCCCTGCCGGTGACGCAGACGCTTGGCAGCAAGCAGGGACAGTAATAAAAATACCAGGGCTTGCCCACTTCCCAGGGTTGGTTAGTCATCAGACACGAGCCAGAAACTGCTGCAGCTGGCCATTCCTCAATGTAAGGGGACACTGTTAACATCAGCTTCTCACAGTTTGTGCCACCCATTCTCCATCACCTCCTCTGGCTGGCTGCTGTTGCTTTATTTCACAGCGCCCACAGCTCTGCCAGATACATCACAGGCTGGTCCCTGCTCAAAAACACTTACAGTCTGTGGCCCTGAACTTGCACTGGAAGCCAGGGAGGGACTTCAGAGATGTTTAGGCCTCATGTTGCCCTTATGCACTGGGGTGATATTCACCCGGAGGCCAAGATAGGCTCATAGAGCCATCGCCTGGACACGGAGGGTGACTTTCCAAAGGGCTGAGCTCCTTGCAAGTTGCTGAGCTCAGTTATTGTGTTTCATGCTTTTGAAACCAGGTTACAGGGGCCCTGTGTAAGTGAAGAAAAACGATGTTTGCTTAAACCACATTAGCTCAGGGCTTACCTGCACACGCATGTTATGCATTTTTAACTGTAATGTACAGTTACACTGGAACAACCCGCTCACCCAGTGTGGAGGGAGTGCTTTATACTGGTGTAAGTTATTCTTATACCAGAAAGGAAGTAACTGATACAGGTGTGAGGTACCTTTATCACTGCATTCACACTTGGGGTAGTACCGGTCTAACTCTCTAGGTCAAAATCACACCCCTAGCTGACATAATTACACCAGTACAGACACTGTGTGTGGATCTGGACCTAGGCTACACCAGGACCAGCACTTTAAAGGTGTTAAGACACTCTTTACAGAGCCTGAGTTAGGTGCCTAAATACGGGGTGTTTTCAAATGCATGTTTGGGCAACAGAGTCATAGATGCCTTTGAAAATCCCATCTGTAAATCATTATTTAGGAACTGAAATAAGCCTCTAAGGGTAAAATTTTCAAAAGCACCCAAGTTCCTTTTTAAGAGATTTGGGCACTTCGGAGCATTGGCTTTCAAGGAAACTGACTTTTTTGACAATGGGACTTGGGTGCTTTTGAAAAATTCACCCTTAGAGGCTTATTTTGGTGCCTAAATAATGGTTCATGCATGGGATTTTCAAAGGAGTCTATGGGAGTTTGGTGCCCCAAGTCACTTCTGAAAATGAGACTCAGGCTCCTTAGTCACTAAGTTTCAGAGGAGCAGCCGTGTGAGTCTGTATCCGAAAACAGAACAGGAGGACTTGTGGCACCTTAGAGACTAACCAATTTATTTGAGCATAAGCTTTCGTGAGCTACAGCTCACTTCATCCGAATAAATACATTTGTTAGTCTCTAAGGCCACAAGTCCTCCTGTTCTTTTAGTCACTAAGTGGTTTTGAAATCCTTCGGCACTCTTGAAGGTTTTACCCTAACACACTTAGGCTCACAGGCTGCTATTTTCAAAGGAGTCTAACTTCCAACCCTCATTTTTTAAAATCCTGTCCTCCCGTGTTTGTATTCTTAGCCTTCTTACATGTACGCACACGCACAAACCCAACCCTAGTGTTTTGGTCAGGGACTGATCTGGTTTGCAGAATCCAACGTCACCATGGGCAGCAGTTTAGACCATGGCTGTAGCGTGTTGACCCAAAGGGGAGACCCGTCTGGCACATATCCCTCCTTATGTGAACTGCGCAATAAGAGGAAAATGCTTTAATGGAAAGATAAGCCAACAGCTGCAGCTGAACGTGGGGGAAGGAACGGGCTGTTGATCTAGAGATGAAATGTTAAGCCCGAAGATGGATGTTGCTCTCCGGTCCCTATCATATAAAACCACAATCTGAAGGCTTTTGTAAAACTCTCTCTTCCCCTTTTGCTTGGGGCCCCGCCAGCTATCCCAGCGCTTCGTTTGGGCACCTGCCCTGTAAATCCCACTCTGTGCAGCTCGTGTAAATGGTATCAAACAGCAACAGTTCGGGGGGAGGAAAATACTCTCCACTGATGATAAAGTGGCTGCAACGGCCCGGTCCCGGGCGCCTTGTTTACTTTGAAGTTTGTTTTGTGGGATGACAGGCGATGCGGGGGCTGCTGGGGAGCTGTCAGGAGGGATGTGAACCGCAGCCTCGCTCTGGCAGGCATCCTTCTCTCCTCCGCGCTCTCCCGCTGCCCATGTGGAGATGATTTGCTTGTCCTCTTCAGAGATACCGGCTGAACTCGGCTCGAACCTGCCTTGCCAGGCACTCCATCGCCGGGCTGCTCTCACGTGACCGGTGCAACTGAGCACAGAGACAGAACCCCTGAAATGCCACCTCGGCCCCTGGTCTTGACTCTGGCCTCTGGGCCCAGAGAAGTCTATTTGGAGTTTCTCTGATGTCGACTCTGAAGGCAGAGAGCCAGGGACAGCTGACCAGCCAGCACGTCCCAGCGGGTGCCTTTGCCCAAGTCCCCTCTTGGTGCCTAGATTCCTCCCTTTGCATTTTCTCAGAGTTGCAGAGTATCACGTGACTGGCCTGGTGCAGTTCTTGGGGCTGGGGACACCCGCCTCTGTGGCGTCCAGGGCCGAGCCCCAGCCAGAGGCAGGACACTGGGCTTGATGGGCCAGTGGGCTCTTCAAGGAGGGCAGTGAATCCTTCATGTTGTCACTTTACAAACCTCCTGAAGATCACCATAGAGTTCCCCTCATTTCCTAGGGGTCTGTGTAGGCAGAGCTGGGGCTGGGATTGCAGGGGGACTGTGGGTCGGGATTGGGGGGCATTGGCAGAGCTGGGGTGGGGAGCTCAGCTTCCTTTGCCTTTCCTCATTATGCATTCTTTGGGCCTGCACCTCCCCTCCCTGGGGAGATACCAGGCCTTTGTTCGGTCCTGCACAGGGACACTTTGTGCTGGGCTGGCCCAGCATCTGTAAAGGGGGCGGGTGGGAACAACCCGACACAAGCAGGGATCTTTCTAAGCTCGGGATGAAAGGGAGCAACAAACATGTATTCTTCTTGTTGAAGCCTGGCTGAAAAATATGGAGAATCCCCATGAGCCTTGGGGAGAGGTGGGCCTGGGGCGCTGCAGGTGCAGCAATAATCGCACCCAAATGCCTGGCGTTCATCATCTGCAGTGTGTACCGCTTGGTTCAGTGGCTTTCAGCACCCCTGGACGGGAACTTCTCATACTCCAGGACGGTGCTGTGAGGTGGAGAGACTAGGCAGGGGGAGGAGGGACCCTTGATATAAAACACTCTGGGACGCTGCGGTAATGACCCACATTGCATTTGTGCTGCAGCCATTTGGGTCCAGGCTGTACGATTGTGCAATATTTTTAATCCAGGGGAACCAGGAGGCCCAGATGCCAGCTGGGGAAAAGGGAACTGGAGGCTGTGATGTGTGTGAACAGGGAATGAAAGTGCAGGTGAGCCGATCCCCATTCGTCAGGCAGGCTAATCGGGTCACTGGCATCTTCAGTCTCCTGCACTTGGGAGGGTGCTGGCAGGCAGGGGCCTGGGAGCCATTGTGCGTCCAGGGCTGCATAGGCGAGGGGTGAGCCAGCAGCACACGCCCTTCCAACCACTCCTCCCTGCAGAACAGGCTCCGAGCAACACAATGACCCTCTCCGCTCGGCTCTAGGTGACTGATCTGGGTTCACACGCCTTGGCAGCCACTCCATGAGGGCAAGTTAATGTTTAAAGACCATGTGGGAAGGCTTGGTTTGAAGGTTTAAAGACCATGTGCTCCCCTTGGAGCAGAAGAGAGAAGATCGCCAGGGTAGGAGAAGCCATTGGCTCTGGGGTTGGGAGGATGAGGATTCGGCAATTAACCTGCTAAAGGAAACCAAAGATTGTTTTAATAACAGATTATTATTATTTGTCACAATATCCCATGACCAAGGTCTGGGCCCTGTCACGCCAGGCACTGCAGACACACAAAGTGAGAGACAGTCCCTCTAAAGAACAAAGGCACAGCAAAAGAAAGTAACTTGCCCAAGGTCAGCACAGGGAGTCTGTGGCAGAGTCAGGAATAGAACCCAGGTCTCCTGATTCCTACCCCTGTGCCCTACCCAGGGGGCTGTAGGCTTAGGGTCAGAGTCTCTATTGCCGCCTGTGTCATTGTTTAGGCCAGTGCACAGGGATGTAAAATGCCACCGGGTTCGGACCCAGCGTGCCCTGGTGGGAAATGACGGCACAAAGGGCCGCACAATGGTGAAGCAGGCAGACAGGTAGCACGGTGGAGCGTGGCCTGGCATGTAAAGCATTGAGTGGCATAAAAGCCAGCGAAGAGAGATGAGAGGCTCTTTATTCGCATGCAGCGAGGAGACGGGCACAGCTCCAAGACCGACACGTCAAGATAAGTTTGTGACATAAGCATTAAAAACAATCCTCGTTTGATACAATAAGCATCCTCTGCCTCAAGAAGAGCAGGGCTGGGAGAGCCGGGGAGGCTGCAGCCTGCGGGGCTCTGAGAACTGGCGGAGGGTGGAGCCCAGAGCTGGGAGAGCGGAGGGGGCTGCAGGTCAGGATTGAGGGGGGACATGGTGAGGGAAGTAATATCTTTCACTGGACCAGTGTCTGTTGGTGAGAGACACAGGCATTCAAGTTTAGACAGAGCTTTGGCTCGGGTCTTCTTTGGATTGAAGGGGACTGTCAGGGGACAGGGGATAGCAAGAGGTCTGCAGGTTGGGACTCTGGGGCATCAGCAGACCCGGAGGTGGGGTTGGGAGCTGAGGGCTGCAGATCAGGACTGAGGAGCATCAGCAGAGCTGTGTGTCGGGGGGGGGGGGCGGAAGGGGCGTAGCTGCAGGCCAGGATTGAGTTGGTTCACCCACAACGTGCTTCCTGTTGCTTACCCAGCCTTGCTTCGTGAATAGGGTCGCTGATGCTCACACGCCTGTCCCAAGCTGTGGCTGCTCATATGGTTATTGATGATTTATTACTCCCGGCACAGACACAGCAGGAGGCCTGGTCCCTGCCCTTTGGAGCTGAGTCCCCACCCTGCCACCCTGGCAGCCTTCGCAGCCAAGAGTTGGTTCTTGTTCTGCAGCACAGGAGGGTCCCTTCTCCGCACCCCTTTGGGGCTGGAAGGAGGGAATAAGAAGTGACTGTGTGCTGAGGAGCAAGCAGACAAATGACATAATGAGCAGCCTGGATGAGGCAGTGATGAATGGAGCCCCATCCCCTGCCTCTCGAAGCCCCTGCGGGTGCTGCACCAAACACAAAGGGAGAGCCAGGTGGCTGGGGAAGCAGGGAGAAGATAAGGAAGTGCCCTGCACCTCCTGACCCCTGCCAGTTAAATCTGAGTGGCAGCTGGTTTGGGAGAAGGTGTGGGAGCGATCTCTATCTGCCATGATAGTAATAATTTATATCTACTGAGCACCTGGCACCTGAGGCTTGAAAAGAAGTCGCCAAACTCTAAGTCTTATCCCCCTTTCCCCCCACATGCCAGGGTTGCTGTCTCCATTTAACAGACAGGGAAACTGTACCACCAAGAGAAGTGACTTTGATCACGCAGCAAGTCAGTGGCAATGGCCAGAAGAGAATCCAGGCAGGAATCCTGGCTCCCCCTCCTCTAACCCACTAGACCCCACTTCCCTTCCAGAACCAGGACTAGATCTTCGGAGTCCTGGCTCCCAGGCCCAATGTGAAAACACAGGATGGCACTATGTGCTTATGATCCTGTGTTCATATTTTACATCCGTCTTTGCCTTTGCTGTTAATAAGAGCTGAGTTCCTCTTGGCAAGTGAGCATTCCCCCATTCAGGTTTCTGTCCATAGTAGAGACCCAAACTCTGACTGGATTGTCCCCTTGTCCCAAGCATTTTGCTTTCCCCAGAGATGTGAGGGTGAGGAAGACGGGCCCTATCTCCTGCTGAGAGTGAAGTATGCGCTATGATTAATGATGTTAATTACACAAAGCTATTCCTCGCCCCATTCACACTGTTCCCTGCACTGGTGGATTCACAGAGCCCAGGAAATTAAACAGTAACTTCATAATCGCTGCAAAATGAAAGAAATATGCAGATGTGCCTTGAACGTGATTAAGAAACACGCCACCATACGCTGTCCATTCCCAATTGCTGTTGGATTGTTTTCTTCTAACAGAGGGATAGGAGGGAGCATTCTTGTCATGGCAAATTATCTTTCTAGTTTAATTAAATGTAATTGATAGCTGTCTCCCTCTTTTGGGCTGTTTTTTCCTACCCCACTTTGTGTCCTCTTGGTCTGAGATTTTCTGGATAATGTTGTCGTCCATTCAGTGCTGATGGCCTTTTCTGTCTGTCCATCTGCTTGTCTCCTGTGTCAGATCACAGAAAAGTCTCTGCAAATGGCCCCAGCCTTCCAGTTACTTTGTTGGGATTGCGCTGTGGGGACTGGGGCCAGATGGACAAAGAGGAATCCAAGAGAAACCAGTGTTGCCAACTTTCACAATATTATTTGGCATCCTCCTTAAAGCTCCGACCCCATGGAGTCCTGTGATGAAGGGAGAATCCCTGGGAAACCAGGACCCAATCCTTTGGGTTTCCTATGTGCTTCAGCAATGCTGGCCTCTGGCAAGTCCTGAGGAGTGGAGCCGGGGTGGGTAATTATAATGAGATGCTACAGGTGAAGTCAGTCCCAGCAGAGGAGGGGTTCTACCACCGTACATGCCAGACACAAGCTGTTGGCCCACTCAGGTAGGGGCATTTTCCATAGCCAGCTGGCATTCTCTGTGGGTGAAATTCAACCCTGTGCAGAGGGACCAGGACAAGACCTAGGCCCTGCTTTGACTCCTCCCTACCCCTCTTAGGCCTTCCTGAGGCCTAGGTCTCAGGGCTGAAGCAGCGCCTAGGCCTCATGCGGAGGCTCCAATGGGGGTGACTTTCGCCCTGTTTGAAGATCTCACTGTGTCCTCTCTCTGTGTCTCTCAGACAGCACTGGGTCCCTGATGACTGGAGTAGCTCTGCTTGTCTGAGTGCCTGTAAACTTTCATCTACTCCCAGGGCAATTTATTGGAACAATGTACCAAGGGTCATGGTGGATTCTCCATCCCTGGCAATTTTTAAATCAAGCTTGGATGTTTTTCTAAAATATCCTGTCTAGGAATAAATGGGGGAACTTCTCTGGCCTGTGTTATCCAGGAGATCAGATGAGATCCTCACAATGGTGCCTTCTGGCCTTTGAATCTATGAATCTGCACCCTGGCTGGCTCAGTTCAGTTCAGCTATCTCCACCCGCCCACATATTCTGTATTTCCCTTAGAAAACGCAAACGGGTGAATGCTTTCAGTTCAGTCACCAGTCAGCATCTTTGTAGGCAGATAGACGTTAAGGCCAGAAAGGGATCAGGCTGGTTGTTCTCTGACCTCCTGCATAGCACAGAACTGCACCCAATAATTTCTGCAGTGAGCCTGTAACTCCTGTTTCAGCTACAGCAGATCGGTTAGAAAGACATCTACGCCTGACTTAGAGACTTCCACTGATGGAGAATCCACCCCATGGTAAGGAGCTCTTCATTGTGAGGAGGTGATTTAACTAGCTTATAAAGAGGGAGTGAGAAAGACTGGGATGACTATAACCTTTGGCCTTCTTGACCCATACAAGTGATACCCCTTTAACCAGAATGGCATCGTTAAAATGGCACAGCCCCCCTGTAATAGGGTGGCCGGCCCCTTCAAAGGCCCAGAGCCAGCCAGCCCTGTTCTCTGATCAGATGCAGGTGAGAAGGGGACAAGTGTTCCTTATAAAAGAACGGCAGAATACTGGGTTGTAGAGAAGAGCTTCCAGAAGGGACAGGTTCCTGCAGGAGTCCCTGGAGGAGGGGGATTCCTGGTGGGAGAAACACCCAGCTGGAAGTTTTGTTTTCCTTTTGCAAGTTTGTTGGTTGTTCGGACCATAAATGGAGCCTGGAGACAAGGGCTAAAGATTAACTTTGGGTGTGGCTGGTAATTCCAAAGGTCCCTGTCCCCCCACAGTGTGGATGCGGTTATACCAGTGTAGCTAATGCCATTTGGAAGGGGAATAGGCTATAGCAGTGCAAGGCACCTTTGTACCAGTTTAACTTCATCCACACAAAGGGTTGTATTGGAATAAATCTTTTGATTACAAAAAAAAGCGCGCCTTTGACATAATTTCACGGGTACAAGCACTGTATACAGAGCAGGCCTCAGAGAGGAGAAAAATAAGAGGGATGTGAAAAGGGCATCCAGATTAATGAAGAGGAGCAAGGCAGTAGCTCAGGAACTTCTATTCATCTTGCCTCTGAGAACACGAAGAAAGGGACAATCAATGAAGCAGAAAGGCGTCAGAGTTCAAACTGGTAAAAGGAAATGCTTTTCCAAATAATCCATGATTAGCCAGGGGAACTCGCTACCACAAGATGTCAGTGTGGCTAAGTGCTCTGCAGGGTCCCTAGAAGGCTCCAAGGGCTTGTCTACACAGAGAGATTAATGGGCATAGCTCTTCTAGAATAAGAATGTCCACACGGGGAGCTATTCTAGAATAGTTATATTGCTTTACATTCACATTCTGCCTTATTTCAGATTAACTTTCCCCCATGTAGACAAGCCCTAATTTGGATAACAAGAATATCCACAGTTAAAATAGTGAGGATTAGAAAACAAGCAGGCATTCTGGAATGGCTAGATCCCTGCCTGCCTCAGCACACAAGCCCCGACCTCTGACTACCAGGGGTTGGGAGGGAACTTGCCCGAGTGCAGGTTATCCCATTGCTGCCTCCTGCAGGATTTCTTGCTCCTTCCTCTGGCGCAGCTGGGGCTGCCCCTGTTAGAGATGGGATACCAGGCCAGACAGGCCCCTTGTTTGACCCAGACGATAAATCCTGTGTTCCAAATTGGTGGAGACCCCTTTACAGCTGCAAGAGGGATCTAGTTATTTAAGGCCTGATCCAAAGCCCAGTGACTGCAGTGGGCTTCGGATCAGGCCCCACAGTCCTGTGAGCAGGTTGGTTTGAGAGCTTTTCTGCAGATGGACGGGAGGGGTTGTCCAGACCAGTAGGACTCTCTGCTTCCACACGCTCAGCACAGATGGCATAGTCCCTTCAGGGACTCTCCCCTGCAGTTCAAAAGGAGTAAGAAATGCTCCGCCCAGATGGACGAGGCCTCCGTTCCCTGTGGAGAGAGGCTCCGGGTGGACCTGGCAGCTGCGTGTTTGGGAGCCGCCCCAGTCCAGCAGGGAAGTAGCCTAGTGGCTCTTGGGGCTACTGAGACTGCATCCTGCTGATGGACTCTTTGTGTCCCACTCCCGCAGGGCTCGGATTCTGACTGCAAGCTCCAAACAGCCAGTTCCAGGGCTGGCGCAGGAGGAGTGGCCAGGGAGATGTTCCACCACCGGGGGTGTTTCACCCAGCTCCATGGGGCTTTATGTCAGTGTCCCCAGGACAGCGTTTCATGGCCTTTTGGCGTGAGCTGCAGGGGGAAGAATTTCCCTTTATACACAGGTTTGCCCAGCTTGAAAAGCCCCAGTGATAGCATTTCCTTACAAGAGCTGGGTTTCAGGTTTTATACAAGCCTCATCCTGCCAACCTGGCTTGCGGTGAGAGCTCAGCAGGATCGGGGCAGAGCCCGTCCTGGGCACCACGCTGAGACCTAGCTCTCTCTCACACACACACACGGTCTCCGTTATAGCCCATGCCCTCCCTGGCCCATCCTTTCCTTGCTCGTCAGCTGAGTCCATCGCAGAGAGGCTGAGCTCTTTGGCGCAGAGGCCTGTCTCTTGGGCCTTTTCTGAGCACAGCCCCGTGCACTCAGAGATGCTGTGAAATAATAATAATGTTCAATGAGAGCAGCAATGCCGGGTGCTGAGTCACCTCCCTTTGCAGAGACTGCAGGGGCCCCTCCTGCATCGTAGATAATCAGATGAGGAACGGTAGTTCAAACCCCAGTGCTGCTCTGAAGCAGAATCTCTCACGGGCACCACCCTCTCGGGCAGTTCTTTCCTTGCAGGGCTCTGCTTTTCAGGCTGTGTTTTTGCTATTTGGTGTGAAGGCTAACGTGGAGGCTGCTTAGCAACAGTGGGGGCTTCAGACTTGGCAGAGGCATGAGCCCCTGTGCCGTGGAATGGCACGCTATCGGGATGATTGTAGTGCAGCATAATCAATCCAAACAGGAGCCCGAGACAGAATCTGTGCACAGACAGTCACGCTGTGGGTCCTGGCCCCTGCAGAAGACCAGCTGAAGCCCTGAAGCATGGGAGCTGACCATAGTTAGTTATTGTCTGCTGAGGGCAATGCAAAGCTTCCTGTTCTCCTCACGGCCCATAAGGGAAGGGGATGAACAGGGGAATTCATCGATTCCAAGGCCAGAAGAGGCCACTATGAGCATCAAGAGCGAGAGCTCTTCCCCACCTCCACCCCACCCCAGCACACACAGGCCACAGAATTTCTCCAGAAGCTGGTTTAAAGCATATATTTGAAAAAGAAATCTGACTCCGCTTCCCTGCATTGCCGGTTCGGACTGTGAGCTCACTGGGGCTGTGGATACGGTGTGTGTGAACAGCACTAGAGGGTCAGGAGCTCGGGGAGGGCTGCTAGGTGTCATATTGCTATCTCAACCCTTCCCCAAGAACCACAAGCTGCTTGCCAGCTCTGTTGCGCGAGGCTCCTGGCCAGGCCGAATGGAGGGCAATGGGAGTCTGTCGCAGGGCATCAGTGTCGTCCCATTGCCAGAGGCTGACTCTCTCAATCAGACACGTATCAGCAACCACCAGAGGGCACCAGTGAGGGCAAAGGTGCTGGAGAAACAAAGGTCTGAGGTGCCTGAAATGTGCCTGGCAGAGTGTAAGTGCCCAGGTGCTTGGAGAATGATGCAGCCGAAGGCGCTATAGAAATTCCATGGTGCAGGCAGCCGGGAGCTGCTCCAAACGGGGTGAAATCCGCACACGCATCCTGACTTACAAAGAGTTATTCTGGCTAACAGTGCATCCGCCAGTGCCTTGTTTGTAATGAAAGAGGTGCAGGGGCTCAAGTAGTTTCTTTACTTTCATAACTGATGCGGCAAGCCCAGCAATGCCGGGGCTATGAACTGCCAAGCCCAGTGGTGCTGGGGTTCAGCCCTGGCAAGCCCTGGCACAAATTAAGCACTGGCTTCCTCCTTTTGAGAAACCAGATTCCTCTGTGACATGTAAAACCCATGGCTGCAGCTGAATTCACCAAGGGGAGGCTACGGCAGTCCCTGCTGTTCTCTGTTGCACCATGTCCTGCTCTATTAGCCTCGGTGAATAGAAAAGGACGCATTAGAAGATAGGTTTCAGAGTAGCAGCCGTGTTAGTCTGTATTCACAAAAAGAAAAGGAGGACTTGTGGCACCTTAGAGACTAACCAATTTATTAGAGCATGAGCTTTCGTGAGCTACAGCTCACTTCATCCGATGCATTCAGTGGAAAATACAGTGGGGAGATTTATATACACAGAGAACATGAAACAATGGGTGTTACCATACACACTGTAAGGAGAGTGATCACTTAAGATGAGCTATTACCAGCAGGAGAGTGGGGTGCAGGGGGAGGAAACTTTTGTAGTGATAATCAAGGTGAGCCATCTGCAGCAGTTGACAAGAACGTCTGAGGAACAGTGGGGGTGGGGGGAATAAACATGGGGAAATAGTTTTACTTTGTGTAATGACCCATCCACTCCCAGTCTCTATTCAAGCCTAAGTTAATTGTATCCAGTTTGCAAATTAATTCCAATTCAGCAGTCTCTCCTTGAAGTCTGTTTCTGAAGTTTTTTTGTTGAAGAATTGCAACTTTTAGGTCTGTAATCGAGTGACCAGAGAGATTGAAGTGTTCTCCAGCTGGTTTTTGAATGTTCTAATTCTTGACATCTGATTTGTTTCCATTTATTCTTTTACGTAGAGACTGTCCAGTTTGACCGATGTACATGGCAGAGGGGCATTGCTGGCACATGATGGCATATGTCACATTGGTGGATGTGCAGGTGAACGAGCCTCTGATAGTGTGGCCGATGTGATTAGGCCCTATGATGGTGTCCCCTGAATAGATATGTGGACACAGTTGGCAACAGGCTTTGTTGCAAGGATAGGTTCCTGGGTTAGCGGTTCTGCTGTGTGGTGTGTGGTTGCTGGTATTTGCTTCAGGTTGGGGGGGCTGTCTGTAAGCGAGGACTGGCCTGTCTCCCAAAATTTGTGAGAGCGATGGGTCGTCCTTCAGGATAGGTTGTATGATGCGTTGGAGAGGTTTTAGTTGAGGGCTGAAGGTGATGGCTAGTGCCGTTCTGTTATTTTCTTTGTTGGACCTGTCCTGTAGTAGGTGACTTCTGGGTACTCTTCTGGCTCTGTCAATCTGTTTCTTCACTTCAGCAGGTGGGTATTGTAGTTGTAAGAATGCTTGATAGAGATCTTGTAGGTGTTTGCCTCTGTCTGAGGGGTTGGAGCAAATGCGGTTGTATCGTAGAGCTTGGCTGTAGACAATGGATCGTGTGGTGTGGTCTGAGTGAAAGCTGGAGGCATGTAGGTAGGAATAGTGGTTGGTAGGTTTCCGGTATAGGGTGGTATTTATGTGACCATCGCTTATTAGCACCGTAGTGTCCAGGAAGTGGATCTCTTGTGTGGACTGGTCCAGGCTGAGGTTGATGGTGGGATGGAAATTGTTGAAATCATGGTGGAATTGCAACAAAGCCCGTTGCCAGCTGGGTCCACATATCTATTCAGGGGACACCATCATAGGGCCTAATCACATGCATCCGATGAAGTGAGCTGTAGCTCACAAAAGCTCATGCTCAAATAAATGTGTTAGTCTCTAAGGTGCCACAAGTCCTCCTTTTCTTTTTTCATTAGAAGATAGTTAGCAGATTGTGGCGGGTTTGCATTAACCTTTCACCTCAGAAAAGCAAATCCTGTCTTAGTTTATAAGTGACTTTGGTGAGTCTTGGACCAGTGTCCTTTTGTGCCTGTCTCCGAATCACAGTTCTGCACGTGGATTGGGATTCAGGGCACTGGCAGAGCAGTTGGGGGGAGCCCAGGGCTGGGACAGCCGGGGGCTGCAAGTCAGGACTGAGTGACATCAGCAGATCAGTGCGTGTGCAGAGCCCATGGCTGGGAGAACAGGAGGCTGGAGGTGAGGATTGAGGGGCATCAGCGCAGCTGGAGGGGGAGCCCAGGGCTGGCATAGCAGCAGGACTGTAGGTCAGGACTGGGGGATACTGGCAGCGGTGGGGAGCCCAGGGCTGGGATAGCAGGAGGGCTGGAGGTTGGGACTGCGTGGCAGAGCTTGAGGGAAGCAGGTTTATAAAGGTTGAGATGCTACAATTGTTGCATTATAACTCTGGAAATCTTTCTGTTCATAAACTTGGTTGTAATTACAAAAAACAAAATTACAAAAAATGAAACAAAACAAAAAGACGTGGAAGTGTAAAGCTTGAAACACATGGGGCCTTCTTCATCAAGTATTTTCCTCATTTAGAAACCGGTCTCAAGTCTCCAACACTGTTAAGAAATACGAGCAATTAATTCAGTATTTTAAAACAAAACCGGCTTCCCTGTGTATTTGTGAGAGGGGAGGTGGATAATAATCAATATTCCCCGTGCTGAAGTGCCCTGGGACATGGGTCTCTTTGCCTTCTCAGTGCTCCTTGCTGTCTAGGAAACAGCCTGTCCCTTGTTTCCCACGTGGGTTTTGCTCCAGGAGTAGAATCCGTGGCTCCCTTTTGGGAACACACATTATGATTAAATTAGAAGAGGAAGAAAATGAAAACGGGGAATGTAACACATAAGGAAAGTCTGCTGGGTCTAATGCCAGCCTCCCTGCTGGATCACTGGAGCTTGCTCGGCCGGGTTGCTTCAGAAATGCATTACACTCCCTTGCCTATTTTTATCTTTTGCTCCATTCTCCTTCCCTGGTACCTTATTCCCTGTGTTTATTACCCTTCAAAGATGAGAGCTCCCAGCTTGGTTTCCCTGTTTCATCTTCATTTCCTGGATTTAATTTTTCCTATGGGGCTTAATGCTTATTCATATCATCAGAAGCCAAACAGCTGATAGCAGTTCATGGCTCCAGTAATCCCTAAAGGTGTGAGTGCAGCCAGATCACTGAGAATTATGCCATAAGGCCTGAAATAATGGTCCCATGCCAGCATGGTGAGGATCAGCCAGAGCAGTTAAGTCTCCCAGGTAGCAGTGAGAGGCAGTCTCTGCCCTGCAGAGGTTACAATCTAAACAGACAAAGATGAAATTATTATCGGAGGACCAGAGAGATTAAGGGCCTCATCCTACAAATTGGACCCCTGGCCCCCCACAGAATAACCTGCAGGGTCATGGATTAAGTAACTTGCCAGAGGTCGCACAGGGAACCTCTAAAAGAGCCAGAAATGGAAAGCAGGTCTCCTGAGTCAAAGCCCTGTTCCTCAACCCTTCAGCCTGCCTCTCTGTGGCCTCCCGGCCTCGCTCCTCTCGCACATGTTTTGAGAACAGCCAGTTCAGGTTTGGCTGAGGCGGAAGCAAGAGGCTGCATCCCTCCTGCCTGAGCAGTCTCTGTTCAGAGTTGCAGGGGGCGTTTTCTCAAGCACAGATTCCTAGCTGCATACATCCAGCCTCAACATGCCTGTTTCCGCTGGTCACTGAGGCTCCTCCTCTCTCAGCCTGGCCTCTCCCCTGCGGCCTGTCAGATCCGAGTCCTGCACGGCGAAGCATCAGTCTGGAGGAGCCACTGTTGCCAACCCTAGCCATTTGAAAAGGATGAGTCAGCCCCCCACATTGCGATTAAAAAAACGATAAGTTAGGGGTTCTTTGGATTTGCCGTGTGGTTTCTCAGCCATGAGGCAGCTCATTCTCCAGCTTTTCTCCATAATGGAGGGGGCCAGAGACTGATTGATTTTTAAGAAAATGGAAGCTGAGATTGTCGCCTAATCACCTGAGTCCAGGAGCTGGGACTTTAAGAAAACCATTGTGAGACAGTTGGCAGCACTGAACAAGTTTTCCTGTTACTCACCAGTTGCAAACCACAGCCCACTTTCCTGGGTGGCTGCTGAGTAGCTGAGCATGGCAGCAGCTCCCACTGGATCCTAAACATCTTGGGAAATCAGACCCCCAATCCCTTCTCCCTAGGGTGACCAGACAGCAAACGTGAAAAACCAGGACAGGGGGTGGGGGGTAATGGGAGCCTAAAAAGAAAAAGACCCAAAAATCGGGAATGTCCCTATAAAATCAGGACATCTGGTCACCTGCTTCTCCCCAAGGTTCACAGTCACCTTTCTTCTTGCTGTCCAGCCCCTCAACTTGTGGCACCGCACCAGAGACTGGACCTCCAGAGCTCAAAGCCCCAGCGGTGACAGAGTCAGCCACAGCTCCCTAGCTAGGGCTGTAACAGACTCTTGTCCTGTGTAGACGGTGCACAGAGGGGGACCTGTAGCACACACGCATCAGGGGTTACACTTGACTCTACCGGCTCCATATAGCACCCACCTGATGTCAGTTCTCCTGTGCACTTCTTTCTCCTCTCCTCTCTGGCTTTTATCCCGCTCTCTCTCTTTGCTGGGCTTCCCGAATGTTTGGGCCTCCACAACCTCTGGGTTGTTAACATGCTTTGGTGGTGGCAGAACAAGGTCCCTTCCTTCTAGCTGATGCACAAATTGCATTATAAACCAGATCCATAAAGCGCTTCCAGCTTTCACTCCCCCCTTGTAATGTAATTAACCCTAAGTGTGGTTAATGAAAGTTTCCCCTGCCTAGCTCGGTGGCAGCGTCCTGTATCTTTGGCTATTATACAACTTTCCCTTTATCAGGGTGTTTCAGATACAGCTGGGAGAACATCCCAGTCACCCAGGGCCAATCCCAATGGCTCCATCTAAAATTCTTTCCCCAATTTCCTCCATAATGTCCCCTCCACGCACACTTTTAGCATGACCGCTTTCTTCCCTAGCCTGCACAGAGTGCACTCCTGCTTCTGTGTGCACCAGCCTGTTGCTTTTAGGGAGTATCTCCCTTTCTCCAGAATCCCATGTCACACTCCGGGATAGACATGCTACACTCAATATTTTGTTGCTCCAAAGTGCACAGTTCTTCATCTTCCACGATTTCTGTGCTAGAGGGAGACTTAAGCTTTGTGCCGTAAAGCATTCCCTTAGCTCATAAGCCCATCAATAAATCCAGGTTCTATGTCTGGGAATTGTTTCCCCACCAATAAAGCATGCTTTAAAGAATCCGAAAAGTTAAATAAAAGTCTCATTAGGTCACATCGAGTCCCTAGCCAGAGCAAAGAAGCACTCACCTAGGGAGAGGGTGGACTCTCCCTCACTTGCAGTCTTTAATTCAAGACTGGACTATCTTTTTAAAATAGATGCTCTCGCTCAGGGGTTCTTAACCAGGGGTACATGTATCCCTTGGGGTATTCAGAGGTCTTCCAGGGATACATCAACTCATCTAGATATTTGGCTAGTTTTACAACAGGCTACATAAAAGCACTAACAAACTAGAATTTCATACAGACAATGACTTGTTTATACTGCTTTATGTACCATACACTGAAATGTAAGTACAATATTTATATTCCAGTTGATTTATTTTATAATTATATGGTAAAAATGAGAAAGGCTGCAATTTTTCAGTAATAGTGGGCTGTGACACTTTTGGATTTTTATATCTGATTTTGTGAGCAAGTAGTTTTTAAGTGAGGTGAAACTCGGGGGAAGACAAGACAAATCAGGCTCCTGAAAGGGGCACAGTAGTCTGGAAAGGTTAAGAGCCACTGCTTTAGCTCATACAAGAGTGATGGGCTTGATGCAGAAATTATTAGGTGATGTTCTTTGGCCTGTGCGATGCAGGAGATGAGCATAACGGTCCCTTCTGGCCTTACTGTGAATTTCCTTCCATGCCTATGTGTAATGAATAGAGTTAATGTCTGGAAAGCCACTTCAGGCAGGTGTTTTCATTGGGACCTTTACAAAATGTAAGGATCATGCGTGGGCAAAATAAGGGAACAGCTGATACAGGAAACGTTTAATAAAGGAGGGTAACAATGACAATCATCATGGGTTTATGGAAAATAGGGTCTTGTCAAACTAACTTGATATCACTTTTGACGCAGTTACAAGTTTGGTTTATAAAGGAAACAGTGTTGATACACTTAAACTTCTGTAAGGCATTTTATTTGGTATTGCATGACAACTTGATTAATAAACTAGAATGATACAGAATCAACATGACACACATGAAATAGATTAAAATTTGGTTAAATGAGCTCCCACTGCAACACTGTGGCCAAAGGGCTAATGTGATCCTTGGATGTACAAACGGGGGAATATCGGGTAGGAGTGAGAGGTTGTATTACCTCTGTATTTGGTACAGGCACAACCACTAATGGAATACTGTGTGCAGTTCTGCTGTCCACAATTCAAGAAGAATGTTGGTAATTGGAGAAGGTTCAGAGAAGAGCCGCAAGAATGATTAAAGGATAGGAAAACATGCCTTATAGTGAAAGACTTAAGGAGCTCAATCTGTTTAGCTTATCAAAGAGAAGGTTAAGGGATGACTTGGTCACACTGTAGAAGTACCTACATAGGAAACAGAATTTTGATAATAGAGAGAATTTGATAATAGAGAGAATTTGAAGTCAGAGAAATTCAGCCTGGAAATAAGGCACAGATTTTGAGCAGTGAGAGCATTTAGCCATGGGAACAATTGACTAATGGTTGTGATAGATTCTTCGTCACTGGAAATGTGTAAATCAAGAGGGGGTGTTTTGCTCAAAGATCTGTTCTGGAATTATGTGGCCTACATTACACAGGAGGTCAGACTAGGTATATTAATGGTGTCTTCTGGCCTCATGAGAAGGGAGGTGCAAATAAACAGGGGCTTGGTCCACACACAAAGCTGCACCTGTTTGGTGTGATTTAAAATTAATTTCATGTAACCAGTAACAGAAAACTCCTGTGTAGACGCTCTTAATTCAGTTTAAACCTGGGATTTAGAAACTGTTTGAGTTTAAATCAAGATGAGTTCTGGCGTAGACCCATCCTTACAGCAGCTTTAAGTTAAAAACCTCATCTGGCTAATATGGCCACCTCTAGTTACAACAGTGCCGGCGCACCTCACACGCTGTAATGTATTCGGCCTCGCACGCTCCCATAAGTAGGATTGCCACCTCTGAGGTAAAAACAAAAAAGGGGGAGACACCCAGGGTGGTCCCGGGCCCATAAATCGGGACAGCTGGCAGTGTGTACCAAGCACCCATACTGATTTCCTGGGGCAGCTACCTTGAAAAAAGAGACAATCCTGGGAAAACTTGGACAGGTGGCAGCCTACCTGTGAGGCAGGGCAGTGCCATGACTC
Organism: Lepidochelys kempii; assembly: GCF_965140285.1. Classification (NCBI taxonomy): domain Eukaryota; kingdom Metazoa; phylum Chordata; order Testudines; family Cheloniidae; genus Lepidochelys; species Lepidochelys kempii. The sequence continues at coordinate 27,375,967 of NC_136399.1, forward strand.
CTCTTATGCCAATGGAAACTGAGGCACAGAGAGGCTAAGGCCAGATCCTCAAAGGTATTTAGGCTGAAGTCACTGGGGGTTAGGAATCTGGATACCCCTTTGAGGATCTAGACCCAAGTGACCGAGCTAAGGCCACACAGGGAGTCTGTGGTAGATCTGGGAATTGAATCAGGTCTCCCAAGTCCCAGGCTAGCAGGCCTAACCACTGCACCTTCCTTCCTCTCTAGCTTATCCCCTTAGCTTATCCTGGGCACCAGGTAAAGGGCCCTTAAACCATCAAGAACTGGTTGTGGCATTTCCCCAGGAAAGATGGTTCATTGGTTACAGTTGTCATGTTAGGGTGAAATGTAGCCCAATGGTTTCACAGGTGGCAGGGAAAGGCTCCAGCCCCGGCAAGCTGACGGTCAGAGGTGGGGCGGGACGGTGCCTGTTATCACTGGTCACTACTGACTCTTCCTTTGCTGCTGCTCTACCCACTTCCCAGCACCTCACCGCGTTAAAAGGAAGAGAGAGAGAGAGCCCAGAGTTTAATTTAAATCACGTCTCACAAGCTTGTTCTTTTCTCAATCAATATTGCTTTTTGCATCATATCTAATCTCTTTTTTTCTCCAAAGTAAAATTTAATTAAATAATTCTAATGAATGTTTAATGATGTTCTTTTGTCATTATTAAATCTGTCATAAAAAAGAGTCTGCAGACCCCCTGCCTCTTTCCCCCCCGTAACCATCCCCCTTCGCGTCCCCCCTTTCTGTCTCCCCTTCGCTCTGACATACGCGGCCCTGCTCACGCGCTTGTCCCCCCCTTCCCCCCCCCGCCAACAGGGCTGGCGTTCAGACCTGCAAACAGGAAATGAGAAAGGGAGAGACAGGATATTGAGTTTGGATACTATCTGGATCAGTAATATCACCCCTAGCTACTGTGGGAGGAGAGGAACGCTTCCCTACACAGAATACTAATCTAACCCACCAAGGCTTTACAGAGGCGGTCAACAAGGCAACACAAAATCAATATGAATTGATAACTCCAGCTCGAAATTCACAAACCTGGAGCAAGCGGCTTGGTTGGCTTGTGCTTTGCAGACTGAAAAGTGAGCGGGCGGGTGGAGGGGATTCGTCTCAAGGGATGAGAGAGGGGAAACGCCAGCAGGAGCATTCTATCCTGGATGTAAGATTGGGACCAAGTCTCCAAAGGCTCTTTCCAGAGAGAATTGGCTTCCTTGTATCAGAAGTGCTTGTCTCAGAGTTTAATCAGAATCCGGAGTTTTCTAGGTGAACTGGGATGGGGTAAATGGGAGCCATAACAAGAAAAAGCCCAAAAGTCAAGATTCTCAAAAGTACCTGGTGATTTTGGATGTCCAACTTGACACCATAAAGTGGCTTGATTTTCAGAGAGTCCTGAGCACCCAACCCCTGGAAACTAGTCCCCTTTAACTTGCCTCCCACTGGGCGCCCTAAATCACTAGTCACTGAAAATCTCTAGCTAAGGTGTCCAGATCTCTACTAGCGGTGACAGGGTGCACGAATCTGTTGTTTCTAAAGACAATGCCATCTCCTTGGGAACTTCCCCACAAACTGAGATCTAGAGATGTTTACAGAAATTTCCTGACATAAATTGTGGTTTCTTCAAAATAGACATTTTCCATGGTGGAAAATGTCTATTTTGACAACAGTTTAAATTTTCCAATCAGTGGAAATGTAACGTCAAATCCAAATTTTGAAATGAAACCACATTTATTTCCTTTGTAAATCATATCATTTTGACATGTTAATTGTTTTGTTCAGATTGAACATACTGAAATTTTCCATTTTGACATTTACAATGAGAAACTTTTTGGGATTTCTTTGCTTTCTGAAAATTTCTGGTATTTAAAATTTTTGTTCTGATTCAGAATGAAAAGTAACTTCAAAGTGGGTGAGATTTCCTGTAAAAAGACAAATCCATTTTTCAAAGAGCTCTTCTACTATTCGTGTGGACAGGCCGGTCTCATCTCTGCCCCTCCACACATCTCTGGTGACCGATGCAAGCTCTGCTCTTTCTTGCTCCTCAATCCCACAGCTCTATCGGCTGCGCTCACTCACCTGCGGCCTGTTTGAGAACCAAATGCAGGGCCAACAAAGTGCACCAAAGCTACAGCTAGATCTGTGAGTGGAGAAAACAAAGCCTCCCAACCGTGACGCTGCTTCTGCGGGCCCAAGTGCCCTGTGGTTGTTTGTCTCAGGGCACTTCAGAGCTCTGCTTCTCTCAAAATTTCCCCTGTTTTTAAAAAACCTCGAAGAACTTACACTGAGCTGTATGCTGGTGGGACTCTAGGCCAGGCTGGCAGAGATGCCGGGCCTGAATCTCCCATTGCCATTCTCCCTAGGCAGTCATGTGCCCCCGTGCAAAGTGGACATGAAGCGGTATTGAATCAGAGCTGTGGCATTTTGCACCCTCTCTGCACTGGCGTGAATGATGGTCGGTTTCAGTGGACAGGTGAAACCATCAATGCCATTGGCTGGATTCTCAGTGCTGGGCACGTTTGAAAATCTGGCCTCCTTATGGGCAGCCTCAGCAAAGAGGCCAAGAGATGAATGAGCTTTGGAGACTCGCTTCCTCTCTGTGCCTCAGAGAGGGTCTCTCTTAGGCAGTGCAGGGCGTGTTGCATGGGACACCTGCCCATGCTGTGCTGCTCTGAAGGAAGGGAAGCGCATTTCACCAGCCCCACACTCGCTTAGTGACAAAGAATGAAATGCCCATTTGGGCTACAAGGCCCTCATGGGTATCAGAGCAAACACTCACCTTGACAGTTCTCCTCCAGAGCATGGAATGAAACCCCCCTGGTGTCTTTCGCTGGGTCCTCTTTCAGCTCCGTTTTCTGCCTTTACAATACTTGGCAAAAGTCATAGTCCAGGCATGGAAGAAAACACGTCAGTGGGAGATTCCTGGGTAGTTTTCACTCTTCCATCAAAAACACTGATTTTCGGTAGTAAAATGACCATACTGAGCACTTACCATCTTGGAACGTAAGCTGTCCATTCTGCTGACATTAGGTATTTCTGCGGTGCTCTGGCTGTAGCATTGCAGACCAGTTTTAATAGAATCTTCTCATCACCTTCATGCGAAATAGGCAAATGGTTATTATCAGCATCGCCCATTCACTGAGGAGGAGATTGAAGCAAAGGGCGGGACCGTGACTTGCCCAGAGCCCTAGAGGGGCTTGGTGTCAGAACATAAGAGTTCCTGCTTTGTTCCTACACCTGTGCTCAGAGCACTCGATGGGGACCTGACCTTCTGTTGCCATGTAGTCATGCACCCCGAAGCAAAGTGCTGCTGGTGGCCGTGTTTGGAACCTGCTTGGCCAAGGTGCAGATAACTGCGTGCGATGCAGGGCCCGGGCCTCTCTCTTTCTTCTGCGTCAACAGTGAAGCTAGCTCCGTGCTGACTGGGGCGAGAGTCCCTGCCCTGAGGAGCTTGCGGTATAGATCAGAATGATTTCTCCCTGACTGGGAATGGAACCCACCCAGCTGCAGCAAGAACACTGTCTCCTGACCACCAGGGAGGGTGAAGGGGGATACGTTGGTTTTCCAGAATAGCTTTTCCTACAATATATTGATGGTTTAAACTCTGCACCTACAAATATGTCTCCTTATATCAGGTGGTGTTGCATCCAGCAGCACAGGGGAGACCAGGAAGACTGGCAGGAGTGGACAGATAGTTGGCCTCTGTCCTGCCTGTGTGGAGACTTTGTATGAAAGGGGCTGTATTGTAGCCACTGGTAATTCGTTCTAGTTAAAAATAAATACGTAAGAAATTCCAGTAGTTCCCTTTGGCAGAGCCCAGCACCCCTTGCTGTCTGAGATGCTGGTTTGCAAGAGGCAATGGACTGCTCTTCTCCAACCAAGATGAAAGTTTGGGAAGGGCTATAAACCCACCTGCTTCAGAGCAAGAACCCCAACCCCAAATTAATGAGGGTCAGGAGGGAACTTCCCCTGAGGCCTGGTTATCCCACTGCTGCCTTCTGTGGGGTGTTCTTTGGAGCAACAGGTGCTGGCCACTCTTGGAGATGGGAGGCTGGGCTAGATAGGACCCTTGTCTGATCCCTCCTGGCAATGCTTCTGTGCCTGTGGCTGAAGAGCCAAAGATGACAGTGAAGACAAGAGGCCGTGAGCATGCTGTGAGGGCATTGTTACCATCTGCATCACAATGACATCTGCACATCCCCTGCAGCCACTTGGTTCAGCCCTCATGTGACCATTGTGGGCCTCTTTCTACTTATATAATTCCAGTGAAACCTCTCAAGGCCACCAGTGCGGTTGGAAAGGTTCATCTCCTTGAGCCCCTTTTCTCCACCCCTGGTCTGTGTCCAGAATGACTGGCTCTGGGGTGGGGAGAGAAGCGGAGGTGTTGATGCTTTTCCACAGGGAAGGGCATCTTTCCCATTTTGCCCGCTGCTCCTTGGCTGGCAGCGTCCCTCCCTCCCCTGCACCTGACAGAGACACTCACTGAAATGCAGCCTCTCACTGGCAGGACCCAGAGAAAAACAAATTTTTTTGTTAGCATTCTGCAGCAATATGACAGGCGCCCTATGAATTCTGGGAGATTTTAATAAAGAAGACAGGACTGTGAAATTTAATAAAAGAGTTCATCAGATTATATGGTGATGGCTCAGTGCCACAGAACTGGCAGTAATATCCTCGCAGTAGGGGGCTTAACCCCTTGAGGCACAGAGCAGAAGCACTGTATTAAATCTTTCAGTCGCGCTTCACTCTTGTCACTTTAATATTTATGAATCTCCACGGCTTTGGGAACTAGTCGGGTGTTTTGTTTGTTGTTCATTTTTTTATTTAAGGACCAATTTTCATCCCTAGCATTAACAGACTCAAGCCCAGACACTAACTATCGGGGTATAACAACTATTCTCTTCAGAACTGATATCAAGGGTAGTGCAGGGCCCAGCCAGTCAGACCTGCTCTTGCGAGGTTCAGAATTTGGTGCTTTAATAACCAAATGGCAATCAAAGTAAATGTTGCTAGCGATCAATTTAGAGATCTTCACAAACCTTTCCAGTATTCCCTGTTCCAGGCCCAAAGTTCCCACATATTTGGTGTCTCCTTCATTTCAATGATGAACATTTTTTACATTGGGTAAAAAGAATCATCAGCCAGCAGTTAGTTTTTCCCACGAACAGAATGAGTTCTGTGTCACTGTAAGTTCCCTGTGGGAATAGTTTTAAGGGGCTCCTACTCTATTCTTGTCTATACAGGTTCTTTTACCACCCTCATCATCTTAATAACTTGGGCACCTTTTAATTGTGCATTAAGCAATGTAACTAACACCTGTCATGTGAGATTCGTTCTTTTTGTCGTCCTCTTCCCAAGCGGAGAATTGTCTGTGTTGTTTTGGTAGGGATTTGTTTTTGAGGATTTTGTTGTTTGTTTTTTAGTGTACATGGTGCTCCGTGTTTCTGTTAGAGAAAGCAAGACTGAAGAAGTGTGTCTGGCCCTGGGAGCTGAAGGTGGGGAGGTTTGTGACAGCCCTTAGTGCCTGGGCTAGTTTGTTCTCTGACCAAGGCTCTGTCTCCTGCATAGACGAGCTTTGGTGGAAAGTTCCATGGCTCCTGAGGAGAAGAGTTGTAGCCATAGTCTTCATCCCAGAGCTTTAGGGCCTTTTAGTTACTCTGGGCCCAGGCCATTGGGTACCAGGAAGATAAGTGCCCAGGCCTTTGAACTTGATACGATTTTCTGTGGGAAGCCAATACAGAGAGCAGAGGACAAGCATGACATGCTGGCAGGAGCCCAGGCGGGGGCACCTGTCCAGGAAGCATATTGCGTGATGTTCTTTTCTGAGTGAAACTGTAAAGGATTCTCTGTAATAACGCAGCTGCTTACGAAGTTGCTTGGAGAGCCCTGGATGGGAGGTGCTAGAGATGGGGCACAGGGCAATGGTCACCAAGTGCAGTGTGGGTTTATGGTGCTACATCAGTCCCGTATGTGATCCGTATCACGTACAGTCACCACTTAGTACTCTGGGCGATACCTCTGCATTCTCTTGCTCACACAGGCCTCAGTCTCACCAGTCTTTGCACCCTCATGATGCTCAGGGATAGGGCTAACCTGGCAGGCATTCATCAGCCTCAGGGTCCCTTGCGCTGCCCCATCCTGCCCATCACATTTACCCACCCTTGCCCCAGCCCCCATGCAGGATCCCGACTGGAATGTGAGCGTCTGCAGCATGTCCAGCCGTTGCTGCAATCTAGCCCCTGAGCAGCTCCTTTAGGAGAGCCCGTTCCCTCCCCATCCAGCCCATGTGGTTTCCCCACAGGTCCCTCCCTGAAGTAGGCCAAACTCAGTTCTAGGAACTCGTTGATGTCCACTGCTTTGGGCTTCACTTGCCCCCCAAGGAATGATCCATTTCAGAGGGAAGGACAGATGGTTTGGGCCTCCAGGGACTGGCTGTTTAAGCAGAAAGTTTCCCATCACCAAAGAGTAGAGATCTCCCATCCTTCTGGTGACTGTGCACAGAGGACAGAGCGTTTGCACCTTTGGGAGCACGCTCTGCTCCTGAGATTGTGCTGCCAAGGGTTTCCCCTGAAGCGGGGAATGTTTGCTGCACAGATCCTGGCAGGAAGAGGGGCTGTATGGGGCCTGCTGTGCTTAAATTCTACCAGCGAGAGAACTGGCTTAATTAACTGTGGCTTGGGTGTGAACAGGACCCAAGGGCCCCTTTCTAGAGGAGAACCCCTGCGTGTCCCTTCCCGAGAGGCTAACAAATGCCCTGGGGGGAAGATCCGTGAGGAAGTGAGAGTCTCCCCAAAACTGCTCCTTCACTCTGGCCTCGGCGTTGCTAACGTGACATGGAAATGAAGCAGAGGGGAATTTTGCCCCTTAACCCCTCCCCACCTGCCCCATATTATTGAAGGAAGTCTCTGCTATTGTGGAGTGAAATAAACTCCTTGAAATGAAAGAGAGTATTGTATTTCCAGCGCCTCCTCATTCCACCCTGTGTGTCTCACCCCCCCTGCTCCTAGCCCGGCATGAAATCTGGAAAGGGGCTTTACAAGTTCCACTTCAATATTTCAGACAGCTACGATGGATTTTGCAGCTCAGTGTTAAGTAAACAGACCTTGCTTAAGCCAGGACTGCTTCATTTTGACTAAACCCTAACTAAATAAGCTGGCTTCATGGAGCACAGGCCTCATGGCTTTCAAGGCCGCCTTAGCCCTTGCTTCATTAACACCTTTTAATCCCACTGGTACAATCTTATACGCTCCAAATTACCCTTCCCAGGCCTGGGTCAGGGCCCTCCGTGCTGCCACACAACAGGTCAGAGAACTGCTCAATAACTTGCTGCTCAGCTCAGCCCCATCTGGAGTCCCTTGGAGGGGCAGAGCCCTCGCTCTGACTGTGATTCCTTCTCCAGAGCAGTCTGCAAGGAGAACGGTGCCTCCAAGAGCGACAGGTCTGGCTCTGTAGGGATTAATGGGCTGTTTAGGGAGTTGCGGTATTTTACTAGCACTTGAATCCGATAGATGATGGAGTCTATTAAATAGCTGAAAACAGTTGGTCTCTGTAAACCCTTCCCAAATATTCTGTTGAAGAGGCAAACCGTATCAATGAGCTGCTGTAGAAGGAAATAGAAACAAGATATCAGACTTTTCTGGGGCTTGTGCAGTTCAAAAGAGATGAATAGAGGGAACTTGGACCAAATACCCAAACAAAAGCACTCCTGAACTCTAGGGTGTGTGAAATCTGTCTCTGAATTTTGCAGCTGGGAGGGGGGGTGCCTCTCTCTAGCATCCAACTTCCATGCTTTTTTGCAACAGTCACCTCTCTCCCCTACCATGGCATGGTTAGAAATTTTTGCTAAACTTCCTAGGGAAAATTAGTTAAACTCCAAGTCTTTCACAGCTGTTTCAGTGACTGAACAGTTTGCCTTTCATTCAAAAGCAAATTCTAAAGGGTGGGGATGGGGCAACTCTGCGCTGCAGAAGCGGATGTTGATTGTTTGAAGGAAAATGGGAACGCGGAATGCAACCAGATCTATACCTTATGGTGAGCAAAATTCATCTTGGTGCACCAGTTAAGTGCCACTTAAATCCAGTGCATAGGCCCTCTGAAAAGAGTGTATTGCACCCAGTGTGAGGGTGAGTGACAGCAGCAGGCAGGGGATGCCGGATCTCAGGGTTCTAAAATCTTGTAAATGACACACAGTATAGCTCCATGGAGGATTTTACTTTGGGAACAAAGGCAGAAAGATAACTGCATGTGGGGAAGATGATGTCCCTCCGAAGGGGTCTCTAAAGTTCCACCCAGTGATCATATGCACTGCACACTTTGATAACTGAAGCATGAGCCATGGATGGTCAATCCACAACTGATGAAAGGAAATCATTTGTCGTACAGTATGTGATTAGGCTGCGGAACTCATTGCCACAAGATGTAGTTGAGGCCAAGAACTGAGCAGTGGCCATTTCTAAAGATAACAAGAATATCCAGAGTTACAATAATTAATGCTAACAGGTATTTTTGTAGGTATACAAAACCTCAGGCATGAAAGCTTAGGCCAATCTCTAAAGATTAGTGGTCAGGATGAGACCTTAATGAGGAGCAGATTACCCACATCATAGCTCCTGAAGGGTTTCCTGCACCTTCCTCTGAAGCAACTGGTGCTGGGCGTTACCGGAGACAGGACTTTGGGCTAGATGGGCCATGGGTCTGATCCCATCTGGCAATTCCTATGGTCCTGCAGCAGGACCCAGTGCTGCATTTTCTCTGTGATAGGGGGCTGCTCTCTCTGTGATAGCTCTCAACTGTACAGTGACAGCCCACTCAGCCGCTGATGTCTGTCCAGCCCGCAAAGTGGAGGATTGAGCTGTCGGACAGCAGCATTCCAGCATGAGCCTGATGTGTCTTTGTCCTTGTCTGGATGGTACAGCTGCTGCCTATGAGAAAATGCTTGGTACAGGTGCACCTTCTAAGAGGCAATTTACCAACCTCCTGTTCTGTCAGCAGCACTGGGCCCTGTCCCTGGCTGCCCCAGAGGCTTTTCCATGTAGCTCTTCAGAGCAGATTTTCTCAAGTATGAGCCAGCTTCCCTGCCCACCATCCACAGACACTTGTTCCATGGAGCAATCTCTCCTCCATGCCCTTTTAACATGGTTCCTTTTCCAGCAGGAAACACAAATTCCACCATTTGTAGAATTAATTAATTTGATGCAGGCTGAGCAGGTACGAAGAAGGTGACAGATATCTGTATTAACTTTACAAATGTTATGTGCCTCTACTTGATTACTACCATGCTGTCTACTACATGGTTGCAGAGTTCATTCAGTCCCAGGTGGCTTTTGCACACTGTAGGAACTGAGATCAATGGCTGTAGATAGCCTAGTTGCTGGTGCTTAATGGACAAGACAAGGGTCAAGGTCTTTTGTTTTGTCTCTAAGTGGGAAAGGGACAGGGCTCTTCAAGCAGGAAACCTTAAATAAAGAACTTGGAAACTGTTAAGACAGCAACCCTGATGCACAGAGGCAGGGTCTGCAGTGATGCAGACGGTAACACGGTCCCCAGAAGAGATAGCATATCAGAGCTAAATCGAGCCCACCTCAGTGTGTAGCCCTTTTATAGTTCTAATCCTTTTCTCTCTGGTTGCTATATTCCCATGGATAAAATAAATAATGCTTTGTTGTGGGTGTCATTGCATTTTCTTCCTGGTCACAGCTCCCAAAGGGGAGTCTATAGAAGGGGCCAAACTCAGTTGGACCTGCCAAGGAAACATGGTTGGTAAGCAAGGGTGCTGTGCCCTGGAGACCCAGTGTAAAAGTGGAGTGAATCACTGAGAGACATGTAGGCACCAGACTGTCACTGGAAAGGGTGCCTATGAAGAAACTGAAGGGTATGTCTATACTGCAATCAGGAGATGTGATTGTAGCACGTATAGACGTAGCTGAACTAGCTAGATCAACGCTAGGCCAAGTACATCTAAACATGCTGCAGTCGCACCTACAATTGCTGTGTAGACATCCTCTGACTGAGGGATCAAAGGTACAGCTCACTCTGAACTATGGCAGCTGGTGAATGAGTACACCTGCTCAAACTACCCAAACAGTGAGCAGTGACTGCCTCTGTCCCTGTCCCTCGCTCTCCCCACACAGGCCCATCACTCAATGGAGAGGAGTCATTATGGAGTTTAGAGAGGAAAGTTGAGGTTTGGGTCCAAATTTGAAGACACCACATGTTTCTTCTCAAACTGTTGGCCTCTGATTCCAGCTGAGACCTAAGCTGCAGTGGAAATGTTTTACTTGAAAACCTTCTGTTCCCTGCTAGTGATCAAATGCAGCAGGAGCAATGCTTTTGTCTGCTCAGCGACGTGCAAACACAATCCAGCATTGAATTCCTTTATACGTTTCAACAAGTGCAGCGAAGTGTGAGGCTTATGTAACTACTTGATCCTGTCATGGGGGTTTCACACAAACACACAACCTCATGCCAATTGTCAGTTCAATTCATTATTGTTATTTATTATTTGTATTGTTGTAGCACTTAGGAACCCAAGTCACAGACCAGGACCCCATTGTGCCTCGATGCTGTACAAACAGAGAACAAAAAGATGCTTCCTGCCTCAAGGAACTTACAATATAAGATAAGAAACAACAGGTGGATACAGGCAGGGAGCACAAAGAAACAATGAGACAATATTGGTTGGCATGGTGGGCAGTGGTCTCTGCACACCAGCTACCTACCCGGTGTCACAGCTATACTTCTTCAGTGAGACTTTTTGGCATGACTAGCTGCATGAGCATTGCCAAAGTGTGAGAAAAAGACCGACCTTTCAGGTATCTGTCAAGGGTGGGTAGGACCCATCTAACACATCGCCTTCTTTCTGGAAGTTTGATTGCAGTATGGCCTCCATGGGTAATGCACCTGTCCCTGTAGTTTGTGAGTGCCAGAAAACGTGGGGGCAGGATGGCTTAGAGGGCTGGAAATGGGACATTGAGCCTTTTGCCTGTAGGTAACTAATCCACATGTGGTCCCAGGTCAGCAGTGGGTGAAAGTTGATATGATCTGAATGCCGGCTTGTGCCCTGGGGTATGTGAAACAATTTGGCTGTTGAACAAGTGGGCAGTACCACAGTTAGCATCACGCTGCATCCTCATTGGCTGACCGGACCACAGGGTCTGAACTCGCTCCTCGCACTGGGTGCGTTCTTCCAAAGAAGGTGAGGGATGTTCCTAGTGGATGGGAAGCTCTCCCTGCAGCTGCCTGGGCTGTCCCCTCTCTGTGGACACACCCAGGGCTGTCAATCCAGCACCTTTGCTGATGCTAAATTCACTTCAAGTAATGAACCTGGAAACCCAGTTAATATCTACAACATCCTCCCATGTGGCTTCCCGGGGCAGCTGCATTCAGACACCATGCAACCATGTTCTCACCGCAGCCGCCCTTCCCTCCTCTCAGAATACTGGCTGCAACGGAGATGTATTCTGTTCCTATGACAACCCAAACAATATTACCTTGACTTAAATGGATTCAGGCGATATTAAAACCGGCCTCTTTAGGAATTCCTAGTGTTGGAGGGGCTGAGAATTTTAATTTTGTGTAATGCGAGCTGACACCGTGTTTATGAGCTGCTTGCTGAATGTTTTCTTCAATTAGTACAAAGCAGAGCAGATTTGTTTTCAGGGCTTAGCTTGGGAAAGGGAGGGTGTGGGGCACATAGTTCCTATGTGAAATTGAGTTATGTTACTGCAGCTGTGCATCCCTCAATTGATCACAGCTGGAAAGCCCATCCTATGAAATCCAGGTGAGATGGCCAGCACCTGAAGGGGTCTTTAGACAAGACTCACTAACTGCCTCGTTCTAATAGCAATAGGATAAAGGGGCGAGTCAGCTTGGCACCTATTGGGAAGCTGGGAATGGGCAGGCCTCTTCTCCCAGCGCTGATATCTGTTTCCAGGTAGCTTTGCTCCACCTAGTACCTCTCACAGCTTTCACATTTAAAACCAGTGCATGCACACTCAAACACATGTGCATTTGCACACTCAAGACATTCACCTGACCTTGTGCTTATCTCTACCATACCCTGTCCTGTGCAGGATCAAGATGAAAGCAAGTTTTATGTCAGGAAGTTTCCCTTTCCCTGCCCCTCCCAAGCAATACTGAACAATTAGCCTGCAAAACTCATTGCTACGGCATACAGTTGAGGTCAAAGGCATGGAAGGAAAAAGGACTAAAAATAGCTTAGATATTTATCTGCATAATGGAAATGTCCATAGCTGTCATGGTAAGGATTTAAGGATTTTGTACAAGAACTAAACCCTCTTTCAGGGCATGATCCCCGCTTCGGACTAATGGGAGTCAGGATGGAGAGCTATCCTGCAGAGTGGCTTGTATTCCTAATAATTCCTGAATTCCTAGTATTTCAACTGTTATGGCTGTAGCGCTAGCCACATGCTGGACCTATCCCTCACCTTCTAAAAGCCTGCATGTCTGGATGCACAAGAATGGTAGGGTTGGGGTATGTTACAGGAGTGTGACTGGACCTGCTGCTCCTGGGAAGAACTAGCTGAGACTAAACATGATCCATGGGACCAGTCTCTCTAAAGACCCAAGAACCTTCATGTTATGGAGATTTAGTCTCAAGTGTGGTACATACAAAAATTACTCCCATCCCTAGGAGGGAAATTCTGCAAACCAAGGAGACAGTGGAGAGCCGCTGCATTTAATAGTTAGGGTGGTTTGGGTTAAGATCTAATTCCAGAAGAGAGGCTGGGCACGTTCAGTGACTCGTGCTTTGCATTTTTACAGTTACCACAACCAGTATTAGAGCACTCTTCAGCAAACAAAGGCATACCTAGATCCAGTGGCTGGGCATAAGTAATTAGCTGGTAATTAGCCATTGGAACAGTCTCCAAAGGGATGTGGTGGATTCTCTATCACTTGGAGTCTATAAATGGAGATTGGGTCTCTTTCTAAGAGAGATGCTCTAGCCTAACCACAGACTATTGCAGGAAGCCCTGGGTGAAATTGTCTGGCCCGAGCTATGCAGGACGTCAGACTACATGAACAGTAAGGACCTTCTAGGCTTAAAGTCTAGGAACATAAATAACTTGTTACTCGGTAATAAGCCACATGCTTGTAACTGATCACAGATCACAGTTAACACGGAAGTGTTTACTTTGTCTTTTCACCTCTGCTTGCCACACCGGATGCTGGTGTCAGAGAGGAACAGATTTGTAGGCAGCCCACCTCTGGGACTGTGCCTGGAGCATGCATCCCACCTGCTCCTCTGGGGCAGTGTGTCGGTGTGGGTTTGGTTTTTAAACACGTCACTCAGTGTTTTTCTTTATACTGAACTTCCATTTCAAACTCAATTTTTAAAGTAAAACGTGACTCACAAAAAGACGGGGGTGGGGGTGGGGATGTGGAGAGAGATGGAGAGGAACACAGACAGACAGAGAAAGAGAGACAGCAAGAAATCCCGCGCGGCTCCAGTTGGAATGTCCCAGCTGCTGCAGGCGAAGGCCATTGCGCAGCACAGCTCCATGGTGGTATTTGGAAGGGATGAGCTCTCCCCTGTAATCCTCTCCATCCCGCTCCGCAGAGTTTGCCAGGAGGATTAACCCAGTCTTGTTCTCAATCCCAGTTTATGAGTTCCCTGCTGGTGGGGAAGATCCTGTGTGTTTAAACAACAGCCTAATTAATCCCCATTTTATTACTTTCTCTTGTCAAGTGGCTAAATGGAAGCTGTCAGCCGGCAGCCACCATGCTCACATTTGTTTAGATCCCAAATTACTTCATCAGAACCATCTGCTCTGAACACCGGGCACTCAGCGATTGTTTATTTCTCTCTCAGGACGCCGCAAGGGCCACAAACAGCCTCCTCCGGGGTTCCCCGTGCCGGATCCATACAGTCCCCAGGGACTACGTTATTAAAATGAGTTTAGGGGTCTCGAAGGAAGCCTTACCTGCTGAGACCACACTAACAGACTGAGCCGGGTACCATGGTCCCTGGGGGCTTCTCTGTCCTCAGGCTGCATTCACTGACTCCACTGGCCTGAATAGAGTGAGAGGTATCGGCCCTGAATGAGCCTCCAGCAAAGTTCATTCAAGGGCAGAAGAGGCACTTGGGACAGCTCAGCCACACCCAGGAGGGCAGCGTGGGCGCTGACTCCACAGGGAGTTGAAAGGCCGGGCAGGCGTGTTCCTTGCAGAGCTAGCTGGGGAAGTCAGCGGCAGCATGAGCCAGGAGCAGTGGACCTAGCCCAGTGAAACCACTACCCATCTAGGGGTTATTTTTGATACCTGTAGGGCCGAATCCTTAGCGAAGGTCAGCGAGCACAGCTCCTTTGACTCCACCAATGGCCTTTTATACCGGCTAATGACCTGGCCCCTGGTTTCCATATTCCACTTTGTGGTGCTTCCCTGGGCCCTTTCCCACACCCCCTCTCCTCCCCCTCACCAGGTCACTGAGCTGGTAACCCAAACTCACTTGCTCTCTGTCATCCTGTTCAGAACCACCGGACTTGCTTGGGAGCGCCTGGCAGGCCCAGCCCGACCCTGCCTCAGTGGCCTGGGGCCTGTGTCAGCCCCCAGAGCACCCGATGCTGCTGTTTTCTGTCCTCCCCGCCGCAAGGGAGAACTGGAGCCTTTCCCAGCAGCTGCGGAGCCCCCTGACTGGTGGGACTCCTGACCCCTCATACATCTGCTCTACCTGTTCCAGTTATCAGTGCAGGCATTTATACCGTGGCATCACAGTGCCCGTCCGTATCTATAGTGTCTAGCAGAGAACAACCCTCACCCTGAGCCACTGCTCTGACCACTGAAGCCCCAGTCATAACCGGAACCCCCTTAAACCACTCCAGAATCTAGGTGTTAGCCCTATCAACCCAATACTTCCCATAGCTCCAATACCCCCTGAGTCCTTCCTAGCGCCGCTGCCCCCGTAGCCCTAACCCCTCGTCCCTGGCTGACTGCTTTGTTCCCTCCCTGGCCACACAGGCTCTTCCAGACCAAGTGCAGCAGCTGCCTGAAGGCGATTGCCCCATCTGAATTCATCATGCGGGTGCTGGAGAACGTCTACCACGTCCACTGCTTCTTCTGTTGCGAGTGCGAGCGGCGCCTGCAACGTGGGGACGAGTTTGTGCTCAAGGAGGGGCAGCTGCTGTGCCGCGGCGACTATGAGAAGGAGAAGGAGATGTTGAGTGCCATCAGCCCTGCACCCACGGAGTCTGGTGAGGGGCCACAGGGGACCTACCTCCTCGGGGCCAACAGAGAAGGAGGGGATGGAGCGAGTGGACCCCCCCCACAGGGCTGGGACTGCGGGGGTCAGAGGACCAACCCCCTCAGCACTGGGGTTCATGGCACTGCTAATGTAGGGTGTTGCAGGGATACTGCCTGGTCCCCAGGGGACAGGGCTGTAAGATTGGGAGATGTGGGATGCCCATGGAGGGGTCCAGTCTGTGTCCTCTGAAGCATCTGTCCACTGACCACTGTCTGAGCCACGAGCCGGGACCTTGGGCTAGACCGATGGCCCCTTGGTCTGATCCAGAGCGGCAGGGAGGGAGTGAATGGCGGGGACACTAGTGGTCTGATCTGAAGGGTCAGGGGTGGGTGGATACTGGGATAGAAAGGTCCATTGGTCTGATCTGGGCTAGCCAATAGGGAATAATATTGGGCTAGATGGGCCTTGCTGGTCCTATGCACTGTATCTCGGGACAGGAGCCCTTAAGGTCATGGCCCTTGCTGAGGACGTAAGGGACCAAAACCCTGAAAGGGGAGGAAATTTCCTGGCTTCGCTGCTACAGCAGTTGAGCCAGAGAGGCCCAGGCCTGCCCGTGGCAGTAACAGCTAACGGTTCCCCTTCCAGTGAAAAGCGAGGATGAGGATGGCAGCCACTCCCACGGCAGAGGAGGCGAGGAAGGCAAGGACCACAAGCGCTCCAAGCGCCCACGCACCATTCTCACCACTCAGCAGCGACGGGCTTTCAAGGCCTCCTTTGAGGTTTCCTCCAAACCCTGCAGAAAGGTAGAGTGCAGGAGGGAGCTTCCTCACTGCCTGGGCCAGAGTCCCCAGCCCGGCTTTTATGCTCGCAACCCCACCCTGTAGTCCTATGGCCTCAAAGCCCAGAGTCCTGCCTCTACACTCCCAGCTGGGCTGCAAAGCAAGTACTTCCAGAACACATCACAGGGGACTCCGGAAGAGAGAGACCAGGTTCCCTTCTGACATGCGTCTGGCCCAGCAGCAGTGTGGCGCATATACCGTGGCTATCTGCTGACTCCCTTTCTGTGCACGGCAGCTTTAAGCCTCAGCGCAGCTTGGCAGCCAGCTTGTTTTCATTTCAGTGCAGATGGTTAGAGAGGAGATGCACACACTGGGCCAGAAGTTCCACTACCCTGCATCTTGTGCTGTCATTTATGCCAGTGCAGAGTAGGTGCCTTCTGGTCTGAGAGCGTTTCACGCCCACTGTCCACTCGTGTGAAGGATGGCATGAGGGGAATTAGGACCACTCTGAGCCGTTTCATAGGCAGCAGCTTCTCTTGTTCTCTTTCTCCTCTAGGTAGTGTCAGGTGTTTATAGTACTGTGCAGATGAATAGAAAGACAAGTTGCCTACCTTGGTGGGTTCACAGTGTAAATTCAGAGTAATGACAGGAGTGAAGTGGTAAACAGGAGTTAGGGGACCCTGCCCTTTGGGGGCACAGTTCCCTGCAGGGAGTGAGAGATTCCTCCTTTTAGATACTTTTCTGTGCCCATCATTTTCTAAACTCTTGAGAACGGACAACTTCTCTGTGGAACTTAGAATCCTAGGACAGACAAAAACTCAGAAGTTAGGAGTAGGCACTTCATGTACAAGTCAACATGACTCATTGTTGGCAGCAGACTAGATTTGCAGCAGGTGTGAGTTTCTAGGAAAGATCTGGAAAGGGCAGGGGACCATCAGGTGCACAAGGTTAGGGACACTGTTCTAAACATCAGCTGAGTTGATCATTTCCCAATATAACAAAGCTCTAACCCACCTTTTCCGACTCCTCTCCCTTCTGCGGGTAGGTGAGAGAGACCCTCGCAGCTGAGACAGGCCTGACGGTCCGGGTGGTGCAGGTCTGGTTCCAGAATCAAAGAGCCAAGGTGAGTGACTGCTTTTCTCGTTGGAACCAAGCTCTGTGGCCCTGATTCTCAATTGCACTGAGGCCCTTTGCACCATTCTGGCAGTGTAACAGGGCAGAAACAGCTCTCTGAGAATCTCCCCCTACACAGGGGGCCTCCCCAACCTGTGCGGAGCTGGTGAAAAGACCCTGCTCCCAGACAGTGGCACATAGGGGTGGATTGAGGCCATGGCTGGTGTGCTCTTTGCTCTGATATTCTGTGCTTCCCAGGGCCTGTTGGGGCAACATGAAACCCTAATGAGGCTCTCTCTGCTTCAGGACAAGTGTCTGTGTAATATCTGCACTGCTCCTTCACTGGAGAGGGAGAAGGCAGCTGCCCAGCAGGGAGCTAACTGCAGTGCATTTCCCCAGCCAGACCCGTAATACAAATTTAGGGCCTTGCTTGCTTCTGCTGGCAGATGAAGAAGATCGCTCGCAGACAGCAGCAGCAGCAGCAGCAACAGCAGGAGCAGGAGCAGCTGGGCAACCCGCGTTTAGGGAGCGGCCGTGGGACCGGCCGCAGCAGCAGACAGAGCAATGATGACAGTGAAGGTGAGGCTTGGCAGAGCCTTGGGATCAGCTCCCTGCAATAGCAGGGAGGAAGCAATCTGGGACTGAGTGGGGTCGGCAGAGCTGTGCGGGCGTGGAGCGGGGGTGCTGCAAGGCAGGACTGAGGTGCACTGGCATAGCTGAGGGGAAAGGAAGTAAAGGGGAAAGTCTAGATTAGCTCCTCCTGGCAGACTGTCGGAGGAAAAAATGGTATAATGTGTAAAGCACAGGTCTGGGACTTGGAATTCCAGAGTTTCAGTCCCTGCTCTACTAAAATCCCTTTGAGACCTGGGGCAAGTCACTTCCCCTCTCTGCCTCATAATCTGTACAATTATGATAAACCTACTTCCTAGGAAAAAGAGCGAGGCGTACTTGTGGCACCTTAGCTACCACAAGTATTCCTCATTCTTTTTGCTGATACGGACTAACACGGGTACCACTCTGAAACGAGTTCAGGGTTGTCACAATGTTTTGTAAATCTCTTTTTAAATCTCTTTTAGTCCTCAGATGTAAGGAAGGGGCTGTAGGAGAGTGAAAATTAATTGTGATCTTTGCATGCTTCAGTACATCTGATGTCCGTTGTGTCTGACTACGCAACAGGGGCTCAGTTATTTTACCAACAGGTGAATTGGGAGTCTCTTCAGTTTAGCTTTTACATAACAAAACCCATTTTTAATTTATGGCCATTTTACCTTTTACTCCGGGATTAAGGGTCCCATGCTCCCATACTAACAGCCCCTTCTCTGCACAGCACCCTAATGATGGTGAAAAGAATCCAACAGAGATACACTCAATCACTTGACAATATGGACCTGTCATAAAAATCTTGTCACAAGCAGTTTAGAGCCATACTCTAATGGCAGGACAAGATTTCCAGCAATGGCCTGTGATTTTGGATGAAAAGGGCCCAATTTCCAGAGGGCAGGTACTCAGCACTTTCTGGGTCTCTTTCACGTGTCTCAAGTTGGACACCCAGAAATCATTAGTCACTTCTGAAAATCTTTGGCTTCGGTTCCACAGGTGTAAATCCAGAATAAATCCATGGATTTCAGTGGAGTCACTCCCAATTTATGCCAAAGTAACCGAACACAGAATCTGGCCCAAAGTAACAGTCTTTTACTGCATATTTGTGCAGAGCCCCATGTAATTTGCAGGGCCCATTACAGTGGAGCCTGATCCTGGTGGAGGTCAGTGGGCACTACTGTATTACTCACCTCAGTCTCTGGAAAAATCATGGAGCAGGTCCTCAAGGAATCAATTCTGAAGCACTTAGAGGAGAGGAAAGTGATCAGGAACAGTCAGCATGGATTCACCAAGGGCAAGTCAGGCCTGACTAATCTAATTGCCTTCTATGATGAGATAACTGGCTCTGTGGATGAGGGGAAAGCAGTGAACATGTTGTTCCTTGACTTTAGCAAAGCTTTTGACACGGTCTCCCACAGTATTCTTGTCAGTAAGTTAAAGAAGTATGGGCTGGATGAATGGACTATAAGGTGGATAGAAAGCTGGCTAGATTGTCGGGCTCAATGGGTAGTGATCAATGGCTCCATGTCTAGTTGGCAGCCGGTATCAAGTGGAGTGCCCCAAGGGTCGGTCCTGGGGCTGGTTTTGTTCAGTATCTTCATTAAAGATCTGGAGGATGGTGTGGATTGCACCCTCAGAAAGTTTGCAGATGACACTAAACTGGGAGGAGAGGTAGATATGCTGGAGGGTAGGGATAGGATACAGAGGGCCCTAGACAAATTAGAGGATTGGGCCAAAAGAAATCTGATGAGGTTCAACAAGGACAAGTGCAGAGTCCTGCACTTAGGACGGAAGAATCCCATGCACCACTACAGACCAGGGACCGAATGGCTCGGCAGCAGTTCTGCAGAAAAGGAACTAGGGGTTACAGTGGACGAGAAGCTGTATATGAGTCAACAGTGTGCCCTTGTTGCCAAGGCGGCCAATGACATTTTGGGCTGTATAAGTAGGGGCATTGCCAGCAGATAGAGGGACGTGATTGTTCCCCTCTATTCGACATTGGTGAGGCCTCATCTGGAGTACTGTGTCCAATTTTGGGCCCCACACTACAAGAAGGAAGTGGAAACATTGGAAAGCGTCCAGCGGAGGGCAACAAAAATGATTAGGGGACTGGAACACATGACTTATGAGGAGAGGCTGAGGGAACTGGGATTGCTTAGTCTGCAGAAGAGAAGAATGAGGGGGGATTTGGTAGCTGCTTTCAACTATCTGAAAGGGGGTTCCAAAGAGGATGGATCTAGACAGTTCTCAGTGGTAGCAGATGACAGGACAAGGAGTAATGGTCTCAAGTTGCAGTGGGGGAGGTTTAGGTTGGATATTAGGAAAAACTTTTTCACTAGGAGGGTGGTGAAACATTACCTCGGGAATGCGTTACCTAGGGAGGTGGTGGAATCTCCTTCCTTAGAAGTTTTTAAGGTCAGGCTTGACAAAGCCCTGGCTGGGATGATTTAGTTGGGGCTGGTCCTGCTTTGAGCAGGGGGTTAGACTAGATGACCTCCTGAGGTCCCTTCCCACCCTGATATTCTATGATTCTATGATTATAATACATCAGAACATATTATCACATTCTGTACGCACTGCTTCCACCTGTTCCATTGATTCCACATTAGATGGAGCAAGTGTTCATGGACTAGATGGGCTCATGGTCCCCTATCCCAGGATTCCCCAGCAGCAGCTGCTGTCGCTGGATCAGAACAGCTACAGCACAGACTTGTACAGACAAGGGCTCACGCCGCCCCAGCTGCCAGGAGACCATCTGCATCCCTATGGTAAGCGGGTGGCGAGGAGGCTGATGTGACTCAACGCCAGAGCTGAGCTCAAACCGCAGTGTGGAGTGGTAGGACCCAGTCCCACTGTTATTACTGTCTGACCCATGCCCACCACAACCAGCGCAGAAAGAGACGCCAGGCAGGACGTGGCAGCTGTACAGATGGCAGAGTATTTAAGGGGTAATTTGTGTCTCATGCCTCTGGTTCAAAGCTACCCTGAGAAGGTGCCCATGAAGGGTGGGGGGGTCTCCCGGGATAAGGAGAAATAGCCCAGCAAGATGGGACAGGTCACCCTGCAGTACCTCACAAAGCCCAAGCTTTCAGGTCTAGGGCTCACAGACTGGATTCATTTTCTGGGTGGAGAAGGGAGGGGGATGGGAAGGCCAGGTAGAGGATATAGCAGGGGTGGCCAGATTGTGGCTCGTGAGCCACATGCGGCTCTTTTACAGTTAAAGTGTAGCTCCTGGAGGACCCCCCCCCACATTCTTCACCTACCAGACGGGGGGAGCTAAGGGCTTCTGCCCTGCGGCGGGGTGGTGGGGTTAGGGCCTTCTGCCAGAGACGACTGGTGCCTGCTGAGAGTGGGGGGGGGCACAATTTAAAGGTTCACAAACCCTGGAAAAAATCGGGGTGGGGGGCAAGTGATCCCATGTGTCCCGCTCATGCATCACCTCTGGCTTCTGCTCAGCGGGGAGCGGGCGTCTCAGGGCTTCAGCCGCACAGGAGGCATCTGCTGCAGCTTCAGCCCTGCAGGCACACGTGCCAGAGCTCGGGGCTTCAGCAGGAGTGGGGCTTGAAACCCCAAGCCCAGTCAGGTGTCTCCCATGGAGCTGAAGTTCCAAGACCCCCTTCCCTGCAGGGCTAAAACCCCAAGACCCCTCCATCCCCGCAGAGCTGAAGCCTCAAGCCCAGTCAGGGTTGAAGCCCTGAGCCCCGGCAGATGTGCCCCGTAGGATTGCCAGGTATCGGATTTTTGACCAGAACATCTGGTTGAAAAGGGACCCTGGTGGCTCTGGTCAGCATCACTGACTGGGCCATTAAAAGTCCGGTTGGTGGGGCTGGCAGGCTCCCTGCCTGTCTCCGTGCAGCTCCCGGAAGCAGACAGCATGTCCCCCGCTGCACCGTGTTCCACAGCTCCAATTGGCCGGGAACTGCCTCCAATAGGACCTGCAGGGGGCGGCAACTGCAAACGGAGGCAGCTCAGAGCTGCCTGGCCGCCCCTATGCCTAGGAGCCGAGGGACACGCTGGCTTCTTCCTGGGAGTCACCTGCACCCCGCACCCTCTCTCGGCTCCCAACCCCCAGCCCTGAGCCCGGTCCCACACCCAAACTCCCTCCCAGAGCCCACACCCCCTGCAGCCCAGAGCCCCCTCCTGCACCCTGAACCCCTCATTTCTGGCCCCGCCCTGGAGCCCGCAACCCCAGCCGGGGCCCTCACCCCCTCCAGCAGCCCAACCCCCGCCCCAGCCCAGTAGAAATGAGCAAGTGAGTAAGGGTGGGGGAGAGCGAGCGACAAAGGGAGGAGGGGATGGAGTGAGCAGGGGGCGAGGCCTCAGCGAAGGGGTGGGTCAGGGCAAGGGTATGACCTCGGAGAAGGGGTGGTCAGGGCGGGGCCTCAGAGAAGGGGCGGGTCAGAGCAGGGGCGGGGCCTCAGAGAAGGTGTGGTCAGGGGCAGGGCCTCAGAAGGGACAGGTTAGGGCAGGGGTGTGGCCTCAGGGAAGGGGCGGGGCAGGAGTGGGCCAAGACTGTTCGGTTTTGTACGATTAGAAAGTTGGCCACCCCAATGCCCTGGCTCTTGAACTTCTGAAAACTGTCATATGTGGTTCGAAGGGTCAGTAATTTTGGCCACCCCTCGGACATAGGGTGAAATTCAGGGCCAGCACAAGTCCTAGCTCGCTGCCCACCAACCCCTCCCTGCTGCGCAGGGCACATCACAAGACTTAGACACCATTCAAGTGCCACTTACGTCCTAATTTGAAGATTTAAGCAGGATTTAAGAGTGCGTAAGGCCCTGCCCAGGGGTGAGAGGCTGGGGGGAGGCTGGGCCTTGTGCTCCCGGGAACTGCAGTGGCGAAAGGAGCAGAACATGGGGATGCCGCTCCCAGGAGCCAGCGCCCCGCACCGGCAGCTCCTCCGGCCCAGCCGTACCGCTCCCAGCCCCACCCCCCCCGCCCTTCCACACAACTGTGTCTCCTGTCTGGGGTCTGTACAGCCCTGCCGGAGGACAGGGCTGGGGACAGTACAGCCGCACTGGCTCCTGAGAGCAGCGGCCCCATGTTCTGCTCCTTTCGCCGCTGCAGTTCCTGGGAGAGCCCTGCAGTTCAGCAGATACCGATTTCTATTCGTGGATATCCGCATCTACAGATAGATACTTGTATCTGCGAAGGGCTCTACAATTAATTCTTGAAAATGTGTCTTTCTGGTAGGGTGTACCGGCAATAAATGTCTTAAAGGTACGGCGTACCTGACCGTACCGGCTTACTTCACCATTGTCTTTCTCTCACTTTCCTTTGCTTCCTCCTCTAGACTCGGAAGGTGTTTTCCATGACATGGACAGCGACAGCATCAGCCACTTGGGAGACTGCCTGCTGTCAACAGCCGAAGCCAACCTCCTCCAAGCCCGAGTGGGTAACCCCATTGACCGACTCTACTCTATGCAGAACTCCTACTTCACCTCCTGACCATGGGAAAGTCCTGGTCCGTTTGTGAGTGTCTTGGACAGACATTGTTCTGAATTCAGAAGGAGGAGTGGGGAGGAGAAATAACCCTTCAGAGAAA
This sequence comes from Lepidochelys kempii, assembly GCF_965140285.1. NCBI lineage: Eukaryota > Metazoa > Chordata > Testudines > Cheloniidae > Lepidochelys > Lepidochelys kempii. The sequence goes on from NC_136399.1 coordinate 27,399,202, forward strand.
CTCTTTGAACCCCGCACAATGGAAGAGGCGGCTGGGTTTGCCAAGCACATAAGCACTAATTCATGAGGACCTTCCACAGCCCAGAGGACTCAACTGCGTTGCCTCTCCCCTCCTTTTCTCTAGCCACAAGTAGATGGGTGACATGATGTTGTTTAGCTGTAACTGTAGCAGTTTGTCCAGTGTTTATGCTTTAGAGCATTACATTCTTCAAACGAGACTGGCCAAGTTGCCCAGAGTCAGGCTTGGAAGCGGCATCTCCTCTGTTGGCTGCATTTATTTAAACCTTGGTGCAGCTGATCCATTTGTGGTGCCATTGTGCCCCGCTGCGAGGGATTTCACCAGCCTGCCCCCTCCTGGGCCTGCGTCATGGGAAAACATTCATTTTCCTTGGGGAAGGCCAGTGACTGAGGATGCCTCTACTTGATACCACTGCCATTTTGGAGGCTGCCTGCAAGGGGGGTGATTTAGGCTTTTTAATGGCTGACACCATGGAGAAATGCAAGACAGGTTGGTCCCTGAGGGAAACGGCTTTGCTTGGGGACAGTATTCACCTCCAGGAACAAAAGATTATTTGGTCTCTGTTATGATGCGAGGAAGCCAAGGGACATGTCCCTGAAGAGAGTAACACATCTAGAATGGTGTATCAGCCTCTCCCAACTGCCTCTGCACCCCTCCCTTTAAAAGGAGGCTCACTCCATCCATTTAAAGTGGAGTGAAGATCTCATTCTCACAGCTGTAACACTGCAGATGCTGTCTTCACTGGCTGCTGTTTGTTTCTTTTAAAACTAGTGGTGTGAACAGATATTATTTAAAAATGTTCTTACCAGAAACCCCTCCCTACATGTTTCCATCTTGAGTGGGATTTCTCCCCCTAACTATTTACCCAGTTCACTGGGATCTTCCCAGTGTTTTGCTTCCCTCAAATACATGAGGCGAAGAAAGGGTTCAATTGCGTTATCTTGGAATGTGCTCTGTGCCAAGTCACTTCCCCTCCAACAGACTGAGTTTGTCCGTGGCTTTGAAAGCAGCAGGTAGGACGCCCAGATTCCGCTGAGAGACAGCACTGTTTCTTTGGATGGGGAGGACCAACACTTCTCTAAGCATGAAGTTCTTACAAGCTCTCAGTGTGGGGCAGTTTAGGGTTAGAGATTAGCAGGCAGGGTTGGGGTTTTGGCATGGAAGGTTTATAAAAGATGCAACAGACAGCAGGAGAGAGTGAGTGGAAGTTTAAATCAGATATTTAAGAAGAAAATTCTTTACTCACTCACCCAGTATTTTATGTTTCGGATACTGTATGGACAGCTGGCACCCCCAGAAATGGCAAATGGTTCCCTGTGAGCCCCGTTTTGCGCAGGCTGGTGGAAGGAGTAAGAGCCTCCAGAATTTGCCTTCACTCAGTTATTCAAACACTCACTGAGGAGAGGACATCCCCAATGGAAAATAATAACTTGGCATGAGCAGGACATTTAAACCCTGATCCCTAGAGTTGCAAATCCAGCAGTTAGGTTTGTGTTGCAGCTATCAGAGAACCTGGCTCACTGATGTTTCTGTACATAGTGTCGATTAGGTTCTAAGCTCCCCCGCTTCATCAATCTGGTTTCCAAGTTATGCAAACCCTTCTCAAATGTAAAGGAAGAAAAGGCTAATAGTTATCATTGCTGTATTTCTGTGGGAGAAATTTGTGAACATTAATAATCATGAGCTTTGGGAGCACAAGAGACCCATTCCCAATATGTGTTGCCGTCTATCAGGAATTCCCCATCTAGTCAAGGGAGCTCATGGAGACCAGGCACAAAAAACTGGTGCATAACTGAACCAGAACCTTCGTAAAGCTCATACCATCATTGCTTCCCCCATTAATACAGTTGTGTAAATGTGCCATTCATCCACGGGCAGTCCCCTTGCCTCTTTGTTTACAAAATGATACTTTTTATCTGGATCCTCCCACGGTCATCAGTATTGGATGATTTTTGCCTTTCAGGCAGTTGTGTAAATAGTTTACAGACATTTTGATGTTTCATTTAAGGGGAGTGTCCTCTCCTGGGGGACCTGGCAATTTGTGAGTTACCTCCATCCCCACAGGCAAGTTCTGTGGAAGCAGTTTTTCCCTGCTCCTTCCAGCCTGAGTTGCTGCACTCGGTCCATTCCCACCTCTGTTGTGTGTCTCTCCGCCCATAAGAAATGAGACTGAAAACTCCCAGCGCTGTTTCTTTCTTTCTTTCAGTAGCTTTTGCACTAGAAATGGTCTCAGTTTAGATTAAGTTTGAAGAGAATGTTTCAGTGAACCATGTGCAAATTGATATGTTTCCTCCAAGCGCTGGAGGCAGCTTCACCCCTGAAATCCTACCTTTGCTCCCATTGTGATCCAGTGCTGTAATGTGCCAGTGTTTTTGCATGTACATTTGGAAATAAAAACGAACTTAAAGCTGAAGTCTAAAGTTTGCCTAAGCAAAGACAGACAAACTGTCTGTACCTTCACTCTGCTTAGATTAGATCTAAGTCTGTCCATCTAGCTACTTGCTGTGCAATCCCATGGGGATTTGGCCTGAGTTCTTCAGAGGGACATTTAATCAGAACCTCATCTTTCCCTGGGGTCAGACACCCTGGAGCAAGAAGTGAGGAACTAGTGCTAACAGCTGTTCTTACTTTGATAAAGAACCAGCAAATACAACACCAAGAGTCAGTTACAGTTAGCTGCAAGAGAAACTGAATTCCCCATATGAACAAATACGACACTGGTAAATGATGTGAAGAACTATCCTAGGTGCTGGACCACTAGTGCTGGGGAGTCTAAGATGACGGTGACCTGAGCTTCAGAACCAATGTTGAGATTCACTTGCAAGAACTGAAGGAGGGGACCACAGCCAGTTAGACTGACCCCAATTAGGAGAACTAGCAGAACTTCACTCTGACATAGTCTGAACTTGTGTTGAATCAAGAAGTGGCTAGTCAGCCCGTAGGCACCAAACCAACAGCTGAAGTCCTTATAGTTTGAAAAACTAGCATATTTGCCAAGCAAAGTCCTGTTGCTTCTCTGATCTCAGCATCATTCTGAAGGACAGAGATGCTCTTAGTATCATCAGCGTTGCTAGGTAGTTTCTGCGGCTCCCAAGGGCTGCAATTTGTCCCAATGCGTTTTGCAGCAGCAACCCTCAGCTCTTGCCACCAAGGAATGACAAGGGGCTTGGAACTGAGACAAAGGGCCGGCTGACATCAGTGCCAGTGGGCAGCAGCTGTTGTAAAGGTGAAGGGGCAGGAGGCGTAACTGTGCGTGTGAGAAGATCCCAGGATATCCTGAGTGTGAACTCTCGCCCCCTCTGCTGACCAATGTCATTGATCACTTTGTGCCCTCCGAGCTGGCCCTGAATCACCCGGATTGGTAAACGGTGGCTTTTCCTGGTGCGTGACTCCCACCTAATGGACAATCAGGTGCTAGCTGAGTTTTAGTGCTGTGTCCCCGGACTGCGTGGCTCTGGGTTGTCCAAAAGCTTCTGACTGGATCAGAACTGCTGGGTTCTCTTATTGATATGCCCCAGGCCTCTGCTTTCTTGGTTTGTTTGCTGTCATCTTCCTAGGCTGTTCCTTCCTGTTCGTCTGCTCTGGTATTTGTGACACAGGAGGCTAGCATGGCTCCACACGTGTGGCATTGCTGAGTACCAGTAAGTTGACGTTGGTTTGTTTTGTGGCATGGACTGTCACTGATAGGTGCCTGATGCCATGCTGTTTCTCTATGAAGCAGTAACACTTTGCTTCTCAAAGCCTTTGACAGACGTGAAAGAATTAAGGCTCAGAACAATCATGGGAAGTAGGGAAGTGTTACCCCATTGTACGTGTGGGGAGACAGGGCCACAGAGAGGTTAAGACACATTCCTCAGGCCCCAGCACAGTCCACTGCAGAGCTAGGACTAGAACCCAGAGAATATTAACACCATGTGCAGTAGCCATTACCCTGCACTGCCTCCCTTTTCTGTAAGGGATGCAGGCTGGAAACCACCATTCAGTCTGATGGCCCTTCACTTCTAGATGTCAGAAGACAAATATGTGGGGTTTTTTTTCAGGGAAGGAGGCTGTTAGCCTTTCCCAGGGCTCCAGCATACCAATGTCTTTGCTGGGATTAAGACCTAGGAGTTCCCAACTCCCAGTCTTGTGCTCAGATGTGTTTCTTTTCCGTATGTCTAGCTAAACACTTTAAAGAGGATGGTTGACCAGAAGACAAGGGTGCTCCCCTGTCCATGCAGCCTCTTTCATGCTTAGCAGCGACTTGATGTCAGCTGGATGAGAGCCAAGTAAAGCAACAGTGTGTGTGAATGGAATGTGGTTCTGCACAGCTCTCTACCCTCTGCCACTGCCCAGGTCAGCCCTGGACCTGCCAGCAGTACTAAATCTCCCACCGTGACTGCCGACACCAAAGGAACATGCTGATTTATGGCTCTTTTAAATAAGAGAAACAGAGTGTAAAATTAGAGCATTTTCTGGATGAAAAATTAAAGGGATGTTTTTGTTAGTTCCTCATTCTAGGCTCATGTGTAATTCACCTTGTTGGTTTTAAAGTTCCACTTGAAAGGAAACTTGACTTCAACAGAAGTTAAAGTACCAGGCTACAAGACTCCCAGCACACTTAATTTCATATTCAGAGGGTTCTAAATCAAAAGGAAACCGAGAAAAAACAGCAAAGAATTAACTGAACTAAATGATCTTTGGCTTTCTCTCTTTTGTGGACCTCAAAGACCTTTATGTGCATTAATTAGCTAACCCTCATTACTCCCTGGCAAAACAGGTGTTATGTGTTTCAGAGATGAGGAAAAAGAGGCAAAGAAAGGTGAAGTGACTAGTCCCAAGGTCACACAGCAAATCATTGGTTGAGCTGGAAAGAGAACCCAGGAGTCCTGACGCCCAGGCCCCTGTTACACTTATCAGCCAACACGGCCTCTTGGCTAGAAACAAGAATCCAGAACAAGTGAAAGGGGAGAAAACCAAAATGCAGAAAGGTAGTTGAGAGATCGTTATTGGGCAGAGGAAAGGAATGTCCATGCTGGAAGATGAAGTGATTTGAAATAAAGCTTCCATTTCTGCCCTCAGTGGTGCGTCCTCCAAAAAAGCCTGTTATTGCAGGGGCAGACAGGGGTCGTGTGTGAATTAAAGGGAGAACACCCCAATAGAATTAACCCCCAGAGTGAGAATGTGTCAAATGTCTGTGACAGCCAGAAATGTTCTAGAGGTTCTGAAGTAACTTAGAACTTGGAGTTTTTTAGGCTCCAATCTGTGGATTCTGCAGGGTTTGAGTATTTATTTCTGGTCTGTTTTAAGTTTGTGAGAACAAGAAGATTGCCAATCCACTAGAAGATGGCTCTAAATTCATATTTGTGAGGCTCCCACCATGGAAAACACAGACTTACTCACTTATTGATTTGGGCCCTTTGGGATTAATTTCGCTGAACCTCTCTGCAGCCTATGGCAGTGGAGTAGAATGTATGGGTTTGATTGACTGCCCGCAGACTTTTCCATGGCTCAGCCCAATGCTGATGCATCTCTAACTTCTAACAGCTTCCTGCAGTTGTTTGTATGGGTCTATTCTCTCTTGACTTGGGATGCAGTTTGTACTAGCGTCCAGCCAGTCTTTGGCTCTAAGCATCCTGATGCAATAGATTCTCCATGTCCTAAGACACAGGAAATGAGGATGGGCATTTCCTGGATTTCTAACGTTTGTGTTTCGTTATATGTCTTTTTGGGTTCTCCGTAGTTTCAGTTTTCACCATTGTGGAGGGTACCAAGCATTGCTAAACAACCTGAACTGCCCCAAAACAGCAGTTGGATGTAAGAGTATAGAATTTGCATTGCCAGATCAGACCACTCGCTTGTGTAACCCAGAACCCTGACTCTTGCAGGAGCCAATATCTTATGTTTCAGAGCACTTGCTGGTCCCATGGTGCTGCCTCCTTTTTATTTCCAGCAGCTACACTGCGTTAAACCAAACCAGATGCCCACTGGTACTTCGCTAATGTTACATCCCCATCCCAGCAACTGCTGTAGCTGGCACCTTGATCTTATTCCATCCCAGGCCAGAGGAGATGGCCCACATGTTTGCAAAGGGAAGAGGAGGTGGCCATGGAAAAAAAACAAGCCCTCTATAAAACTATACTTCACTCTATGAAAAGATTTGAGACCCCACGGCTGCAGAGCCAGATGACGAAGACTACAACCAATCAGCTGTGCAATCCTATACAGAGCTAAAAAATCCTTCAGGGCAAAGGAGTGAGAAAATGCCACACGCTCCCTCCAGCTGGTTCCTGTGCATGTGCAACTTGAAAGGAGATCGACTGCGGGTAATGATCTTCATTTATACGACCATTTGCCCCTGCCTTTCCACAGAGGATTTGCCAAATGTGGGGAGGCCACTGGTTCATTTAGTTCAGGTATCTGCCTCCAGTAATTCTTGATAACTTAGGAGAAGGCAATGCTTTTAAAAGCTGGCCACCTACGCAATTCTGCCCCATGAGGGCAAGTTCTTTCCTCAGTCCTGCAACACAGGGCTTTATGATCCTAGTCTACCCAAAGGTGCATGACGTATATTCTGCATTCAGAACAAAGCCTACCACCGCCTTGTAATGATGTCCTCAGAAGACATGGTTCACCTTGATTGTCAGAGCCCAAACATACAGGGCGCAAGGGGCAGCAACCCCTGCATTTTATCCTCCCTGTTCCTCAGTCACTGGTTGACTTTGTGACCAGTTGTCAGGGTTCAGCTGATCAGCTGCAAGCTGACATGGACAGATGCCTAGCAGCGTGGTGGTTAAAGCAATAGACTCGGAATAAGTAATAATGGAGTGGCTCAGGCTGCTGAGCAGCAGGAGACGTAGCTGGGCTTAAAAGGGGGCCCAGTGCACCCTAAGCATAATGAAAAATGGCTTTTCTGCTGACAGCCTGACATTTCAATACAATTTCAACAACATGTAAAGCACCTTCGTTCCTGCATAATAGTGGCCTTAATAAAGCTCTTCCCACTACAGATTTTTATGACTAAAGGGACCCTAGCTGCTATAAATAATCCCAAGGGATCAGCTAAAAATAGATTTTCCCATCTCTACAGGCAGTTGCAGTCTCTCTCTAAATTCACTCCAAAGCTGAGTGGCCATCACTTCCCCTCCCAACTTTCCTACCACTTTGTTACTAAGCAAATTGGATCCCCTTTGAGCAGCTCACAGTGCTTTAAAGGGATGAAAGCAGAAAAATGCTTCCTGACTAGTTTATTTCTAAAATACCCTTAGTTATAAGTGATCCCACACACACAAATCACATCACGATGGAAATGCAGCCACCTCTGGGGTAGAGGACAGCAGCTAACGGGGTTACAGCAAGCAGCACAAAAGCATTATCAGCCAGCTGGAACAGACAACCTTCAATCTGCCACCACCTCCCTGGAGAGGGGAATCTCTGCCAAGCTGGGCTATTGGAAGATGGCGAATTACGTTCACCGAACACCACATGCTCAAAGGCAGGAACCTGGCCACCTGCCTCGGCTGAAAGGCGGACAAGGAATAATGTGTCCTGGCCAGGGAGAATGAAATAGTTGGGAACCAGGTTACAGATAAACCTCTTGGTCCTTGCTGAGCCCATGTGAAAGGTGGCTGCCTCAAATTTAAGCATGCTACAGAATTACAGTGGGATTTAGAATATTGGACTCAAGTAACATGTGATCTGACATCCTTGTTTCTGTACAAGGCATAGAGCTCACTTCCCTGAGCAGGGTTGCATTGCCTGTGTTCCTGGCCCCTTACCAGTCTCACTTGTTGGGCAGCCCCAGCAGCCTGGCAAAGCTAAGTTCTCACGTTTCTAGTGCTCACAGCCATGAAGCTGTTGTTAGGAAGCCAAACGGATGCAGTGCAAAATCTGTATAAGCATATCAGAGGGAACAGAGCTATCCTTCTCTAGGGCCTCTGAGTATCTCAAAGAACTTCAGAGCCCAAATTAAGCCTTACACTTCCGGTGGGAGGCAGGACTTAACCCTGTTTCACACACAGCACATTACACAACACCACAGAGACTCATCCAAGGACGGAAATCAAAACAGCAGAAGCGCTGGGAATTGAACCCAGGAGTCCTAACTCCCCATACTCTTGCCCTAGCCAGCAGACATGGTGTTTCTTGCTTTAGGCATGCTCAGGATGGCTCTCTTTACAGAGTGAGGAACTCAAAGGATTCACAAGGCCAAACCTCCTGTTGTTCATTCCTCTCACAAGAACAATCCACTGTGTTTTGTGTCATTTTAATTCCCCTACATTGTTTGCCACCTTGAAATAACCTCTTTTTCCCCATCACCTGTTTCCCCTCCCCCATATGGTGAACATCAATGTTCCCCCAGCATTTAGGAATTTGTTGTCTCATTTCTACAATGGTCAGGTTTTGTAAAGCATTTCAAACACATGCAGTGCTAGCTATGAGAGAGCCCTACAGCTCTGCTGTTGACAAGGCTCCCTCTGCTGGCTCCAAAGCAGAGCATAGGACATGCTAGTCTATAGCCTTTCAGGAACATTTGCCAGCAATGGGAGTGAGGAATAGTTTTGAGGCTGTTCAAATTTGGGACCTAAACAGATTGATGTTCTCTCTTCAGTTATCACCCGGATTTCAATGCTGTCAGCCAGACCCTCACAACAGCTCCCCATATCAACTGGAGGAAGCCAGAGCCAGCTCTTAGTCTTTAAGAATTATTTTATTGGGGCACAGAAATACCGTGCCTAAATATTGCAGGGAGTAGGAAAGAATACATGTTACAGTAAACAGGACAAGTTAAGGACCAATTTCCACCTTCAATCTCAGTGCAGAGTCGAGTCTTTATGGTCACTTTAATACAGTTTCTGTAGCTTATGAGTTAATGGTGCTGGTCAGGGCTGTGCGACCGGCAGAGACAAGAGGCAGCACTAACAGCATACTGACAAATGCCAAGAGATTGGAAACATTCTGATGTTCTGCTGTGAATCCAACTGTTCAGGTGCATGTGACCAGAAACTGAGGGAAGTCAGAGTGTGGGGACTCGTACCATGCTGTGTTTTCTGCCAGGAACCATTAGAATGAGGCTCCACAGCTGGGAAAGTTTGTCTCATTCCTGAAGGTGAAGGTTCTCAGCGTCCCCTGTGGAAGGACAGCAGGAATGAAAGTCAGTGGTTATGCATATACGTGAAACTCTAGTGCTGAGGATACAGCGTTTACAGACAGTTGATGAGAAGTAATTCTGCAGCTTTCTAGGGGTTTCCACAAACTTAGTAAGATGATTTTATTTTAAAACTGCTCCATCAAAGCACAAAACCTTTGAAAGAAAGTGCTCAGTGGAGCAATGTAAGCTGAAAGCTTGATGTACATTACTGCACAAACCCACTGCTCCAGATTGGTTCATAAAGTCAGAGTGAAGTCATGAACTCATGGCGACAATCAAGATGGCTCAAGGGATTGGCAACAGTGTCAGGGTTTTTCCATCACATGGCTGTCAGCGCAAACTCATAGTGACAAAGTCATTACCTTCTGATACCCATTTGGAGACCTAGGTGAAACAAGCTAGCTGGTTAGTCTGGCTTCTAGGAGTCTAGTGTCACTACCACAAGAACCACTGTTACGATTGGCACTTACTGTCAGTCTCAGCAGAGAGGTCAAGTAAAGAATGAGCACTGATCTCCAATCTCACTCTCGGAAGGAATCTCTAGGGCAGGGGAGGCACTTTTGGCAGGGGGGTAGATGGGGAAGCCAGCAGGGAGACTGCCTGTGCTGGAGATGAATATGGGATTTCAAGTTTCCAGCTGAGCCTTCATTCACCTGAAGTCATCAGCTTCACCTGGTCGGCGCACATCAGGAACTGGTTGACGTGCTCCGTGCAGTTCATCACGGAGGCCTGGTTCTGTTTCAAGCACTGTTCAAATGCAGCGAAGGGCTCAGCGCAGTCGTGGCGGATCTTCTGCACAATCGGGCTGCAACAAAGCAAGCACACGCAGACACTGAGCTCCTCACGGGGAGCGTTGCTGACTGTCACAGGGGACTAAATACTCCCTGCAATAAACCTAGAAAGAACATGTTTAAATCTCTATTCAAAACAGCTGTAGTGAAGTCAGGAACGTGCCCCCCAGGTGATTAGCTGCACAGCGGGTGAGCAGGCTGGCCTGGCGGTTACAACACTGGCATCACCCTACGGAGAACCGGGTTCAATACCCTGCTGTGCCCCACAGT